>NC_055961.1:30452543-30782543 GCF_018492685.1 Alosa sapidissima | reverse complement strand
ACATCCACTGCACACTACAGGCCGATTACACAGAACTAAAGCATTCCACCTAAGCCCAGGGGTGTAGCACAAGATCCTGGGCCCTATGCATAGGGCCCTCTCCCCCCTTGGGGCCCTTTTAATCAGTCCCACTTTTACCCCTAGTTCGACACCCCTGCCTAAGCCACCTCAGTAATTCTCCATGCTCGCTATGCTACGCTATGCTACGCGAGCTAAAGCATCCCCACTTGAAGCAGCGTGTCGGGCTGTCATGGTACGCGGCGTTTGGCACGGTGGGGCTCGGTGCCTGGCCGCTGTGAGTCAGAGAGCCGCCGCACCACCGCCTGCAAATCGGAGCGGGGTGTCGGTTACACACATTTTGCAGTCAGTCGCAGCGCACCAACCCGACACCACACACACACTCACACACATGCGGAGGGAGGATGCAGGGAGCACCATATGCTGCACCCCAGCAGTGGCGAATTCCATGGCAGCCACCACTGAAAGCACTCGGCGACATAAACAGAGAGAAAGAGAGAAAGGGGGAGAGAGAAAGAGAGACAAAAAGAGTAAGAGAGAGACTGAGCGATGAGAGAGGGAAAGAG
Source organism: Alosa sapidissima (assembly GCF_018492685.1). Lineage (NCBI taxonomy): Eukaryota > Metazoa > Chordata > Actinopteri > Clupeiformes > Clupeidae > Alosa > Alosa sapidissima. The sequence goes on along the minus strand of NC_055961.1, from coordinate 30,781,959 downwards.
AGAGAGACAGAAAAAAAGAATGTGAGAGAGCAAGAGAGAAAGTAGAGACTCTCAACAGATGGTTCAACCCACATTTTAATAAGCACCCAACACAAGGCCAGGGCTACTACACTCCATCATATTATCTACAACTAAGCACACAACAAGAGTGGGGTGGGATTTCTCATACAAATTTTGATAGGGAACAGTACAGATGGAACTGATGACTCTAGTGGGGGAGGATGGGATTGAAAGTGTTGAGAAAGAGTTCTTTGAAGGCATCCAATTAAAGTTTACCAGCACGTTACAGAGTGGAGTCTACTGACTGTCAAGGACAGCACTTTTTTAGGGGAAGAGACTTACCTGAAAAGTTGCGGGTAGCCAACATCGTGGTGAGAATTGCACCCTGGATGAAAGGATAGAACAATTTACATCATGAAGGAATTATGAAGAGTGTGTGTGTCTATGTGTGTATGTGTGTGTGTGTGTGTGTGTGTGTGTGTGTGTGTGTGTGTGTGTGTGTGTGTGTGTGTGTGTGTGTGTGTGCATGGGTTTATGCTCTCAGGGACAGCAATGCTGAAAATGAGAAGGGGATGTGGTCATACTCGATGCAAAACCATGTTAAGCAGAGAGGAACAGGGGTGATCATGACAAGACCAGCAGTTTCACCCTAAAGCTGATCCCTGCCATGTGCCCTCTGTTGAGCTTGGAGGAAATGTTGGATTCCGATCCATTTCATCAAGTGATGTGAATAAAGTGGACTAAGCCGAGAGCCATAGGCCTCTATGAGGGACTAAAAGAATGATTCACTCTCTCTGTTTAGCCTTAGAATGACCTCAGCTCAGTTTTCATAACATGAGCTATGAGCTGATCCTGTCACTTCAAATATGACCTAGACCAATGGCCACTAGCTATGCCCCCTGGCATGTCTTTTAATTCAGCCAAATGTTTCATGACTCCAGTGAAACCTTAATCCATGTTATGCATCTGAGTCAAAACAGAATGACTGGAGGATGAGAGTGATCTACTGTATGTAACGTATTATAAATAAGGGCCCGTAATGTGCTGTCTAATACTGTCAGGATTCATTTTCACACCAGCGCTGTGCCACACACGACAGCTTTACACTCAGGATAGTCATTTATAGAGCTCCCATCTGGACTGCACAAGAATGATGAACACCTGAAAAGTAAACAAAGCTAAGGCGTTAAATCAGTGGAAGGAAACTTTCTTTCCTCTGCTTTGTTTGATAAATGATCACCTCGGCCTCAAGGCTCAATCTCTCATACCTAGACAGGTGTCACATCCTTGTGCAGGGTAGAGCAAAAAAATGAATAGGGTGCCTGTCAGTATAGATGACTTATGTGAGGGGGGCCTTTTTTCACGTCTCTGTAAAACAGGCTGTGGGAATGAGTGCACGCTGTGTCAGTGAGTTCCCACCGAGGACCGTCGACGCTGGAGAGTGTTTTACCTTCAGCTTCCGGCGAGCGTTGAACTTCTTCAGGCATTCCACGGTCTCCTGTCTGTGCATGCAGGAGGCCACGGTAGAGCGGTGCTGTGGAGAAGAGAGACACACACACGCACGCACGCACACGTACACACACACACACACACACACACACACACACACACACACACGCACACACACACACACACACACACACACACACACACACACACACACACACAGGATTAGCTCCACAAGAGATAACAGCACTAATAAAAAATCACTTACATTTCAACATTTACATTAGAGGTTGCAATGGCATTAATGGATTCAATTTGTTCAACCGCTTACTTGCATGGAACATATTTACACATTTAAACATTAGAGAACTGCACAAATATATTCTGGGGAGATGGACCTTTTATGACCACAGCTGGCGGATCTATAACGATGAGGACAGCTGAAGTGGAAACTCAGGAGGGAAGGTGCTGATGCCGTTCCAGTCCATAGGCTCTGACAGGGGAGAACTTACCGAGATCCACGGATGTTTGAGGGCCTCAGAGGCAGTGATGCGCTTGGCAGGGTTGATGGTCAACATCTTGTTAATAAGGTCCTTTGCTTCGGGGGTTACAGTATCCCACTCGGGTGATGGGAACTGTGCAGCAGGAAAGATAACATGGACAAAAGAGAGCAGAAGAATACGTTTAAATGGAACTGCACATGCATGTGAAGTATATTCAACACTTTCACAGTATATGAAGCCTTAATATTTGCTTTTCTTATGAATGAAGAGGCCTCATTATGAATGATGTTCAAATATTTACCTTGTTAAATAGTTAATGATAAAATGAATAATTTCAAATTATAATAAAAACTCGAGAAGAAAAAGATTCTTATCAAGTAGCATTATAGATGATTAAAGTTGTCGTCATTTTCACTGTATTCTCCTGCATTCTAAAAAGACCAGAACACTTCCTCTTTTCTTGGTAATAGCTTTTAGCAGACTGCTTATGTCAAGTGAGTCTGGACGGACTGATACGTTTCAATTTCAAATGCAATGCCTGCAAGCTCTCTCCTCTAGTTGAAAAGACAATGGTGCATTGCATAATTCTGAAATGCAAATTGATATTTCATACAAAAATGAATAAATTCATTCAGAGACTCAGTGGGCTTTTTACTGACATCATAGGCGCCGGCTTTGATCTGCTGATACAGCCGGTGTTGGTCTTCATCCCAGAAGGGTGGGTAGCCCACGAGGAGGATGTACAATATCACACCTGGAAGAGTGAAGATTTACTTTTAACCGTGGGAGGCGAGACATGAGCTAAAAAAAGGTTAAAGTCCGCAGAAATGACTCCGATTGAACTCAATGCCCCGTGAGCACAGAAGGATTACTGACAACTTCAGCATTTCGGGCTCTCGAGTCAACATGGACCCTGCACTTTACAAGATGTTTTTGGTTACAGTGTTTATTAGACCTGTTATTTCCCTTAAAGGTACAGTAAGCAATCCTAATCCAGTACATTTACTCACCATGGTCCTCTAGCTGCCTGCCACACACACACACACACACAATCTCTAATGTTTGTATACAGTTCTAGATCTGAAAATAGGAAGCACTGAGCTCAAATATCATCTAACTTTCACCAGAAGCACACAGCACCTTTAACATCCCCTCTATAATCTCAGTGCTGCATGAACAGTACCGTAATTTCTCAACTATTAGCCGTGGTTTATACATTGATTTTGAAAAATTTCTTCAGCTATGAGGTTAATACACGGGGCAGTTAATATGGTATTAATATGGTTTTGCCTTTTTAACTTACATAAAACACTGTTCTGCAGTTTATACACAATGCGGCTAATACACAGGAAATGACTGTATCCCATGATATGATCTAGAACTATCTGTGCACAGAGTGGCATTGTGGAGAGTTCACCACAGCCAGCCTACTCGTGCCAGCAGCGCTGGCCCACGTGTCGTGAGCTCCTGTGGCACAGGGGGCACTAGAGGGCACCAGCCTCTAGTCAGGGAGCTGTGTCTGCTTCCCACTCCTCAACCTTTAGTCTCTGTACGTATTCCATGAGCCCCTCTCTTGCAACAATCACTGGAGGCCAGTGGAGGAGCATGTGACTCTGAGTGGAAATCAGACAGGTGTCTGTGATTGCCTGCAAGTGTTTTAAGACTGCAAGACAATTAAGGTGTTGTCCCCAGCAATATGGCGGCCGCGTTTACGATGCCACCTAATAGAACTCGACAGGCAATGCGGTATCTAGCTTTCTAATATCTATGCACTACGCTACACAGAACAGACAGGCAGTCAGGCATCTTGTATGGGGACAAAGGATGACAATTCTAAAGGGGCCCTGAGGCAGGGGGGGGGGGGCTTCCTTTTGACAAAAACAAGCTTTTTCTTTGATGCACATCATCGGAAGGACATAACAATTTGAAATTCTGTGATTCAACAAAAATAACAGACTCCAATTTCTTAGTGGTTATGTGTTGCTAGCGTGCCGACGTGTCGTGTTTATAATCACATCTGTTTCCAGGATCACTGGAGTGAATGCTGGCAGTAAACACAAGGTAGCTGGAGCGTGCTTCCTTAACTGTCCTTGAACAGGAATGAGTTTAGACATGCAAGCGCTACCCGCACCTTTGGTTTATCCTCACAAACACCTCAGTACAGCCTGCCTTCTAAATCCATGCTGTACTTGTCTGATCTAGTATGGTGCTCAACTGTATACTGAGTAATATAGAGAAAACAGAATAAAGCTAATTGATCATTTCAGTGGAGACTTGCAGGCTACATACATATGTCCAAAAATCAAACATTTCACAGATGACATACGTAAACTGAGTTAGGATAAAAGTTAGGAGAAAACTGTAAACAGAAGAACAGTGTAGCACTCACCACATGCCCACAGGTCTACAGCCTTGCCATACGGGTCTTTCCTCAGGACCTCAGGAGACAGGTATCCAGGTGTCCCAGCAAAGCCTGCGGCCACACACATAATTTACGCACATCTTCCCACTGAATCTTTGTAGTATGTCAAAGTCCGGTTTCTCTATGGCTTCACACACCTTTGGGATGAACTAGAGGAGAGATTGTAAGCAAGGCCTACTTGTGCAACATCAGTCCAATGTCAGTATCTGACCTCACAAATGCTCTAATGAATGAATGTGCAAACATTTCCACACTCTAAAATCTTGTGGAAATCCTTCCCAATTGAGTGGAGCTGTTAGAACTGCAAAGCAAGGAGGACTCCATATTAATACCTATGGATTTAGAATGGGATGTCATTGAAGTTCCAGTGGGTGTAATGGCAAGCATCCCAATACTATTGTCTATATAGTGTATCAAATTATCCCACTTAAAGAAGCACTATGCAGGTCTGGTTATTCCTTCACTGTTTCTGGGTTTTTGCCAGATTTGGGCTCGCATTTTTCACTACACAGCTCCCCCTGCAGCTTCGGTAGCAAGTGACTGCTACGCTAAACCCCCACATCAAGAAACCAAGCTAAACACATACAGGGCTCACAATAAAACGGTCGAGCAAACACATTGTTCAAGAGACTATCAAACCACATTACAAAGACGGAGTTCACCCCATGGTAGGCTACCTACAATTTCAACAGCAACAAAGCCAAGTCGGCGTCTGTTTTGCAGTCTTCTTCGAAACTCCAATCTGACTACATTTTCGAGGCGCGATTGGATATTTCCGCTGAGTCACATCCGGATTTACCTGGACCGGGTCCAGAAAGTTGCATATTCGTTTTTTCCGCGGAGAACCGATAGGGGGAGACGAAGCACCCACCAAACGACCCAGAAAGTGTTTTTGCTAAATTTGCTAAAATTGTTGCATAGTGCTTCTTTAACATAGTGTTCTTGTATAATGCTGATTTTGACCTCAGGAAATTAGACAGAATAGAATGCTTTTCTAGGTCTAATGGTTTTGTATTTGATCCCTCTTCTCATCATCAATATTAGAGTGCAAGAACATCTACATCTTCTCATTACGGTTAATGGGCACTGCAAAAAAAAATGAACGTTTGTTGCGGCGGACTAATGTTGCTAAGAGGTCTCGGAGAGTGGGCCGCACATGTCCAGTTGGGGTTACTGTGGGTCATACTGATGGAACGAGAACTAAACTGCAGCAGAGCAGTTTCTGTCAACATTATTAGGAACATTACCTCATTCCTTTGGGGCAAATGCATTTGATTAGAATGACCAGGATACAACTCATAACAACGTTTAAATAGAAACTCATGTAGATGGTAAAACTACCAGTGACATATCTGTGTAGATGTTGAAGCATAATTTCATCAAATGAGCGTCAAATGAGAAATGAAGACTACTAGACATGATGCTGGGGTAAAAAACTATATGAAATATCAAGATCTAAAAACTATTTGGATTGACTTTATAGAGGGGCCCCATCAACCCCATTCATTGGTATTATGGGTCAAACATTATTCATCTTGAGTGACCTTTCAAGCCTGACAACAGGGATCATAAGGTGACTGTCAGTTTGTTTGCAAAGGAGCAGAGGGAAGAAAAATGTGCCTCTGCCCTGGTGCGAGGGGAACCCTCCACAGGCGTCTAGACTAATGAGGGTGGATGGAGCCCTCTGACATTTCTATTTCTCTTGGAAATGGGGTTCATAAATAAAATAGGACGTGATCGGCTGGCCCCGTCTCTAGCCACTCGCCACTCCTTTATTAAATTTAACAAGCTCCACCGCCAGAAGATAGATACACAAAGGTGTAAAAGTAGAAGACAATCATACCAACAGAGATCTGCCAATATAATCAAAGTACCGGGGGGGGGGGGGAATCATGATCAAATTATATGAGTCAATCATCATCATCACCATCGCCATCATCATTGTCAGTGGCATCATCAGCAGCATCATCTTCGTCATCACCATCCTTGTCATCATTAGTAGTAGTAGCAGTAGCAGTAGTAGTATTAGTAGTAGTAGTAGTAGTAGTAGTAGTAGTAGTAGTAGTAGTAGCAGTAGTAGTGGTAGTAGTACTAGCAATAGCAATATCAATGTGTTTTTCACATTGATCACAGTGGCAGCACAGCCTGTCCTCTCTGGGCAGCCAAGACAGCTGGACTAGGAACAGACACAGTCTCCACTCTGTTCTGTGATAAGGTGACTTCTGTCCAATAATCAGGGTCTCTTTGTTTGTTTATCTTTAAGTCAATAACACTTTTGTTTGGTGGACAGAAAAGGCTCCGGTTGGATAAAGCCCCTTTTGTAAACCTTTCCCCAGAGTTGCTCTTTTAAGGTCTCTTTTGTGAGAGCTGCCGGCATGTCACACTCCTGGAGAGAGACGCAGCAGGAACAAGGGAATTCTATTTGTTCAACCAATTCTCCCTCTCCCCCTCCTCATCTCTCTGTTAAATCCATTCTCTCTTCCTCCCTCCCTCCCTCCCTCCCCCTCATTCTACCTCCCACACTCAGTTTTCAGCATTAATCTAACTACAGATTGTTTCATGACACCAGTAAATCCAATTCATCTCCTCAATAAGCATCCCTGTCAATCAAAGATGGTGCTCAGGTGTGTTTCCAAAATGACACATCTGGTTGTTGCATCACAATCACAAAACAACACAACAAAACTAACAAACAAAGGTAATTAAAATTGCTACAACTAAATGAGCCTATAATAAACAGTATGGGGACACAGTGATGGTCAGTCATTACCAAACCACGCCTGCTGGTCGCCCTCCACTTCGATAGCCAGGCCAAAGTCGGCCAGCTTCACTGCGGCTCCTTTGGACTTTGAGGCGAGGAGGAGATTTTCGGGCTGGGGGTGGCAAGAGAGAGAGAACAGAGCGAGACATGGAGGGTCAGAGAGGAGATCAGGAAACAAAAAAAAAGAGAAAGAGAGGGAGAGACATTGAGCATTAGAGAAGAGATGAGGATATTGAAGAAGAAAAACAGAGAGAAAGAGAGACATCAGACAAGGATGTTGAAGAAGAAAGAGAGACAGAGAAAGACATGGAGAAAGATGCAGACATGCTTAATGGCTGTGCTGCTCACTGAATGGAAGTGAGAGTTAATGTCATTGCAGCGGTTAACAGCTCTGAAAAATCCTCCCTCCCACACAGACTCCTCCGTCCCACATGGATGAAATGAACAAATTAAAAAAATCTTCCACTCTCCTTTCATAAGGCAATGCTTCAGATGACTTTTTTCCCACCCCCTACACACACACACACACACACACACACACACACACACACACACACACACACACACACACACACACACACACACACACACACACACACAGACACCATGCATCAGACTTAGCTTCCAATTTTAGCCTTGTCTATATCAGCTTCAATATATGAAAATGCACTGAATGAAGCATTGATTTTTCTCTCTCGTTCTCTCGTTCTTTCTCTCTCTCTCTCTTTCTCTCTCTCTCTCTCTCTCTTCTAAGTATCGCTCTGTGTGTATGTGTGTGTGTGTGTGTGTGTGTGTTTACAGAATAACAAATAAGATGGGAGAGAACTGTCTGTGTGTGCCGTATGTTTAAGCAGTTAGGGCAGTAAGGTGGCACAGATAGTGCAAGCTGTGAGTGTTTACGTGTGGGGCTGAGGGGGCGGAATATACATGAGGCATCAACAAAGCAACATATTAGCATTACGTAAGAGCCGTGTGATTACTTACCAACAGAATACAATAATATTAAGGTTTCCAAACTTTTACATTTGGTTTACCTGAGGTTAACCAGAGCAATAATATTTAATCTGATAATAGACTAAGGATGTGCTGCACAGGACAGAGCATTTTATATCAGTAAGGGGTGGAGTGATTTTAAACCAGAGGGCAAGATGTCATCTCTGGCTGTATTATCTATTTGTCCTGATGACACTGACTTTCAACTTTTGGTGGCCATCATACTTCTAATCCATTGTACGTCACGTGAACCCTATAGGACAAAGTGAATGGGAATTAAAATCACTCATCATGAGTGGAAGGGAAACAATCCATGTCTGATTGTTGGACAGTGCCTCTCACAGAGAGCAACACGTTTCACTGCTTTGGGCTTTCTCCACCGTCACAATCGCATGTTGCATCACCTCCACTTGCTCGTTGCCGTTAATGATGGCATCGGGGAGGCAGAGGCTCCATCTCCTCTAGGGCTGAGCTGTATCTCCGCTCTGTCTCTGGCCCGCGAGCTGCTTTTCAGGCGGGCGAATTGCGTGGGAGTATTGGCAGCAGCAGATCCATCTGCAGCCCACGCGCGTTCGCCCAAACCGCACTCTTAACCGCTGGGTAATTATCACACATATTTCAGCGAGGTGGTCGCCGCGTCCCCAGAGTCTCGTCGGCCGCACCACGCTACAGTCGCTAACGCCGCCGCCGCCACCGCCACCACCATCACCACGTCATCAAGAGCTGAAGCAGCCGGAATATTAGTGTGAGCAACAACCAGCCGGGTATTTCACACGGTGTCGTGACCTTTCTGGGGCATGAGGATGGGGGGGGTGGGGGGGGTGATAATAGTGGGTGCTGTAGAGTGTGGGGGATGTGCTCGTCCTAATTATCCACTCATCACCTGCCTCCCTGCTGCAGTGGTGTGGAGAATCCTGTGTGTGTGTGTGTGTGTGTGTGTGTGTGTGTGTGTGTGTGTGTGTGCCGCGCAGTAACACAGCAGTAGGGAGCCATTTCAGACACGCTTTTCAACTGCCCCGTAATGGCCAGTCCAGTCATAATGTGATTGCCGACAATAATGAGAGTTGAGTAACAAGAGATGTATCACTATCCGGTGACTCCAAACAGAGATTAAATGAGTTTTGTGCGCAATTGGGATTCCCTTTTATGGCGTATTGTTACACTGTAGTGGCATTAGATATGACTCACAAACTTGCTTTACGTCAGGTAATGTCAAACAGAGATTAAATGTGTTATGTTCGCAATTATGATTCCTTTCTTACGTTTTATTGTTACACCATAGTGGCCCCAGAGATGACACACAATCTTAACACTACTTAACATTGAATGCAATGTGTTCAAGATTGAGAGCAACACTTTGTATTTGCTGCACTTTGAATGATTCATAATTACCTTGAGGTCTCTGTGGACAACACCCATCTGGTGACAGTGCAAGACAGCCTCTAGGATCTGCTGAATACAGTGACTGCACAGGGGACAAGAAAAGATAAACACGCCGGGCAATTAGAGAGGGGGACTTGACTGTCTGACTTGACTGACAAATAATACACAACTGACAATTAGCTCTGATGAGATGTGCGTTGTGGTTTCAGCACGACAGCCTCTGGTGCTGCTCTGGAATGTGATTCATGATCTGAGGCTGGTAATTCGATGCGACAGTGGCGCCGTGCATGATGAAATTGTGTACCTTAGGAGGCAAATCTGTGTGAGATGCTAATTAACAGATAGTAAGTGCTGTCAGTCTGCATGTCCGCGGGCTACAGAGGCCAAGGGACCGAGAGGAAACAGCCATGTTAATTGATCCAGAGATTGTTCTTGGCCTGGTGGTTGTGGTGGAAGGTGTGTGGTGGTGGTGGGGTGCTCCCATTTGAAATCATTCATTAGCTTGTTGTGGAATGCTGTGAGGGTATCAGAGGAAATCAGAGACCAAAGATCAATGCCTAGCCTTGCCTTCACCTCTCCGGAGATATTTTGGGCACAGGAAACAGGCGGCCGTCCTCCACAGCCTACAAAAGCTAATTGATGCTGGACTGCTACTTTGGTCTTACTTGCTACTTACTGCCTTACTGATGCATGCATTGTAAAAAAGCCCAATTATTGTGTAAACTATTGTGTAAATTGTGTAACCTATTGTGTAAATGGTATGGGTCAGGCATAGTGCTACACATCCTCTGATGCTTAGAATAATTGTTGACACTAAAAGCTTTATACTTGTTATAGGAATAGGGCATTAATTGTAGATGGTCTGTTTTCAGGTTTCTTTTCTTGTGATACCATGCAAAGCCTCTACAACGGGCCATCAGTTGACAGGTGCACAGTGGCATGTGATACTGAACCGGTCAGCTGCTCTGTTTTAGTTTCCCTTTTTGCATACAGTATTTTTTCTGACTATTCCTTTGTGTTACTGTTGCGAGCCAATTTTATGATCAATATGCTAATCTTATGATGCAGGTTGAGACGTTGAGTCTCTATATTCATATTGCGTGCTATTATGATTTTCCATGATCATTTCTGGTTGGTTTGTGATACGCACTAATGCTTTGAGCATACAATGGTGCTGAATTGATCTTACTTATCTCAACACATATTTCCCAGTGAAACCTTTCCTTTGCTTGAGATGTGCTTCATTCACATGGTATAGGCAAAGTCCTTTTAGGCAAGTCCCTCCACTCGGAGGCCATATTGCAATGCATTTTGGGCTGCGCGTGCGCAAGGCTTTACGACACCAACCTCGCTCCAGCAGCGAGATCACAAAACATGATTGGGACAATGTATTCACCATAGATATTAGAAAACTAGATGCCGCATTGGGCTCCAGAACATACAGGTGTCTCTGATTGCCGGCAAGTGTTGCCCATAGACATTACACGTGTTGCTCCCAGCAATATGGCAGCCGTGTTTAGTACGTATGCCACCTAAAAGAACTCAACGGACAATGCGGTATCTAGTTTTCTAATACCTATGGCATTCACATGTCTTATTTTGGGGGCGGAAGGGGCAAAATATGTGTAGACGACTGCCATGTTTGCGTTACAAACTAACCCCATACATTTCTATGGGAGATTCTTTGAGTGCTGTGTCTCCTCATTAGAAAATCTCTGGTACAGGGAAGTATTACAGAAGTAAATAAATGAGACTATTCAACCTAACAAAGTCTTCTTTAGCTTGAGAAATACTGTATGCAAGGACAGGGACACCTCAATAGCCAAAAATGTCCCATCGCTTTACCCTTAGATACTGCTGTGCTGTTGTGCGTGCCAGTAATGTGATCGCAGCAGAACATTAGTCTTCATCTTCTTACCTTGCGTCAGCTTCGCTGTAGTACTCGCGGGCAACTATGTCCTCAAAGAGCTCCCCACCTGTCACTCTGGTGAAAAAACACACGTGTTACTCTGCTGGAACTGCCACGAGACAGATATCATGACTCAGGTCAGACAGATCTATCTCAGTTCATGGTCTGTGATTATGCCTGACAGATACACTGTAAAAAAAAGCATATTGAACATAACCCAGTCAAGTCATCATGTTTCTTTAAATTAAACTATGTCAATATGTAGTATTAATAGCTTGACTCCAAAACAGCTACATGACTTGACTGTCTTATGTTGGGTGCACTAATCTTTATCTACAGTATATTTTGGTAATCATCGACAAAGGGTCTATGTGGTTTCATGGTTTACCTCCTGTCAAGTGTTAGGATATGGGGCCCTTGACAGAATTTTCTTGGTGTGTCTTTTTTATTACTTTCATCTCTGTACTGTTTCTCATCATAGCTTTGAAATGCCTTTGTTAACATGAAAAGTATTCTTTTTTCCACACAGAAGCAAAATAATACCTTTTGGAAATGAGAGTCTCCAAATAAATGAAGAATAACAATCACTTTGATGGTGAAAGACATTTTTGATCAAAGTGTGTTGAGTATGTCTGAGTAATGAAAAGTGGCAGAGTACAAATATGTTCAGCAGGAATGCTCTGTAATTCCTGAGTAGCTTTGCTTTAAAATGTGCTTTAAAAAAACAGCATTCAGGATTTAATTCAAACATGTGTGCAGATAACAAATAAAATTTTCTTTCAATTATTCCTAAATTCTGAATAACAGGCAGCTCATTTAGATACAGAGATAAGCATTTTTGAATGTACTGTATTCCAAGATATTAAAACTCACAAGTCAAATATCAGATAATGGTGGCCCTCTTCTGAGATGCTGTCATGAAGGCGCACTAGAGAGAAGAAAGAAAGGGGGGAGCAGAGATTGCTTATAGGTTATTTATGATGATTATGCAAGTCACAAAATACAACACGCTTTCACATGCTAACAAGCATCTCATATGCTAGAAGAACTAGTTGGTTAGAGTTGGTCACATCCATCATTATCCACCATTGTACAAACGACCAGTTGTATAAAGACACGCAGTTTATGAATGTTGAGAGACCTGTGCACTCACAGTATCTCTTTGCAAAAGAATAAATAATCCTTTGCACAATTTAGCCCACCAACCATCCGCCCCCTTCCCTCTTTCCACCATGCAAAGTGTTATGATGGGCTGTATGCAAGTGTGTGTGGGTGTGTGTGTGCACTCTGAGAGGTAGAGAGAGAGAGAGAGAGAGAGAGAGGACTCATGCATGTCTGTGTGTGGGTGCTCAGATTGGAGGGAACAAGAGGAAAGGCTGCTGTTTAGATAGCTCCAACTTGCCAAAGCCAATGCATAGCAACCGGTGCAAAAATTACATAAGACTGCAAGAGCTAGTTTATGCTCTATGTGTTTTTCACAGATCTGCAAAATCACCTTTGCTAGCATCCTCTCGACCTACAGCATTACAAAAAAAAACTAAATTATAGACCACATAACAAAATTCACCCCTCATCCACAGCAGCCTTACAGCCGTAGAATATTTCAAACATGGCTGGAGACCAAAGAAATGTCAGAGCAGAAGAATACGAAGGGCTATTTGTGATGCAAGAATGGCACTAGTATGACATCAATGGCCAAAACATTACTACCAGCTGGCTAGACACAGGTGCAAAGGAGAGTCATTACTAAAACAATGACATAGTGAAAATACATAAACACACTGCATTTATTGGTACCTGAGTGAAGGTTAACATTGGTGCCACACAATCCATGAGAATCTTTAAGAATTTTCAATAAATATGCTTAATAATTTAGACGTAAGCATCTCAAGGACATGCTGATAAACATAGGCAGTCTCAAACATGTCTTGCTCTCTCCAAACGCTTTTCAATTACTTCAAAGCAATGTCTGACAAGCTTCCAGCTCATCAATATCTTATCTCCTAGAGTATGTTTCCCTCTGAATGGCCAGCCTGACTGCGTATGCGCTTGTTTCCTTTTGTGAGTGCACACAACATGACAGGCTTTCTTTCACGTCTGAGCGCCCGCTCTCCACCGCGCCAAAAATCAGCAAGGAAGTACAGTCACTCCACACGCCGCATCTTCAGCCCGTCTCGTCTCGCTAGCTCCACTCAAGCAGCGGTCCGCAGACACACAACAGCAACGTGAACAGATCCTTCAGTAGCTCAGCGAGCCAACGCACTGATTGTTGTCTACCAACAAAAAGATCTACATACAAGCAAGTCTAAACAAGTAATGACACAGGACAACATTAGCTAATCTTTTTTTTTGTGTGTGCTGATGGTTGCAGGCCTCACTCACACAATGGGCAGATCTTGCTGTGTCACATGCTCATCTCCTTACCTAAACAAACCAGCTGTCTTCTATTTTAGCCTAAGTAATTATTATTGTGGCTTAAAGGTGTACATTTCACATGAAGCACAAGAAATAATGTATACTGATAGTGATAGGGTCACTACACAGAGATCCAATAACAGCAACATACAGTATAGACTAAAGCAAATACACAAACACAAACATGCATAACCATGTACTGGCATGCCAATTATGATGCATTAAATCCATCGGTAACACTTGACTTGACAATGTCGACATAAGAGTGACATGACACTGTCACGAACACGACACTGTCATGACACATGAAACCCTAAACCTAACCCTAACCCTAAACCTAACCCTAAACCTAACTTGTTATGACAAAAACCGAATGTCACTTAATAACATTAGCGTTATGTCACATTCTGTTTGTGCTTTGCATGTAAACAGGACACATTACTCTTCATTATCAGTAATATTCATGACTATGAATAGGAGTGGGTTATTTGACTAAAAAGACAACTTCAAACAAGAACAAGACAAAGATGATAAGAATGCATCGGTCCACCATGTCATGCATCTAGGTATCCATTCTCTGTACCATTTATGCTTGTCTGAACCTCTTGGTCTCGCCTATTACAATCTGTGGCTAATTTGCGGGTGTCTACTTTTCTTATTCTAAATAAATACTACATGAAATGTTCATAAGATGCACAGTGTCTAAGACTCTGGTTTCTGATCTTTTAAAAGGATTTCTGTTGCTATGCATTAGCCACCCAGACTTAGAGAACGCAAACGGTATGAAATCCTTTATCTGGATGTCTTGAGAGGAACAAAACTGTGTCATTTTTAGCTAGCAAATCAAAGCATGGTGATGGGGAATGTAGGGCTTTCGCTTTGATCACAGACTGCCGGGTGCCAACCTCATTGACATGCTGTTCTCCAAATGAACCACATAAAAACTGGCACCGTGCCTCTGGCACCTTGCACCTGGTCCAGCAGGAACACGGGCCAGCTCATCCGACATGTTGGTTCACATCTCCTGGACGGGCGTGGGTGGGCGCTGGCTACTCGACAATTAAATACCATCAGTTGCCACTGAGAGAGACCGCTTTTGACAGAATGTGCCAATAAACAAATGAAGTCAGCACACACACATTCCCTCTCTCGCCAAATGCAGATCTGCACAATTACATAACAGTTTAGACACAAGGACCCCAGACTAATGACCCTACCCTGGGTTTGTCCTTTTTAACAGTAGCTTGTCATTCTTTAAATCAGAGACACTGTAAACAAGAGACATCCTATTGATGCCTTACTGTCTCTATTAGTTAATAAGACAAACTTTTTGTGTTAGTCAATTTGCAGAGGAGTGACCTGTGTGTGAGCCTGTGTGATTCCATTAGTGCAGCGTTTCTCAAACTGAGGGTCGCGACCCACTACTGGGTCGCGGAGACATGCCAGGTGGGGCACGAACTGACGTGAAAAACGTGACGTGTTTTTTTATTTATTTTTTTATCTGTAGCCTGGGCCCAGGTAGCACCCGATGCGCAATGGACGCACTGTGTTATTCACAGGGAAGCGCTCGTGTCAAGGCAGCTTACAGTGTAGTTAGTCCCGACCAAGCCTACATGAGATTTTGAACGTTGTTGTGAGAGTGGTGAATTTCATCAAAACCCGGCCCTTAAAAGCGCGTCTATTCTCCGCACTTTGCGAAGAGATGGTAGCTGACCAAAAGGCTGTACTGTTTCACAGCGAGGCAAGGTGGCTTTCCCGAGGTAAAGTGCTGTCGGGCGTGTTTGAGCTCCGAGTCGCCTCTTCTTGGGAGTTGGCTTCTTGGAGGAAGAGCGCATGTTTGAAAGCTGCAAGCACGTTCACTAATGAACATTTCTTGACGAAGCTGGCCTATCTTAGCGATATATTTGATATATCTTAGCGATACATTTGAGTTAAATGTCCAGTTACAAGGCAAAGACAAGCACCTACCTCACCTAGCAAATAAGATTAGGCCTACTGCATTCACCAAAAAAACTTGAGTATGGGACAGGCGCCTCGATCGCGACAGTATTTTGCCTTTGAGATTTCTGAGCGAAATCGCTGAAACGTCTGATTGGGAGCCACTCTTGTGATCCCATGTATTAAACAGTAGGCCTACATCACATCCCTG
Source organism: Alosa sapidissima (assembly GCF_018492685.1). Taxonomy (NCBI): domain Eukaryota; kingdom Metazoa; phylum Chordata; class Actinopteri; order Clupeiformes; family Clupeidae; genus Alosa; species Alosa sapidissima. The sequence continues at coordinate 30,765,978 of NC_055961.1, read as the reverse complement.
CAAAGTTTATTTCAAAAATATTTCCCAACCAGCACAGTGCTCAGTATGACTGGATTATGGATCCATTTAATGCAGTATGTTGGTATTTCATTGATATAGCCTATTGTATAGCCTACAATGCTGTAAAATGGCCTATGCTTCCTAATATGTTGCTGGAAAACAGAAATATGTGTGTTATGTATTTATTTATTATTATATCTGCAGCACTAGCTGATTTTAACTCTGTTGATAAGGATATATTTAGAACTTGTCATTATTTCAATAAATTTGACAATTTTAAGCTTGACCTACCACTTTCTTAGAGCGATGAGGGACAGGTGGGGCTCGAGAATGCCCCCTTGATCAAAGTGGGTAATGAAAGAAAAAGTTTGATAATCACTGCATTAGTGCCAGGATAAAAGCGGACTCTTGTCGACATAAAGATGGTGGAGGAGGATGCTGCAAATATTAGCCGTTTGCATCATATCTGGTCACTAAAGAAGGCTAGTGGACTTTTTGGGACAGACACTGGTATTGCAAACCACTGTACTACACCTCTGAAGGAAGCATCCTCTCCCCTGTGACCTCGAAATGTATAGATTGGAAAACAGACCTATGGCAAGAGTGCCTCAGATCCATCTGGTATAAGCTGAACATGATATATTACTATTAACAGGGGAGCCCTTGACAGGGGAGCCCTTTTTCCCCCTCACTCTTCACTTGTCGTGAACAATTGTGAACTGATCTCAGATTATTTCTCTCAACTGTCTTTTCTCAACCTTTTCCAACACTCTCATGTAATGCTAGCTTGTTTTGGCAAAGATCAGCCGAGACAGGTTTCTCTTCTCCAAGAAAAGAGTGTGAATTTCTCCGATTAATAATGCAACCATCTTGTCTGTGCCACAGAGGGATCTGCATTATTAAAGTGGCAGTGGGCTAAGAAAAGTGCCCCGTAGCCTGTTAATCAGTATATCACACACCCCGTTCCACGAGCGAACTCCTTATGACATCCAGCGTTTACTTAAGACTCCATACACTCCCACACACCCCTTCTAAGCCTTAATGCTCTTCATAGGTTGAGATTTCATAGACCTCAAAGCCTTTTCTGAAATTAATAGGATGTAGGCCTATGCTTTCAGATTATGTACAATTAACCAACCCAATTAAAAGCATCATGGGTCAATAATATAGCTTTAACTGTAGCATTTAAAGTGCTTAAGAATACATGCATTCTGCGTCTAATAGGCTAGGTCTACAGAGAACCAAAGGATTTCCAACTTAAGTTGAATCTATTTCTGTCGTAAAGAATGGTTATCGCTCTTTTCTTCATAGGTAATCTTTCATGAGAGGAAGTTCATGCTAAGTACAACTCTGACAGATGTCTTAAAAGGATACTACAATTCCCTAAAGTTATTTGAGCATACATTAAAGCTCATTTTGGTATGCATTCACAACAATGGACATTACTGTAAAATTAACAGCATGTGCACAAATGCATACTAGTTTAACAGAGACTTTCTAGACTTATGAGAAAGGACACACAGTGAAGTGGGTTATAGGAGTATATGAGCTGCACCTCTCATCTCTGTAGGACCATACCTATATTGGGGTGTTTCAATAACCGGCAGATCCTGGCCTCTCGATCCAACTTCTGATGATCTGAAATGGGGGAAAAAAGAGTTCAATGAAATCCAAAGATATTGAGTCGATACATCAATCCATACACTTATTCTCTAGGAACTGACCCATGACATGACCATGTCTGTGGCATACTGTACAAAAGAGTAATGGTAATAGCAAAAACGAAAAAATCCAACACACAAGTGTATACTGGGCATCAGCATAGTGATTTTAACCTTATTCTCTAATGCTTTTATTCTGCATCATACCTTCCATACACTCCAATCAACAGCATTAAGCATTCCCTCTAATGTTACAAAAACATTGCACCACTAATCACCAAGACACGACCTACAGTGGGTCCTGAATCAAATGATTGCCTCTGTGATGTTTGTGGCATCCAGCCCTGTGAGATCTGGTCTGGGAGTTCAGTACATTACCTACTGTAATTATGATGGTGCTACTGAAGGGGGGATGATAATCAGAGCTAATGGGGGAGAGCACAGCCACGGGCCAGAGAGCTGATTAAGAAGTTTCCCCAGGCCTGGAGATCACTCATCCTAACACTATGGAGGCCTGTAATGAGAGCAAGGGGGTAGGCAAGGCGGTAAACAATGCCCAAGCCACCATCACCACCAGCAGCTGCAGCTGCCACTCTCCCTCATTTACACTCTTCCCTCAGACCGTCTCAGAGTTCACTTCTAACAAGCTCCCTGAAATCAGCCAGAGGAGAAATTTCCTGATAAACTTGCAGGTGGCCAAACAGTTCGAAGACAAACAGGCCCACATTAAAGGGGGTGGGGGACTGCAGCCAAATGAGGCTAGCGTCCAAAGGAACTCTGTATTATTTATCAGTGAAATTATATTTAATATGCAGTTGTGGTGAGGTCTTATTTTTCTCCCATGTCCTCTGGGCACTGTTTGGCGCGGGCAACACCACCATTAGCAGAGATGAGATGGAGATGGAGATGATATCTGGTGGACTAGACCCTCCTCCCAGCCCCCCTTTTAATTCTTTCAACTGTCATATCAGCATTTAATGTGTTATACAATCTGCAGTCCATCCATTTCTTCACACTGTACTTTGTTCACAGTGTAAAACGCATTTAAGCAAAGACATGTGGCGAACTTTGAGAATGGTGTTGCTAGGCAACCGTGCAGAACAGGAATAGAATTATAAGATATAAGGGGATGGGGGGGGGGGGGGCATTCTCAGAGGGTCGGAAAAGAATAACAAAATATGAAACATGAAATATATCAGGTTTCAGCCTTGAATAAAGTCCAACTGGAGGAATACTGGGAATCAACTAGGAAAAAACAATAACTTCAAACTCAAGGCAAAAGTGGGCAAGACCACCACTTTGCCTCTATTTGCATCCCATCGAGGAGGCAAGGAAGATCCATCTGAGATAGGGTGATGATAATGTTCTCCTTGATTAAAATAATTCATCTGTTAAAAAGCTTATGGAATCTTCAAGCATGTTTAATTAGCAATGAAGTAGCCGTCCTACTTAAACAGCAAATGCTTTCTAAATACAAAAATGAGTACCGGTAATACAATATTTTAAAATAACTTCTACAGTAGCCTTGTGCTCTTGAGATATCTCATTAAATATTGAGATGTGAGGTATTCATTGTAAAATGAAAAGGAGAATATGAGCCTTTGAAGCCGGAACTGAGAGAGCCTTCTTTAATAATACTATACCAGCTACTAGACAAATGAAAATCCAATATTTTCATCCAATAAAAAAAGTGAGATTTGTATGCCAAGTTCATCACAAAAGGTCTACTTTAATACGTTACTATATAAGTAAAGTATACTTAGTAAAGTATACTCAGAATAAAATACATCTATGGGATGAGACTACAGGATCAATGCAGAGTGCTGTTTTCTGCAGATTATGTCTCAAGATTGTCTGAGGCAATCCTTCCACTCAGTTCACACAAACCATTATCATGATCCAAAACATTGTATTCATGCTATAGTGCCAAATTGAGTTTGTATAACTGAAAAACAACCTAATAAGCTTGTACAGTTTAGATATGTACACAAATCTTAAACACTCACATTCACACATATATACACACACACACACACACACACACACACACACACACACACACACACACACACACACACACACACACACACACACACACACACACGAAAAGGTATCATCTGCCAGGACAAAAACCCCAGCAGACAGGCCGAATTTTTGGCCTCTCACTGTCATTCACAGCACAGTAGGGTGCCGTCTGAGACTCGTCTCACACACACCGCCACCCCAGTGCCTTCTGACATGACTTCACACACACAAACACAAACACACACTCACAGAATACCAAACAAAATCAGTCATCAAATAGGCCAAGAACAGGAACCAGGAGTCTACAGAACAGCAAAACATCATGCAGTTCACAAAGCGCAAAACAACCAGATTGCTCATTTGGAAATCGATTATGTGTCCCTTATCTTATATCAATTACAAGGCATCACTTTGTGCAAAATACATAGAAATGCTGCATAAATGTTGTTTGTTGTTCATAAAATACATGACAAAAATGCACTGTGACATAGATAGATAGCAGAAACAGAAAATGTGTGCCTCAAGGACACCCACTGGGTCTGCACTGCTATTTAAATGGCCAACAGTCAGCAAACATTATATGAAGAGAAACCGTACAAAATATGGCAACATAAAACACTACTACCCAAGTTTATGTGTCATGTTCGTCTCATCTTTGCTGAGGAGTAGACTACAACTCTAACTCTGTGTCACTCTATACCAGCTTAGTGGTCAGTTGTCCATAACTCCACTCAGTCCTCTATGTGCCTACACCTTGCCTTTCCAACTCAATGCTCTCCCATTGTCTAAACCCAGCCTCAGATCATTTTAGTCACCTGTCTTTTTACTTCACCACCAAACTGGTCGTTGTGTTTGCGCAGTGCACTGGCCCTTGTTTTCACCCATACTTTTTTCCCGAAGGTGAGTAAGCTTCAGCTTACCCACGCAAACCTCTCCAAAGACACTTCAGCCCTGAGTGTCCTGGATCCCGAGACGTTCTCCATCACTGCGTGGCCACCGCCCCATACAGGCTCTTCATGTGAGAACAGAGTGGGAGGACCTGCGTCTCCAGAACCTTCAGGCCTGTTCTAGACTCCTCGCCTTTCTGAGTAAACACCTCTTTGAGTCACACTGCACCCTAGCTTCCCTTCAATGCACTATACGAAGCCTACTTCAGCTTTAAAGTGTAAAGCGGATGTCTCAGACCTTATCACTAAAAGACCAGCTGTTCTGGAACATGTGAATTCTTAATGCATCTAGTCATTTAATTAATTATGGCCATATTAAGGAGCCTTACATGAAAGATGGGGGTACAGAGTGTGTTGACCAGAAAATGTTCCATAATGTATTAACAACAACCAAGAACTAGTGATATGCCACTGGTTTTGGAAGTCCTGGTGTTCCTTATTAAGGTTGACTTCCTCCTAAAGTCTTCAATATGACACATAATGAGTCAACAACACCCGTCCTCTCTCCAAAAACAACAAAACACATGATAGAAAAGAAAATACTGAAAATGTAATGACTAATTCTGCCATTTCACCATTCTGCCATTTCCATGTTTTGCCAGCCAATACCACTTGTCAGCCAACTGCATCCCTAACAGCCAAATCACCATTCTGACTACTCTGGTACATTTCACGAGGATACTCTGCATGCATCTGATTTGCTTGCTTCCAAAGGAGAGTGGAGACGGTTGCTGGAATGGAACCTAAATGAAATCGTAGTCATTAGGTCCAAACAGAATGTTTTTTAAGTTCATTTAAGACAGCGTTTGGGATCCCAGAGAGGCTTAGACATCCAGATTACATAATTACAATGGCTCATTTTCAAATGCTCCTCCGATGCGCTCACTCATTAGCATTTTTAATCCACAAGAAGGGACTCGGCCCAGTAGATGTCTGAGCTGGTGTGTGTGTGTGTGCGTGTGTGTGAGTGTGAGGGGGGGGGGGGGGGTAATCAGACCTTTTTTTTAAGTATATTTTTGGGCTTTTTGCCTTTATTTGGACAGGACAGTGAAGACAGACAGGAAGCGAGTGGGAGTGTGAGAGATGGGGTGGGATCGGGTCATGACCGCAGGTAGGACTCGAACCTGGGTCCCCTGCTGCGCCACAGCGCCCCCATGTGTAGTCAGACTTAATGCATACTTGGTATGTTAAACATTAGCAAGCACATAGCCTATTAGGTGGGTGCATAATTGGGCTAAATTAGTTATTAATTATTCGCTATTAGACACATGGTAAGAGCTACACTCAATACCTGTAAGCAATGGGCTCTATTTTGACAATAAAAAACGCGGTGCAAAGCTTGTTCCTTTCTTACGCTGAAATTTTTCGCCATGCGCTTCACTTTTATTAAAGGAACCATATGTAAGAAATGTATTTCCATTAAATGATAAAATGGCCCTGATATGTCAATAGACATTAAGAAATCATGTTAATTTCAAATACTTATATCACTGACAACAGTAGTCCGGCCAGGATATTGTCATTTAAAAAGTGAAGTTGCAGCCCTCAACTGATGTTGATGTTGTGTTTTGTCATGTCATGTTGTGTTTTGGCCTGATGCGCCACCCTCCACCTATCTACTAATCACAAAGTCAGTAGTGTTTCGGCATGTTTCGGTTGGCAACCTCGAGGGGGGAGTGGGAGGGCATACACCGCTCTACAGTAATTTGAAAGTGATTGCAGTACCAGTTATGGCCACAATCTTACATATGGTTCCTTTAAGCCTTGCGCCCAGGGGTGTGGCAGAAGATGTGGTCTGGCGCATGATCCAAAAATCGCTATCTTACACCCTCTAAAAAACATTACCCCACTGACCAAGAAAAACCTGGCCTATAGCGAAAGGCACATCTAAAGCACAGTTGAAGACACTGTCACAGATGTAAGCAGCCCTTAGCAAGCAGGCCGAAACAACTTCTCTGCAGGATAAATAGCCTTAGGATTTTTATTCAGTCATTCGAACATTACTGGGGTAAGTGTTGCTTTTTTCAGGCTATGTTTTCGATGGTAACCCCTTGTCAGTCAATAAAAGTAATTAATTGTGTAGAACTGTTTTGTTGTTGACTATGAGACCACGGTGAAGTTAATTTCACTTTGCCAATGAGTTCAAACGAGTGCAGATGCGTGTAGGCTATACTCTGCTAGGTTTTAGTTAAGCATGGTTTAGTGGAATACCTGCAGATTCCTTCAAATGCACCGCTGACTATCAAAATACCGATGCGTTGTTTGAAGTTGCGCTGCTTGCTGTTAAAGGGAATGACTCATTCTCATTGGTTTAAAGGATATTATGCCCAAAACATACCCATGACTGATTAAGAAACATAAAAACAACCTTTTTGCACCAAGCAACATTTGATAACAAAACCACTCCGAATGTGGACTGGACACACCCCTAAATAAAGTTTTTCGCCACTGACCATGCACTTTAGATCGCCAATATAGAGCCCAATGTCTCAGGAACAATCTGTCAAATCTGGCAGGTAAGGAGGGTTTAAATCTCCCTCAAACAAGGGTGGGGTGAGTGATCACTGTCAATCAACCTTATGGGCTCTGCCCAAACTTTGTTGAGAAAACATAATTTCGAAAGCAAGCCTGGCGTGAATGGAGATTGGAGAATGGAGCTTTAGCACAATCAGTAATGACGTAACTTCAGATGTGTGTGGGTGGATTCACACTGTTCTGCTCGCATCCCTCTCCTTCATTTTCTGTGCTTTGGTGGTGACCCCAAGGTTGTTTTCTTATGGTTGTGTAGTAATGCTTGTTTCCCTTGTTGGGCATTGGTATTCCAATGTGCAGGCAGACTGCTGCAGAATCTATAGGGTTGCATGAGTCATGTTCAGAAGGCTCAATGTTCCTTAGGGTCAGAATAATTATCTACATAGGCTACCGTGTTCTGTAACAGACATGTAGAGTGTTTAACAGGCGTGTAGAGTGTTTTAGGATAGCCTATTATGGCAACTGATTGCATTCCAAGCTACAGTCAACTCTAGCAGGCATTGAATGACTGGAGACTTTGTGAATTTATAGATTGACATAATGTGCTGTCTCTGCTATTGCTATTGCTTTTGATCAGTTAGATTTTTTGCAATCTCCTGTGGTGGGCTGGACATAGCATCGAAATGCCCGCCCAGATTCCCCTTTCCGCCTTGACCCATTCACACTGGTGCCCGGAACAAAAAACTCGGCAAAATGTCTAGGGGGGCTTCGTAGTAAATCCGCCTCGGTCTATGTGAAAGGGACAGTCATTCCGCGATTCTGGTACATAAAATCGCGGCGATTTCGCCAGTGTGAAAGGGCCTATCCTTTTACCGAGTCAAACCTCAAGGTTGACTACAAAGTGATGTGTCTCTATACACTGAGTGTGGGCGGTAAAAGGTGCCAAAATGCTTTTAAAGTCCTCCCACACTTCTGGTATACAGTATATGTTTCATCTGCTCTGTTATATGAAAGCTCTTGCAATGACGAAAGTAGCCAAAGAGCCTTAACAGGAGTCCATATTTCCTAGTGGCCCAGAGACTTTGATTGGATATCATCCATTGATAGCACGATGACATGTTAGTTTGCATATTTGATTTGATTCTCCTGTACTATTACTGTATTTTTTGGAGGAAATGTTTTCTAAAAGAAACATAAGCACTAATCTTATGACCTCTCTGTTTTAGTAGGCCACACTCCACCCAAGAGCCCTGGAACGCACATTAAACTGTAGTCTGGAACACTAAACCTTCAATAGAGCAATGCATAGCTGAATGCTAATGCATGTAGCATAATGAAGTGCTCTGGCAGTAGTGTGATGCCTCAACAGCCTGTTGGAAGTGGAACACAGTGCATTTAAGACAGTACGACAGGGCTTGCACTTACCCCTGGCAGAAAGCTTCTTGGTGTTGATGATCTTGGCAGCATACTCCTGCCCTATGAGGACTTTTACACATCTGCGCACCACTGAAAACGCTCCCCTGGGAAACAGTTGAGCATGGTGTTAAATGACATTACTAACACTGCTAGGATCAACAAGTTGTAAGAAAAGAAGATAGGTTGTTTAAAAAGACAAAAGTCTAAAATGTCATCCAAACATGATCAGAGTGCAGATATAGACTAATTTGATTGTTTAAAACTATTAAAGTAAATAATGAGCAGCTTCTCTACCTATGATTGACAGTGTAGTTAAGACACACAACTTACAAGCATATTGAGAACTGGTGGTTGGAATGCCAGATATTGGCAACATGTTTACGTAAGACAAAGGTTTTTATTTAAAAATCGAATTATTGTATCGTCTCTGTGACTAGGCCTATGTAAATGAAGCCAGTTTATTCGAATACTTGCTGGGTTGCAGTACATTTGCAGCATAATTTTTGTCTAACTTAATTAAGCACCGTCCTGACCCTGGCTGTAGTTCTTCATCACATTCCCCAGGCTCCAACAGATCACTGTTATTAAGTTACACAGCTCACTTTTCTTTCGTGAATGGCAAGCTGACACAAGAGCAGATTGTTGGTTATATAATCTATCCCAATCAGAGGAAGGCTGCCTGACTAATGTTAGTTGCCACTCATGTCTGTCAGCACACACTAAAAGCGTGGCCACTGGATTATTATGTAGGGGTAGGGAGAGGGGTCCTCTACTGTGTAACCCTTAGTGTGAATGTGAATTAGTGGGCCTGAAGTGTGTGATTGTTCTCAGTGATGCAATGACACATAAAAAAAACACACACACGCAGCAAAGTAATATATTGTATTGCGTCTGTGAGCTGCTGGATATCTGCCTTCAAATAAAATGATTGAACTTGGCTTGGGCAGCTTCTACTCAACGGTTAGTGTGTGTGTCAGTGTCTGTGAGTGTGTCTGTGTGTGTGTGTGTGTGCGTGTGTGTGTGTGTGTGTGTGTTTGTGTGTGTGTGTGTGTGTGCGTGTGCGTGTGTGTGTGTGTTGTATGAGACATGCTGTGAGTGGGAGTATAGATGTGGGCAGGTGGGCTGTGGGGTCTGTGGACCCTCTCTCTCTCCGTAGGTGTGAAAAGCACTCAGAAAAGTACATTCTCTGCTCACAGTGGCTCATCTCTTCATTACGAGTGTTTCAGAGCTGCAGCGGCCACTTTTGTTTGTTTTAAGTAATAAATTCTCCTCAATCCTGATACTGTTCATTTCTCTGCACTTTACTTATTAAAATGTGTGTATGATTAATTATCTGACAATGTAATAAACTCTTGAGTTCAATAATTAATATGTAATTATTGCCCATACTACAACAGAGTATTTCAATGATTTTGTCCCCCTTAACACTTGTCAGTGTCTATGCATAAAACCATGGCAAAATAGAAAGAAAGAGGGAAAATAAATAAAATATCAAATATTTATCATTAGAGTTTCACCATCATTCAATCAGCGCAAATCCCTAATCAAATCTAATCAAAACTAATCATCTGCTTAACATACAATTAAGCTTTCATGTCTCGCTTCCAGTTTTTGTCAACTTAATTTGAGCACACTGTTCACTTATCTTACCATCTTTCAAACAGTTCCACATCTCTTAAAACAGTATATTTGACATACTTTATAGTATAGTAGAGTTTACTCATACTCATTCATTCACTCCAGTTATTTGTTTAAAATAAGCACAAACAAATGTATAAATGTGACGACTTACTTTCCAAGTTCCTCAAAGAGCTGATATTCCTCCGTAAATCGGGTACAGGTGATGGTAGCCATGCTAGATCGCAGAGATGGATGGCGGCTCTGTTTATTTGTCTGATTGTCCTTTGCTTTGTGATGTGTGAGTGTGCTTTTCTAAAAGAATGCTTTTGCTGTGCAGAGAGAAATGTGCAGAGGGATGGCCGGAGGAAGAGTAGAGTGAGCGCCTCTCTATCACTTTCCTGATCTGCAGACAGGATGTGAGGGGTAGATGGTGGGTGACAGGTTTGCTACAGTGTTCTGCCCGCCCGCTCTCCCGCCTCTCCTCCAATCCCTGCGCTCAACAGCTCCCCTGAATACACAGCGCCGTCGTCATGGCAACTGCATCTCCCTCCTTTGCCAAATGCACGGGGCCAGGGAGGAAGGCGTGCTGGCTACCACAAAGGCATGTGCTGATGCTCTGTGGATAATGTGCGCGCGCGCGCGCACGCACGCGCACACACACACACACACACACACACACACACACACACACACACACACACACAACCAAATACATAGATGCAAGAACTCCTTCAACATCTCAGGCTCTTTCATGTTGCCATGACTATGTTTGGTTTCATGTCATGCCTTTCCTCTAGAGGATGTTTCACTTTCTGCATATCAACTATCAGGAAAGAAATTATAGTGGCAATGCTCATCCCATTTGCGTAATGTTTCTTAATCTGCTATTATCATCAGCTCTTGTCCCATTCTGTAGTCATTTTTTAGCTTTTGTCAAACAAGTTGGTCATGTGTGAGTACTTTTTCTAGACCTGATATGATGAATGATGTATGCCCCTTTGTTTTTCTGAATCCCAGGGAAATCTCAGCTCAGATGTGATGTGGGAGGAGGATGCAGAAGGCATAAAGGCAGGAATCCCCTCAGGGACGCACAAGACAGCCCATGCAGCCCTGAACTTTGTTTTCCTCCATCACGTCACACGTGAGCCTCTGTGTCTGCTTTGTGGACACTGCACCGATGGCTGCTGGAGAGAAAGCGAGCCCTTCAAGCGGAGTCACGCTCCAGTGAGTAGATGTGAGAGACTCTCCTGGGGCAGAGGATGGGGTTTGGAAAAAGAGGGGGAAATCAGAGATGAAAGAACATAGTCATGTGTGAAAGAGATGGAGTGAGTGCAAGGGGGAATATGAGTGAGTGAGCGATTGAGTGAGTGTGTATGTGGGGGGGGGGGGGAGAGAGAGAGAAATTAGGGAGAGAGAGGGAGAGAGAGAGAATTAAAAACACATTGCAAGTGCTTTGCTGAGAGGTTAAGTGTCATTTGCAAAAAAGTTTCATTTTGGAAAAGAAGTATAGGGATCATGGAGGGCGATGAATAGAACACTGAAATTACTGTACAGTAATAGAAGCAGTGATTCCCCATTACAGCCGATCATCAGCTGTAAATCTGCAGTGAAATTTTGTTGTTAGAACACCCCCCTATATAGAAATGACAGCTGATACGGTTAGCAAAAGGTAAACTCATCTGAGACCTGAAGAGTATAAAGGATGGGTATTTAGAGGGATGAAATCTTTCCACAGACTGCATTATTCTTGCATGTTTGATTCCATAAATCTATGAATATACATTAAATCAACAAGGGAACATTCTACTCTGGAAAAGAAAATCCAGAGGACCAAAAGGCCAGAGGTAAGCCTTATCCGGTAAACTATGGAAAATGCTGAATGGTTTAAACGATTCTTTGTGAATTACTTTGCCAAGACACCGCAGGTTTTATGGTTGTCATTCTGTGTAGTCAACACAATTACAGACCTGTAATGACATGACAAGTACTTTCCCAGTCTTTTGCCTCAAACACAAACATAAATCCGCAAAATCCAGAGGACAACCTTGCTCATATGGAGTCATTTATGAGCACTGGGGCAACCGGAGGTGCCATCATTTAGCCTAATCACAAAGACAAGACAGTTTACACAGGGCTTCTGGGGGCTTGGGGCTGTGAGAGAGGTAAAAAGGAGAATATTAGTGACTCCCTGTGCTGGCTTTTGGTATGACAGCCACTCCATCTCAGCTGTGTTTTAAGTGATCGAAGACAGGAGAGTGCAGCTATTCACATAATGATGTGAGACTAGAGCCAGCCAGACATGCACACATCTGGTCTTCCACAGCCAAATGACACTTCAAAGGAGTCTCAATCTATGGCTAAAAATAGAGCAGGGAGTACAAATCTACCACTCTTTGTCTCGTCTGAGCTAACATTTGTGGATTGAGCTTTTAGTTCCTGCAAGTCTCCTCTCATACCTCTCCCAGACAAATTCCAACATCTCCATGGCAACGCTGAGGTGTGAGTCATCATCGAAGCACAGCTGGCCTGTGTGTGTGTGTGTGTGTGTGTGTGTGTGTATATATATTTCTGTGAATTTGTGAAATTATGTGTGTATGTGTGTGTGTGTGTGTGTGTGTGTGTATGTTTATGAGTGTGAAAGCATTTGCTGATGGAAGAGGCTCATCTGGCATCTGCACTAGACAGTATAATCTCTCTTCCTGATAAAACGCACAAGTCGTCTTTTTTCCTTATGCTAGGCCATTCATTTAGTTGTATTCATATATTCACATCCCATATTCAGGCAGTTTGTCATTGTTATTGTGTTCCTGATGATTCTCGCCATATGATGCTGCTCTTTATAAGCACTCCTCTGGGCTTCCTTTCACTCACAACAAGATGTGCTGTCTATCATTCTCCATCTCTCTCAAACATCACAGCAAAAAACACCACACTCCCTGTGGAGAATCAGATCAAACAGCTTAGTTGAGCACTCTAGACTTTTATCATGTGTTTAGTCAGCGGACGCCCACCAAATGCCAAAAATCTCCTCCAGCAGGATCCTGTGAGCTCCTGTCCTCGGCATCTCTGCGCCTTTCATCTTTATCTGACAGTAGAGATCAGGATTATCATTTTCCTCTCCTCCCACACCTGGATCTCCTCCACCCGTGCCACAGCCACAGCCTCCCTGTGGGCTTTTAGGGCTCACAAAGCAGACTTTGGTTCACTTTGGTTTGAATGATTTGTGAGTGTCTAAACCGAATATTACCTTTTGACCGGAGGAGCAAGACAGCTACAGCGTAAAGGAAGAGTCAGGGACAAGCCAGGCATCTGATTGATATCACAGAGGGACTCCCCTGGTGACACCCAGACTCGGCCTTTAGCCAACCCGCTTCAGCAAGACTGTTGAAACATATTGTACCATTGTAATGAAGGTTTTCACAGCAGCATTAAAATTGGTCTTCATCATGAAAACATCACCTGCACAGACATGATGAAAGTATATAAAATTCCACTGATTACCATTGCAAATGCATACGAGAGACCATATCGAACGACTCCAGAGAAGATAGGTGTTGCAAAGACAATTTATCCTGCCAATTGTTTTCCTCTTTGCCAGTACCTTGTAGGGCAGGACTACCTTCTCTATGATGCCTATTGCTCTGCAGACACAAGAAACTCAATGTTAAATGAAGATTATAAATAATGGGATCAAATGGGGTCTGCATAAATAGGATTAAATGTGGGGAAATGGGATATACTTCTTATGACTCAGTTAATGGAGAAATTATACTGGGGAAAGACATTTTTAAACAAACATGCCACACAGCTAACATATTTCAATGATTTGTCTACAAGTAACAATAACAGCATGACAGTGCCTCCACGGTATTTAGACTGAGTCACTCTCTCAAACAAAACTATCCTTATGAGAAAACAATGGAAAGGGGTGCTTTTATTCATTCATTCAACATCTTGAATAGATCATTCTATGCCCTGAAACTCCACTTGCAGATCTTTAAAAAAGATAAATAAGTTATCCTACATTAGTACCTCTCCTCTTGCAGTCTTCAATGGTGATAGAATTCTTTTCATAAGTTCTCCTGCCGGAGTCAGTCCCATTCCGAGTCAGTGTCAGTGATCAAGAGCCTCTCTTGGCAGCAGTCTTATCTCCTTAGCACACACACAACAGCTTCATGCCCCCTGAACTCCCCTTCTCCTCCAGCGGGCTGAAGCCCAAACCCAAAGGACAAAAGAGAGCACATCTGGTGCTTCACCACCTGTCACTAAATGCCAGCGGAGGAGACTTGTTGTCTGAAAGGGCTCGACTCCGCTCAGCACTCTACTCCAAGGCAGGAGTAAATGCCCTGTCATAGTGACAAACTGCCACCCAGAGCCTTTCAATAAAGGTCAGCGTGCCCTATTCTTCACAAATACACAAACACTTATGCTAGTCTGGGTCGTTATACCCCATAAAGAGATGTGTTTGAAAAGTGAAAGCATTTAGGCCTTTATTGTGTCCATTTAAGTCCAACAGTTGTCTATGTCAAAAGCAGGATCAACAATGAACCTTTACGAGGTGATAGAAACAATATTAGCACTTAAATAATTCAGATTCCAGGACAAAATAGGGAAATGGGAAATCTTTAAGTTTTTCTATGTGAAACATTCTACATTCTTTTAAGTTGTTTTCTGGTATCAGAGAACAACTAAGGCCTACCAACTCACAGATAACACAATAACAGTTTGTTTTCAAATATGACTGAATTGTTGGCCAGCATACTAAACATGTGCTACAAACGCAGAAACAATTCCAGTATATTCCTTGGAATGGAAAGTTGGAATGCAGCAGCATTGGATAAGGGAGTGACAAGCTCATTCAGATGGAAACACAACAGAGAATATTCCGGCAAGATGTTGTGACAAGGCACTGCTGAGAAACAGTTTAATTGTTTTAGACCGCATTTTATCACAAAGATCATAAAGGGGAATCTGACATGCTCAAGGCAAGTTCCAGTGTGTGTTTTTGCAATGCTGTGCAGCATTATGTCATTCAGAAATGTCAAGACATGCACTTATAATTATAATAAGGAATTAAGAATTTAAGAATATATAAACACATTGAGGGTTTTCATTTTTCCTGCATGTTCCATGTGGTGTGATGATCACATGGGGAATACATGAAATGTTTGTGAAATTGCCGTACAGATCAGGTAGACAAGGCTTTGTAAGTGGAAAGTTCTAAAACCAGTGGATTTCAAAAGGCTTCTGCCCTTTTCAGACTAGTGAAGATAAAACGTAAGACTTCCACCCTGGA
Organism: Alosa sapidissima; assembly: GCF_018492685.1. Classification (NCBI taxonomy): domain Eukaryota; kingdom Metazoa; phylum Chordata; class Actinopteri; order Clupeiformes; family Clupeidae; genus Alosa; species Alosa sapidissima. Next base: position 30,750,541 of record NC_055961.1, on the reverse strand, counting down.
TTCACATGGAAAAACTACAGGGTTGTACTGTGAGATGTAAACAGAGTTCAGGCTTTTGCATCCCCCTCTCGGGGATTCTCAGATGTGGGATGCCAAGGCTCAGAGGGCAGTGAGCAGAATGTTTCTGGTTTGCAAAGCGCAACAACAACAACAGCATCAGTGCTACATTCTGTTGGACAGGACCCGTTTGTTCAGCCGCTTGAAGAAGGGCTTGAGCCTGCAGATCCTGCATTTCTTCCTCTTCCGATTCTTGCCCCTCTTATAGTAGACCCCCGAGAAAGTTTGCTCGACTTCCTCATCGTCTCCAACCCAGGGCCCCCACACCCCACCGTTCCGGTCAGGGTTGGCCCGTGGGTCGTCTGGCGGGTATTGCACTGGCACGGAGGTGCGGTTGTAATACGCCAGCCGCGCCATAAGCTTCTTGACCACGTCGGGCCGCTGGGTGGCCATGTCGTGGCGCTCGCATGGGTCACCGGTGATGTTGTAGAGCCAGACTGACTTGGCCTGGTGACCGGCGCCACGCTCCAGGTTCCACCAGCCACCTGGGAAGTGCGCCAGCACCTGAGGCGGGACCCAGTCTCCGTGGCCGGGGTCGCCGGTCAGCAGCTTCCAGTCCCCCACACGGATGGCCGCCTGCACGGCGGCATCCCAGACCTGCTCTCCGTCCCTCCAGGAGCCCCGGCCCTTGCGGTTCAGCGGGTCGATATTGTGCAGGATCTCCATTCGCGGGGACTCCTTGCCCTCGCTGATGGTGGGCCAGATGTTGTAGCCGTCCAGCCCAGGGTCCTGAGACACGTTTCCTCTGGCCAGACCGACCAGCGTGGGGAACCAGTCGGTGATGTGCAGGAGGGCCTTGCTCACCCTCCGCCGGTGTCGCAGCAAAGGGCTGTGCACGAACCCCAACCCCCTCACGCCACCCTCCCAGTAGGTCCCCTTCCTCCCGCGCAGGGGCCAGTTGCTGCCCCCCGTGAAGGGCTGCGCGCCGTTGTCCGTGGAAAAGATGAGCACGCTGTTCTTGTAGTAGCCGTACTTCCGCAGGGCATAGGTGATGTTGTGCACCGCCTCGTCCACGATGGACACCACCGCCGCGTACTTCCGCCGCGCCACGTTGCCCATGTCGCGGTACGGGTAGATGTACTCCTTGGGCGGCTTGAGGGGCGTGTGCACCGCCTGGAGCGACACGAAGAGGAAGAGCGGCTGGCTGTGCGGGTCGTGCGCCGCCAGGATCTTGCGCACGCGCTGCGTGTACAGGTGCGTGGAGTACTTGCCCTTCTGGCCCCAGGCCACCGACTCGCCCTCGTGGAGGTCGTAGCCGCACAGCGCCTTGCCGTCGCACGAGCTGTAGGTGTAGTAGTCCACACTGCCGGTCAGCGAGCCGAAGTAGGTGTGGAAGCCGCGGCGCGTGGGCAGACAGTCCTTCTTGTAGAAGCCCAGGTGCCACTTGCCCACCATGTGGGTGGCGTAGCCGGCCTCCTGCAGGCGCTGGGGCAGGGTGGCCATGTGCTGGGGGAGGCAGTTGGGCTGCCGGGGCCGGATGATGGAGTGCTGGAGACCAGTGTGGATCTGATACCTGGACAGGGGGAAGAACAGAAGGGGAAGTAGAGTGAGTGGTATTTAGCAGCCGCTTATATTCAAAGTGACACAGACTCTTCGAATGGAATTGGAATATGGAATTCCATACGAAGCTGAGCAGTTTTCAGGTAGCAATCCTATAGCTGCACCATTATGCTCACAATAGTCTTGTAAGACAAAAACACATCGTCATACTTTATGAGGAAACACGTCTCTTTCTAGAGCATCTTCATTACACATCCCAGAACATAGACAGGCAATTTTAACATTGGAAAACATTAATTCAGAATCCCACTGGGATTATCCCAGACTTTAAAGTTAAAACATCATGTCTCTGCTACACATGCAACCAATTAAGGAAATGAATCAACATTTCACTGACACATTTCATTGTTTTGTTTTTGTGAGAATTCTTTATATAGGAGTCTCCAAAAGGAGGTAAACACTTTCCCTCACACATTCCCCTAGTTAAATATGGTTCAGTTATGTGTGCCTTCGTCTACTTACAAGGGATGGATAGATTGAGAGATTGAGATGGAAAAACAGAGAGAGACCTAAAAAGCTAGATAAATAGATACTGTATATATGCACAAACAACACACACACATACAGATGTGTGTGCACATCCGCACACATATGCACACAATGTCCTTGTGTTAAGATACACAGCTGCACAGCTGTTTCCCAGGACGGTCACCGGCAGCTGTGTGGTCTCTGCACAAAGTCAATTCTGCAGATTTGCACTCCCCCAACAAACTTTTAAAAGTGACTTTGCCAAAACCACAACTTACGTCTTTAACCTCTTTTAATTACCTTCCCTCAGCCTTTGTCATTTTGGTTTTGTTTAGTCTTTCCCCCTGCACTTAAATGTCATCACACATCCGCCACTTGTGTTTCACAATTCGGTGGCGTCAGAGCAAACTATACCACTCTCTGGTTCTCTTTGTTTTCGCCTGTTTGCCAACTTCAACCTATACAAACACTTCTCAAAGACTCTCTGTGGCCACTTCCCTGGACTCAGACTGAAGAGGGAGAGACCACTACGCTGCTAATCTGTTCACTGTTTTGGTCATTTCTGTCCATTTCCTGTAAAGCACAATGATTAAGCAATTGTATTTGAAGATTTCTCTGGAAGTAAGGTTGGGTAATTGGGGCCTGTGTTGCCAGTGGAAATAGCTGTGCTGCTGACCTTTTCCTGCATACTATTCTCATTTCTCACCTCTGAAAGATGCTGTGGCTTTTTCTGTCTGTGCAATTTGCTCCCTCCCTCTGAGAAGCACATATTAGGTTTTGAGTGTGTGTGTGTGTGTGTGTGAGAGAGAGAGAGAGAGAGAGAGAGAGAGAGAAGAAAGAGAGAGAAAGCATGTGTGTGCATATCTGTCATATCTGTAGTTTCTTTAGATGCATTCAGTTCAGTGTAAGAGTTAATATGAGATTAAGTGTTATATTATTAAGTGCTATAGCTGGGCTATAACAGTGTGATGATATCACTTTTATGGCATTACATTCGAACTGTAGGTTATACTGACATAGGTATTACTAAGCATCTGTACACTGTAGTAATTTAGCACATAGGGAATCCATTTCAAGTTAGTCTTCATGAAGCTCTAAGTAATCTTAATAATATCAACTACTTCTTTGTCAAATTGTCAACTTACCTGCCAGTGATCAGCTGACTGCGTGACGGTGTGCAAAGGGGTTGCACATAATAGTTCTCCAGTCTGACTCCCTCCTTGGCAAGCTTGTCCAGTGTTGGAGTGCGGATGTCCGAATCATGGTAGCCTATGTCGTGAAATCCCTGGTCATCCGTTAGAATGAAAATGATGTGCGGAGGTTGCTTCGCTTTATATGCGGCAGAACCCTGGAAGTGGATAGATTCGCTCTCCACCTGGTTTGGCTTTACCCAGTCCCAGGACGCGCAGCTAAAGCGTAATAAATTGAGCAAAAAAAGACCAGTCAGTGCCAGCATAGCCATGTCTCATCCACGTAGGCTACTAAACCTGTTTACTGTGTAGGCTACGGGTGATCCTGAGCTGGCATAACAACTTCAAGATTAATATTCATTCATCTCAAGAGTCGTCATTGATCAAAAACTGGCAACACCAACCAACATGACTCGTTTGCACGCGCTTATGGAGCGTTCAGTACTACACGCCCCGCGGGGAAAAGAAAACCAGGCTGATTGTAGCCGTCCAACGAACACCTGGTTATTTGAAATGCCCTATGGTTCTATGGTATTGGTCTGGTCATTTTAAACCCATTTAGCAATTGGGGACAGAGCACACTCTGACTACAGCTTAGATGACTGCTGAGTGCTACACACAGATTACTCGTATTGCACATTTTCCAAGACGGTCGCGTAAACTCCGCCCGTTTGGATGCATCCCATCGACCTGAAATAAGACGCTTAGGGACCACCCCTAATTTTAAACAAGTACTCTTTGCCTTTGCATGCGAACTGCACATCTGCTTCAGAGTATCCACTAAGCTGCAAGCGTAATTCAACCTTTGCACCGCTGATGTATTATAGCCTAATAATGCAAGAGGGTCACGTTCCATCCTCGCGTTTGTAAATTGACATCTAGCCCTACTTTATTTACATTTGTCCAGTGCCACGTTCAGTGCACAAGAGAACGTTAAGGAAGTAGAATGCAACATGTTCAATGTGTTACCATGAAAGAAGATTATTTGGTTGTGGAAACGTGGAATACTTCTTACGTAGCCCTACTACACTCCTGTTGTAAATAGGAGTGTAATGTACAATGTGTCAGACCTACTCTCTAACTTTTTGTGATGTGTCTTATTGCAAAAACCTCAACACAAACTTGTAATTTCATTCAGTTGTGGTGGACTATGATGTGCCACAACTATCCTTTACATTTAACAAATGATTACAATATGGAACAGATAGTCCTAGTCTAGCTCTATGAAGCAATGAGAGAAGTGTAGCCTACATAACTCATATAGGCCAAAACCTCTGTCTTCCTTCAGTTCACATATGCTGCCAGCATGGCATTCAAAATCTTGATGGCCTCATTTTTATATTAGCCCAGGATTTAATAAACCAGCAAGACTGCCACAAATGCGACGTGACCTGTAGTGATATCCTCTCCAAGAACAAAAAGTATGATCTTTATGTCCAGCCAAAACAGTTCAAGCTGCCCCAGCGTTTATTTTGGCGTTTATATGCTTTCCTTGAACATTCACTTGATGCTGTGTGCTGCATAAATGTAATGACTTTCCCAGAGATGGTTTAAAAGAGGTCAACAGTGTGCTCTATGCATTCACTCCAACACATAAGGGTACCCTACACACAGGAGAGACTGAATTCATATGAATTTTGAGTCCGGTACATACGTGTGGTACATATATTTCTAAAAATATTTTTCTCTGAATAAATGGTAGGACTGTCTTGTTACAAAAGAGAGGTTTGACAAAGCCGAATGCATGATTCTTTAGATAGAAAATAACTTAGTGTATATGATGAACACATCTTGTGTGGAAAAAGGAAAAAGAGGCTTGATTTTTGTCATTCGTTCTCGACAAAGTGCTCACCATAAACCACAAATATTTTCTGTGGCAACAGTTGATTAAAGTATAGGCCAGAGTAGCTCTGATGCTGATCAAGAGCAAAGAGGACAGAGATCTGAAACATTATGGTCAGTGAATGTTTGTGTTAGGTTGGCAGATGGCTTGAGGAGTGCTTTAACAACAAGAATCTGTTTTGTGTTAAAAGTGAGAGGAATACAGTCTTTGCCTTACTTCTCACGTCCTCTAGTGAACCGGGAGCTGAATGTGACATCATCCTGTAAAAATGTGGGTTCTGACTGGGCCCCATGGTGAATCTGTGGAGTTCTTCGAAAGGAAAGGCTAATGTTATATGCACTGATTCATGAATACAGTCCATAGGGGGATTCGTCTATGAGCTCCATTAAAGTTATCTGTCTAACTCCTCCTCATTTTACCAGACAGAAATGAAGTAGTGTTTTGAGGTGAGTCATTGTACAAATCGGCAGATCTTGTCTACAGATGTTGGCTTTACTGTGAACTTCTTGTGCTAATGGGTTCTTATCATTTGTCCCTGATTTGTGTAACATTTCCACTTAGTATTTCATCACCTTCAGTCATAGAATGAGTCTTGTATGGTGGCGCATTTCAGTTCCAGTAAGAAAGAGGCTAGAATACTTCAGGTTTACCAGTATAGCACCCTGAATTTTAACCTGTTGATTAGGATTTGTTAGATGGTATTTAATAAAATAAAGTATTAAGGTGAATAATTGGTAAATATTGCAATTATCTCATGTCATATCTTGTGTGCATTGAATAATTTGGAAATACCTATCCATGTTGTCGTATTTAAAGATAATCTGTTGCAGCTTTAATATGATACAATGAGCCCTGAATCGGTTAATGATATACCTCTCCACAAGGCCACAAGGCCACAAGGCAAACCTGCAACAATGGCGGCAAGATGCCAGTTACCACACACCCCAATGTTGGACCAGACAGGGTGCCAAAGCATTGCAGGCGGATTAGATGTAACTACAGCAGTAACTGGAAGTTTGGCCCCATCATCTGACCTGGCGGAGAACATGTGAGAGAAATTTCCAGTCTTGTTGCCAGTGTGTACTTAATACTTTCAAGGATTCTGGATACTCAAGCTTATTATGTGTCTGAGATGGCCAAGGCTTTTGTCCAACAGAGCATCTCTATGCAATTATTTTCTATATTCCATAAAGCACATTGACACATATACCTGTATCACTAGGGAGACATTGATAGTTTGAACACCACATAACCACATAGCATCTTTTATTAGCCCTGTCAGTGGATGAGGAAACGTAAAGTAAAAATAAGATGTTGGCTGCATTTATTGTGGAGACTAAAGGCTGAAAATGCCTAGACACGCCCTGCCCACCTAATATCTCTGCTCATTTTCATCTCACTGAGAAACTAAGTGAAACAAAGTCAGTGAGTCTTGTGAAGCCTGGCTGGAAAAAATGCCCATCTGGAGACACAAATTCCAAGGCACTTGAAGCCTACACCTGCCAGAGCTACTGAGCCTTGATGCAAGTTGCCGGCGTTCTCTGAAGCTCAGTTTTTTTCCTAGTCTCCTTTTCGGTCCTGGAAAGAAGGTATTCAGTATCTGCCAAGGTGTCTCTCACGTGCACACAGCTTTTGCCATCATGTCCTATTGCACTCAATCTCATACAACTGTATTGAATACTAAACATTAGTACATTGTAATAAATGGTCATATTTTTCTCATCAGTTTTTGCATTAGTTTTCATCTTTGAAGTGGTTGCCTGGCTCTAAGTATGTAGTATGCCAAATACAGCAGGACGCTGAAGACCAGGAGTCCCTGCAGTGCTTCACGTGCTCTTATTACAGCTAGGATGACCTATAGACCTACACTGATGCAAAACAATGAGTGCACATATTGGACTGTGTGGTTTAAATGATCTGTTGCTGTGGTAAAATCCCCTTTTTAAAGAGAAAAGAAAACATATCCCAAACTCAAAAATAAATCCTAGGCAGATGGTCCATGAGCCTGCAGAGAACCCAAACCTGTTTTTTCTTGTTTGTCTATGCCCCCACATGACAAAAATGTGTGATGGATTTTCCAAACTCACAGCTGAAGGCTGAGTTCTACAGCCTGTTAAGTAAATTACCCACTGAAATGGGGATTGAATTGATTGGATTTAGGTGAAGAAAAGTGTACACCTAATACATTTTGGTCTGCACCATGAAGGGAAAACCAATTCAACCATATAAACCATGAGTCATGTCCTACCCTCCTCATTACATAATACATTGGGTATTGGTAAATAGAGTATATGGCTGATACCTTTTTGGGCTGTACCATTTAGGGAAAACATGGAAACAAGGAATCCAAAAAATAATTGTTATCTTTTTTTTAGCATGTTTATGAAAACTGGCAAGTCCAAAATTATTCATACCCTTTTTAAATAATCAATGGAAACATCTTTATTTGCATTAACTACTCTCAAAATGGTTCTTATAATATCTACCAAACCTCTCTATGTCTCCACAATGATTCTAGACCACACCGTTTTAACAGCAATCCGGGTTTTCAGTCAGGAAAAGGAAGAGGTATGGACTCTGGCTCTGCCACTCTAAAATGTTGATATTGTTCTCAGTTAACAATTTCTTGCCTTGTTTGGCTGTATGTTTTGGATCATTGTGTGGTTTAGTGGTCCAATGATGCCCATTGGGGCAGGTCTCTCGACAGACTGCCTGATCTTTTCCACCAAAAATCTCAATGTAGCCCCTTGTTTTAGTGTTACCGTTTACTTTGAGTGAGTTCCATCGTCTAAAAAAACACCCAAAACTAATACATTTCTATAACTATTCTCCACATTGTGGATGGTGTTTTGGTGGTTGAAATTTTGACTCCATCTCAAAATTGATCACTTGGTCATCTTGGATGCTGATTATGGATCACTCTTCTCCAAACATGCACAACTCAGCTTAACCTTTATAAGGGCACACCTGGACAAAGAATTTAGCTTTCGCTGGATTTCTTTTTGACCCAGGGACATGGCCTGAGATTGGCATAAAAAAATAAGCATTAAATTCCAATGACACCATGTCCTTTTCAATTGTGGGGGTTAGAAAAGTATTCTTTTGGGATGTTTTTCAACCAAGGGGAGCTGGTGACCTACTCAAAGTAAACGGTAACACTAAAGCAAGAGGCTACACTGAGATTCTGGAGGAAAAGATCAGGCAGTTTGCCAAAAGACCTGCCCCAATAGGCCTCATTGGACCATTAAACCATACAATGATCCAAAACATACAGCTAAACAAGGCAAGAAATGGTTAACAGAGAACAATGTCAACATTTTAGAGTGGGCCAGCCAGAGTCCAGACCTCAATCAGTCAAAAAAGTTAACAACGCCAAAGTGATGGCAAATATTCGTTCCTGCCTCAAAACCCAGATTGCTGCTAAAAAGGTGCAGTCTAAAATCATTGTGGAGACCTGGAGAGGCTTGGTAGATACTATAAGAACCATTTTGAGAGCTTTGATGGTAAATAAAGATGTTTACATTGATTATTTAAAGGAGAATTCCGGTATGATATTGACCTAAAGTGTGTTGAAACATGATACCGAGTGTGAATGTATGTCTCATAGCCCATCTCAGCTCGTCCCCTGCACTCCAAAATCTGGCGCTAGTTAGCCGATACTACCAACAGCTTTTTCAATGGTGGTGCTTCGGCATCGGGCTAGCCATGCAAATAAATCACTGTTTTAAAAAAAATTATTCCACTGAATTATTTTTGGAATCTGATCCCTTATCATACCTGTTCATTCTTACTTGTCGCTCGACTTATCGTGACTAAATTCAAGATGGCTGCAAACGCTAAACTTCGTGAAGATACTGTCTGTATAAATCGTCTTGTAAGTAAACTACCAGTGCTTTTTTAAAGTTCTCAATGTCTCGTTTTAAATGTCAGGGCCCTCGGAAGTCTACCAATGAAGTGTGGAGATACATTGAGCCTCGTAAATGGTGTAAAACAGTTATTTATTTGCATGGCTAGCCCGATGCCGAAGCACCACCATTGAAAAAGCTGTTGGTAGCATCGGCTAACTACAGTAGCGCCAGATTTTGGAGTGCAGGGGACAAGCCGAGATGGGCTATGAGACATACGTTCACACTCGGTATCATGTTTCAACACACTTTAGGTCAATATCACACCGGAATTCTTCTTTAAAAAGGGTATGAATAATTTTGGACATGCCATTTTTCATAAAAATGTTTAAAAAAAAGATAAATATGATCATTTTTTTGATTCCATGTTTCTACCAGTCTTGCAACCTTTTCACATGTGGCAGTGTCATTTTCAGTCAGAACAAACATATTGGTCAAGAGAAAATCAACATTACATCAATATTTGCCAGGGGTATGAATCATTTTGTTCTCAACTGTATATACCGTCAGGATGTGATCTAACAGGTTTTGACATTTTTCACCCTCCCCTTTACTTTGCTGCTCATTCATAACTCATAGGGTATGAGTAAATTGGGTGTATGGTTAATACCTTTTGGCCTGTGCCATTTAGGGAAAACTGATTCAACCACTTAAACCATATATTCTCAGCATATTCCCTCAAGATGTGATTTAATATGTCTTGAGACAAGTTTAATCCTCCGCTTTATTTTGTCGCACATGCATAATACATTAGATGTAGGTAAAATCGAGTGCATAACTAATATAATCTTTTGGCATCCCATGAAGGGAAAATTAATATATCTAATTACAATATATTTTCTAAAAACATATATCCTCAAGATGTGATGAAAGAGGAGTTGAGACATCTTTCTCTATGTCCACCAAAATTCAACAAGGACAAAATAATTTCAATTATGCATACAAAAATATTTTTTTTTAAAAATTGTGAGACATTCCTTTACAACCAATATTTAAAATATATGTAGAATTTTATTTTAATATTATATATTGCAAAAGGTCAAAAGGTTTGAAAAAAGTTGCAGGGAAATAACTGAAGTTAATTGGGCAGATTTGAATGTGTATACTGATAATTATTTATAATGTAATTCTGTTTTAAAATCCATTGTTTTTGGACAGCAAACATGTAAAATCTTAACAGAAAAAAACAGAAATGTTCTATTTGGTGTTCCAGGTTTTCTAATGAGGTTTGAAATTGTAGGCGTCTTTTTTCATACACTACCTGTATAGAGCGCTCTACCAAGCTTCAGCTGTGAGTCCCAGATGTCCATCATGCATTTTTGTGTTATAGACACATATAGCTATCAGAAAATAACAATACAGTTTGGTACCCTCAGTTGGCACTGATCGGCCCATCATGGGCCTCTGGCTCATGGACTAAGACTGAAAGAAGTTTAAACACTAAGCTACATAGGTCTACTGACAGACCATAACAGCAATATGCAACCTTTAGATTCTATTTCATTTCAATTTACATCAATTGTGTGATATAGCCATTTTTGACTGTCCAAATCTGTTTCAAACGTAACCAACACCAATGCTGCAGTTGCAAATATCCAGAAGCTAATCAAAACCTTGTAAGAGAAATTCATTTTAAATTGAATTCCTTTCTTAACTAGAAATGCAATTCCGAGGAATTACACGAGGGGATGCAATCTGCTGGTTAGGGTGTTGGTGGGGCTGTTGAGCTTGCTGCTAGCTGGTTGGTAGGGTAATTGTGATACCTGCAAAGGTGCTTTTGGAGTAACCAAATTTGAATCTTGTGTGACATGGCATTCTTGAGATATCACACTCAAGGTGTTTTTGACCTTGACATTTGACCTTCAACCTCCAACATCAACTCACTTCACCTTTGAGTCCATAAAAACACTCATACCAAATTTGAAGCATGTACGTCAAGCCATTCTGGAGATATAATGCTGAATGCATGAGATATGGCTGGGACTTTTATTTTGACACACAGGAAACACTTTAACAGGATGTGTAGTTCAGGTAGAGCTAGATTGTATGCTTAGAAGCTGAGACAGTTGGATTTCTCACAGGTGACACCTGTGCCAGTGTTCTGATTAGCCTGGGAACTGCTCTGAGAACTACTAAACGAGCGCAGCTGGCTCTATTATGACATCACAGCGCCCATTCAAGTCTATGGGGGAAAAATACACTTTTAATTACAAATATCTCAAAAAGTATAAACTTCTCAAAAATGAAAAACGGATAAGACGGTAAAGCTCTACGATCTACGGAACGGTGTTTGAACCAAATTTGTACGTTAAGCGGTTTGGGCTGAATAGCGCGCACAAAAAGGTAAAAAGAAAAATAATAAGAAGAAGTCTCCAGATTTCAGATGCATCCCCTCTAATTATTTTGACAAATCATATGAGGTCATAACCAGGAAATAGCCTACATAAGAGGAAAAGTATCAGAAGAGGCGTGACAGTTGTATATTTAAATAAACGTATTTTATCTTTAATCACATTTGAGAGAGTACAATACACATTTTACAATAAGACAGACCCATTCTTCTTCCGATGATGCAAATTGGTGGCCATTACGGTTTTGCATTAGCAACTGTTTCGATTGCTTTTGCCACTTGATCAGCGTTCATGTTGTCAAGAGCAACACTACTTTCTTTCCCGAAATCTGCAAGACAGGACAAAGCACCGGGTCACAGGTCAACAAAATAGAATTAAAATAATAAGTATGCACAGTATGGGTATTGGTAAAGTGGGACAGCTAATTGTTGTTAAAGTGGGACATCAAATTAAGGTGTATTACCTCTTGCAAAACTTGATTTGATTTTGACCACATATTGTGTAAATAAAGTTAGATACATTTATTTATTGCAGAGTACTTTATCCATGATACTTTAGTGATTGATTATAATCAGCTTGCATATGCTAGCAGATACACTTTTGACATTTTTGTAACTTACTATAGGATCGATCGTATTGATGTAGCCTAGGCTATGGCACAGTAGTAGGCAATCAAATGTGGTCAGGTGATTAGTAAGGACGGGGTGTTTTAAATCATTTACTTTAGGTAATTTCAAAATGTCATCCTCTTCCTTAATTGGTTTGTTTAGCAACAAAAATGTGTGTCCCACTTCACCAATACACCCCTTTAAATGTTAGGGTTAGTCAGTTTAGGTTTGCAGAGAAGGCATTTTATCCGCATTAGTTAGTTGTCCTTTTTAAATTATATAAGACAACTAGAACTAAACAGACTTTACTTTTACTTTCTAAAAATGTATTATGTTGTTATCCCTACAGTTGCATTCTAAACACAGACTTCAAGAACTAATGTCTCACCGTAGCGTGCCCACAGCCTGGGCTGTACACCCGAACACTCTCTGACCAGGATGGGAAAGTCAGGGTTGGCCTTCTTGAGGGTCACATAGTGTTGTTCCACAAAATCTCTGCAACCCACAAGGACCAACAAATGTCAAGTTAATTATGTATGTGGTAGGCGACAGATAGCGTTGCTTTTTCTGCAGCCAGGTGAACTAACGTTAGAGCTGGCTAGCTAAGTTGAATGTAGCTAACGTTAAAGTGTACCTAGCAAGCTTTTACTTTTACTTGGGCTTTACAGAGTCAAGCATCAAGACGCTATTAAAAGAAGCTACACATGGTTGCATTAACTGAAACGATTCCTGCACATATTTCTCACTGATGACATACTCCAACAGCAAATTATTGACTGACTGGAAACCTTGAGGACGTGCTTCGGCCAGCTAACATTAACGTTAGCTGACTAGCGAGATCTGTCCGGCTGGCTAAACATAGGATTTTGGAACATATAATTGTCACATAACTGTAACAAATTGAGTACAGTACCTGGCTCCTTGACTGGCCACGGACGTCTGACACAAATGTAAGCGAATTTCACGAAGGTTTCTTGCAAGGTTAGAGCCAATTCCTCTCACAACGGCGGCCGCCATGATGTCAATTTCTAAACAGACTGCCCCCAATGACGTATTTGACCAGTGGCCAATGATATCGCGTATGAATGACACGATGAGAAAACGGTGCTGGAAAAGTCAAGTTCCAGATGTTCTTTTACTCAAAGGATATATAACCTGTATATGTCTGTAATTTTACTGTCTTTGATGTGTACACACTTTCACTGCTCTCTCAGCCAGCAGGCTATGTGAAATAGACAGGATGTAGACTTAGCCTGGTCTCTGCTGGCGCAGATAGATATGTCTAGAACTGAGGTCCCCTTACCTTTACCTGACATTGGAAATCCATCCTCTGAAGGCGTTTAGTAATAAGACTGCCAGAGCCACAATCATGATCATAAAACACCGTTTTATTATTTAATACTATTGTGTGTCAGTAATCACAAACATTTGTACAAATTAAACCAGTAACATTTGAACATGTATTTCACCAGGTGTTATGTTTTTTTTTATATATGAAATCAACAAAAAAATATAAAAAGTGCTTTATTTGGACCATAACTGAAATCATTTAACCTCTAGTTTAGTCAAGGAATCTATAGCCAACTTTTTGGCTTCAATTTCAACCTGAAGCCGAGCATATTCCTCCGCCAGGTCTTTGAACTCTTGACCAAACATCTCATATGAAGCCAGTTTGCTCTCAGCAGCCTGCTTCTCCTTCTGAGTGGCTGTCAACTCTGTTTCCAGATGCTCTCTGTGCAGGATGACAAAGAACCAAATCAGTCAAAGGAATGAAAATAAAGCTTGCACTCTACATCTTTGTTGTATAACTAGCATATACTGGATTCACTGTAAAATGCATATAGGCATTTGTAATTCTGCCTACTTCTTATGCGTTATGGTTTGTATATTATAGTATTGTTTATTTTCATTAGGCTATTGACATTGTTGTTTATTATTGATATTCTCCTTCAATTTCATTGTTTATTTCATTAGGCTATAGATTGAATTGACATTGTTGTTATTATTGCTGTCGTCCTTAAAGGTTGTATCAGCGATAGCGGGGATACGTCACTTCTGTTGATGTTCAAACAAAACAGAGAGCTAGCTCGCTACTCCCTCCCCTTGAAACTCTCCTAAACGTGCATCTCGTCGGTTATTGGTTGAAACACTCTATTTTGCTTTTGAGTGGTTGCCAACCCCTGTTGGTAGCTATTGTTTTTGTGTACAGATCTCGGAGCCTAGGCTGCCTAGAGACGGCCTGCTTATGGGGCAGGCAGCTAGCGGATCATTAGGAAAGATTAGATGAATGTGATAATTTATGTTTGGGCCTTTTTTTGGCCTAAAATCGCTGATACAACCTTTAATGTAGTCTGACCAACATTTTAAATTGTTCCCTGTTAAATTTAAGTATTATATTATTGCGTATTTGTATGTCACTTTGGACAAAAGCGTCTGCCAAATCCCATAACCATAACTATTTGTAATTCTGTTATGTATTTATTTATTTCTCCATTTGATTAAGATAAACCATAGGGCAATCATTTTAAGTTAGGTGCTTTGGAACCCACCTGATTTGTTTATGTGTAGATATTTTGCTCGCTGTGTACGTGTCCAGCTGTATATCCAACATCTCAACCCTGAAGGAGAGACAATAGTACATTTAGTAAAGATGACATTTTTATCATATTTTATCAGTCAATGCGAATCCAAAAGTGTACACATTCCCAAAATACAAACCTTATCTTCTGCACACCAAGTTGACATTTGGCTTCAAGGTATTCCAACTTCTTCCTGTCCAACTTTGTCTGAACTGTTAATCTGTTCTCCAGAAGCAAAGTCTGTAGAAGCTTCATGTGCTCCAATAAGTCCTGGGATGGTGGCCAAAACATCAGTGATCCTCAATACCAAAACTGAGACACGCTAATGCATCATGACATTTTAATCTGATTCTGATTAAGAAAGGGGTTTTAAATCAGCGCAACCTTCCTCTAAAGATATTTTCTTCTAGATTTGCACTCATATGGGCAAACAGTGACAATGACTGGCAAACCAGTGACAGTGACGTGTGGTCCCCTCAAATCAAGAAATATATATATTTATATATTTTTTGTATGTTTAAGTAACATTGAACATGTGGTGTGTCTGGACTCTGGAACAATACATTTTGAGAAATCACACACAGTTCACAGATGATTAATGGGACTGTTTAGCTCCCTTAATAGATGCAAGAGAAAATATCTTGGCAAAGCCAGAACTACAAGTAAACATGGCCATCCTCCAGAGCTGTTCTGGCATCTCGCTGTTGAACTGTTTAATGGCTACATCCTACTGTGGCACTGCATGTAATCAATAAGTTGTATAAGGGACAGAGTTCTGTAGTGCTGTGACTTGGTGTAAGGTTACCAGCAGATTCATTCTCTCAAATATTTTAATATTTAAGGTTTAATATGAAGTATATTGAGTGCATTACTTAAACAACTCTATATGGTTATTTTATGATACATCAGTACAGTATTGTAACTGATTGTATTGAAATGTTGACATACATTGAGATAACTGTGAGTTTCCCGCGTCAATCTGAAGGCCATCTCTGCATTTTCTTCTCGTAAATGCTCAATTCTGTCAATCTCTTCCTTTAGCAGTTCAGGGAGATGGTTGAACTTCTCCAACTTTAGACCATCACTGTCCTTCTCTGGAAAGAGAGAGAGAGAGAGAGACAGAGACAAAGACGCACAACAAAACAAACAGGGATTCATAATTATGATTATTTTTTAAATATTCAAAATTGTTACTAATTATTAACAGCATGGCTGAAGGTTACCAAAGACATTTTAAGAAAAGCTCACTGCACTGGCTCCCAGTATGTTTTGAAATACATGTCATTATTCTTCTAATCACCTATAAAGCTCTACATGGTCTCTCTCTCACGTAGTGCCTTATACACCTATACGTACATTGGCTGGACTAATGATTTAAAAGTTAACACAAAGTCTACGCCCATTACGATGTTAGAGTTGGAATGTTTCCCAATCATGAGAGGTCAGACTCTCTTCACAAAGTGAAACGAAGTTGTGCATCTGGAAAGTAGGCTAGGGCAGTTTACCAGGTTTACACTGCATATGATGCATGTGTACAAGCACATGAAACAAAGTAGTCATCAGGGGAAATAAACATAAAAATACCTTGAAATCAAATAGGGAAATGCTTTAGAGAAAAGTAAAAGAGCTCTCATCAATTCCAACAAGTGCTACAGAGAATTCTGAGTAAAACAATGCACCTGATTCAGGCTGGATATAGGTTAGGATGCTAAAAGCCTTCCTTTTCAGATGTTTCTCAAGCTCCTTTGGCAGCCTTTCTTCCATATCTTGTATATCCTTATGGAAGGAAACGAAAACAACTTGAAATTTCCTGCTATTAAAGGAAAATTCCAGTATTTAGCACTTTGAGTCCCTTACCTGGTTTGTTTTGGATGAACTACAGTGGTGGACACCGAATTTTGACGATTGGTCCTGTCTCGAGGAACGAGACACCAACGAACACCGCTAACCATTCGGTGAGTTACACAGTTTTGAAAACGAACGTTAAGGGTAGTTTTAGGACATGTTTGTGCATGCCTGTTGCAGCCACTCTGAAGTAGTCAAAGGCAATTCAAAACGAGTAAGAAAAGTCGAGACAGGACCAATCGTCAAAATTTCGGTGTCCACCACTCTAGTTCATCCAAAACAAACCAGAAAAGGGACTCAAAGTGCTAAATACCAGAATTTTCCTTTAAAGTAAGTATGCAACTAGGGATGTAACGATTACCGGTATAATGGTAAACCGCGATAAAAATCTTGACGATAACAACTACCGTTTTCATTTCAAATATCATAATTAACGCAGTTGATTACCACGGTGTGGAAACCGTGTGTTTAATCCTTCCCAGGTTCATCCAAGCCTGCTTTTAACATACAGTAGGCCTGGTACAATGAAAAAAAACGGGTACCCTACTGATTCTGTTGTCTAATTGATGGATTTAACTATGATACGGATTAGGTTACACCTGATTTTAAAAGGCAGAACATTTTCACAGCAAAACGTGTACTGGATCATACGGAGCCCCGGATATGTCATGGGGGAAAAAAATAATAAATAGGAAAAAAATAATAAATAGCAATTCGTTCCCACAAAGTAATAATTTGTGGCCACGAAATATGAATTCGTTCCCACGAAATAGGTAATTTGTGGCCACGAAATATTAATTCGTTCCCACGAAATAGTAATTTGTGGCCACGAAATATGTATAGTCTAACGTGCACTGGATAGCTGGGTGAGCAAATCGAGCGCCAGTAGAAGCCTGTCGTGTCTTTTCTCATCACTCCCCACCAGCTCTCAATTCTCTGATTTGCAGTAGGGTACAACCGGGACGATTGAAACGGGGGACGAATGAAACATTCCGGTTTTCTCCGAGTGCAACGATGATAGACATACATCATTTGGACAAAACATAGAGCATATTAACCTCCGTTGCTCAGCCAAATACCATCCTGTTACGTCCTGTTATCACGGAGTTACAGGCCATAAACGATTTCTGATGGTCACAAGTTTACTTCATTAGCGGTTTATTTTTTTTTTTTTATTATTAAAGAGTGTTTTTCATTTAAAGGTTTGACTTCATGCTTATTCAGTAGAGCATTTAGTGCTCTCCCCAATCCCAGACGTTCACATTGCATGTTTGTTTGTAATGGATGCAAAACAGCCTATAATGCTAAATGTCTATGGGGGGACGATTGAAACACCTATTTCATTTGTCCCGACCAGGCAGTAAACCCCATTTATTCTAAGTCAATGCACACGTATCTGTGTTTATGCTATATTTTATGCAGGTGAGACATGGAAAAGCAGTTTTAGAAAGATGCAAATATATTTGGGGCTATCAGGTAGGGGGTCGAGTTTTGCCATGTTAACCTACGGTGGGTCCCCGTTAAGTTTGGACGGGTTCCTTCAGGAATCACGATCCCCATTTTCTCAGCAGAAATGGCACAAACGGCAGTTGACACAAACAACCACAAGGTGTCACTTTGGAGTTCTGCCACTACTATTTTTGATGCGACTTGACTTACTGCTTCCATGATGCAGTTTCCAAGTCAGTAGAACAATCAGAGAAAGCTGAGCCATTACCAAACATATATGATAATACAATAGCGTGAGTTTATATATCTTATACCCTATTTGTCACGGTTACTTATAGATTTGATAGTGTAACGATAAGAGCATAAGAGACTTTCAGCGGGGGCACGGAAACTTAATTTGATCACGGTAGTTTAAGCTTACACTTGACAAAACATTCTAATATGAAAATGTAGATGCAATTGTTGTAAGATGGTGCAGCTCCTTTAAGAAAGCACCGTGCAAAAAAGTAGACGTGCTGGAGCGAGTCATATTCAAAATGCAAAAAATAACACCGCAGATAAAACCAATTATCCTCATTCATTGCAACCGCAGCATGCCTGCTTGCCAACGTTTAAACAAAATATAAAGCACCTTTTGCGTTTGAATGTAACACGAAAAAATGTTTAAACAGCTGGACAAATGATTTAGCTAATTGATTATAGCCTGTACACCAGCAATTGTTGAACATTTGGAAAAAGATCGCTCAGCTGTATGGAGACTGACGGCCTGTCGGTCATAAAGGACACTTATTTGGATGTGTGGTGGCTTTAACAGAGTAAAATAACATTTTGTACTATAGAAATATTATATAATTCGAAACATGCATTATTCTAGCTATATTAATGGCATGCATGCTATTTCCATAAGCGCAAGATATGCGCTTCACCATGACGGCAATGAGTTGTTAACAGACATGAACCAAGACATATAGCCCAGCAGCAATCTATCTAAAATAACACATACTGGAAGTACCATTCATGATATGTTGTCAAAGATTGAAATTGTGGAAAGTTTACATAATTTAAGCTGTATGTTTCATTCGTCCCCCATGCTGTTTCATTCGTCCCAGCCAGGAGGGACAAATGAAACAAAACGCACGTTCGACTTCTCCTTAAATAACTCTTGAACGTTTTTGTTCAGAGCTGTAAATGCAACTGTATTTGACAGAGGATAGATGTAGGTTGCTAGTGACAAAATATTAACTTTCAGTGTTTTACTATGTCTTTGTAAATTACGTTTAATTAAGAAGTGTTTCATTCGTCCCGGTTCTCCCCTACCTACGCCGGTGCAGCGACCTGGCTCTTAATAGTCTGTGGAGATGCCTCTCGCTAATAATGAATCCCTCCAATCCTAGGCTTTTCAAAATGTCTTTGTATTTCATTCCCAGCCTAAAATAGCACTCTACCATACAATCCCTGTCCATTGTGTGACAGCGACTGTTCCTGTTTGAGGAGTTGCGCTTGATTTGCTCATCCAGCTGTCCAGTGCACAGCCTATAGGCCTACATATTTCGTGGCCACAAATTACTATTTCGTGGGAACTAATTAATATTTCGTGCCCACAAATTACCTATTTCGTGGGAACGAATTACTATTTCGTGGGAACGAATAATATTTTTTTTTCCCCATGACATATCCGGGGCTCCGTAGGATCATGTAGCCACTCTGCATTTTTTTATACCGTGATAATACCGAAAACCGTGATAATTTTGGTCACTATAAGCGTGAGGTTAAATTTTCATACCGTTACATCCCTATATGCAACATAGTCGCAACCCAAATTCAATGTCCAAATTCACAATGACTAATTGAGGGAACATAATTGTGAAGAAGTGAAGGCATTTCCCTCAAGGAAAACAAAGACAGTAGACAGAGCACAGAGGTTTACTTCACTAATGGTCTAGAGATACACTCTTATTCCTCCATGAGCACCAGATGAAGGAAGACTAAGTAAATCAAATTCATGCATAATGGGTTACACACCATTCAAAAAGCAAATCCACAACCACAAGTATCGCAGTAATGGCACAGACCTACCTGCTCTGAAGGCATTACTCTGTTTAAGTGGTCGGCAGAGATCTCCAGGACAGAGGACGGGCCCTCACTCAGACCCAACTGCACGTCACATTTAGCAGCCAGTAAGCGCTGCTCTAGTGTTGTGTAAAACTGCAAATAGACCATTCATATTTACAACAATCAAGCATGCACATTGAATCAGCAACTGAATGCAGCAGGAATATGCAGGACCACCACTGACTCAAAACAATATGTCAGCTTTATCAGTTGTTCTGTTGCTTGGTTATAAGCATCAACAAGAAATGTGAATGTCCACCCCCTGAATCCCTGTGTACCTTGTCATTCCCTGGCATAGCTGTGGATCGGTGTTTTCCGACTATGTACTCCTGAACCATCTCCTCCAGTAACTGATGAATAATCATAGGCCTCATCCACTTTTTTGTCTCAGCCTGAAGCTCCTCTTCCGCCTTAAATTTGTAAACAGCAATGATGTTTAAACACTTATTTGAACCTAAGAACACTTAAGTAATTAAAATGGAAATCATAAGTGAAGGATACAGGCGACTTCTCAATACATTAAATACAAGTGTTTAAAACTGAGTACATGAATAAAGGCTTTACATATAGCTGAGATATTGGCTGTTTAGAAAATATAACACTGTGCCTTTTCCAGTTCTTTCCGAAGAGACTCGGTGAGCCCAGTGCTGTCCACATGTGTTGACAGTTTGGCCAGAAGCTTGCAAAACTGAGGATTTTGGATGAGGTCGTCCTCCGTTAAATCAGAAGAGGTGAATGCTTTCAGAGCTGGAGAGGAAATAAAGAATTTGTTTCAGCATTAAATATGTTGAAGTGTTATTCTATCATAGAAGATGTTGTCGCGTTATTTATTAGAAACCACAGAACTAAATTGCAGTGGCTCACCTTTCTCATGAAGGCTATTATCTTTTTCACTTCTCTGTGGGTGTGAAGACGATGCCATATTTTACCAGCGTTAGATGGTTTGATTGTGGGAAAATGCGTTAATAAAGAACAAGACACATTTGGTAATATCAAGTTAACTTATCATAGTGTAATGTCTTGCTGCAAAGTTGCAGAAAGGCCTACAATTATATCAAATAAAGATTCAAATGAATGAACTTGCAAATGAGGCGGGTAAAATGCGTCGATTGAGTTTTCCTGTTTATTTCCGCGCGCCGCTGTCTGATTCTTCTTCTTTTTTTTTTGGCGGTTAGCAAACAGCTTTTAGGTGCATTACCGCCACCTTCTGAATAGGAGTGTGGGTCTGAATACTACATCCCTCTAAATTCTATGGAATAAACCTGTTGTTTTCAAGTATTGAAAAACACATCTAAAACATTGTTCCCCAGAATTTCTTTGCAGTATATCTGTTATGTCCAGACTTATTTTTTCTTGTGCTAGCTGCTCTATAAGTGTCTGTCGTTCCTTTTGGAATTTAGGACACTGTACTATAACAAGTTCTACGGTTTCTTGATTGCCACACTCACAGTAGCCTAACCATCAGCATGCTTTCTCATTAAAACTAGTGTGCTGTTCAACCCTGTATGCCCATACCTCATTCTTGACACAATATCCTCCTCCTGTTTGCTTCTGCTGGTACTCCTACTCCATCCTACATTCTTTTGAATTGAATACAGATGCCTGCCTGTAACTTCATTATCCCATAAATATTGCCATATTTCCTTATTCTTAGCTTTAATCATGTTTTTAATTTCAGCCTTGCTATATTGTACCTGAATACCTATACTGTCTTGTTTTGTTGCCTGTTTAGCATACTTGTCTGCCACTTCATTCCCCACTACTCCTACATGGGCTGGAACCCACCCCAGAAGGACACTGACTCCTGAATTGGTTAACCTATTTACCAAATGCACTATCTCATATATAATATCCTGCCTGGATTCAGAATGTACATTCCTTATACTTAATAAAGCTGAACTTGAGTCAGACCATATTGCTACACTTTTAGATCTATACTCCTCCACCCATAATAACGCCAACCATATTGCAATTAATTCAGCTGTATATACAGCAAGATCATCACTAACTCTCTTAGCCTTTAAACTGTAATTCGGGAATTGCATATGCAACTCCTACTCTCTTGTTTATTTTTGATGCATCTGTGTACACATGAATATTATTTCCATACTTTTCTCTGACATATATTTCAAATGCACAATTATCAATAGTAACTCCACTCTCCCTTTCTTCCAATAATGCTAAATCTATTGCTACTTCTTTAAACATCCATGGAGGAACACTTGAATATGCTACTGTTGGACTTACACTTAGTGTTGTAATTTCCATTTCTCTTGCAACATTTCCTATTGTCCAACCAAACCATGAGCTTTGTTATTTTTCCTTCTCTTGGCAGGGCATTAGAACCCTCTGACAAGGATGGTCATCTTTGTGGCCCTTCAGGTTTGCTCTCTTCTTAGCTTAAGAGGCATCTCTCCCATCTCTACCTGGATTGCAGCCACAGGCGATCAGCTAACTGAGTTTACGTAGATTATTGCCATCTAGTGGTGTGAAGTACTGTGGAGAAATGACAACGGGCCTGTCTCCAAAGCCCAGTATGTTCCCAAGTGTTCATGGTTGCAGGTTTTGTAGTCTTATTACAAATCACAGATGTCACTTACTGGCTTTGACAATTTCCTGCCCATCTTGCTCATAACACTTGCAATTTCTGTTTGACCCCATTGTATTTTAAAATGGAATAACAGCTGGGAATAATTAATTTTGAGATTCAAAGTAAACCAAATAAACTGAAGTTTCATCTAAATTGTCAGTTCTGGATGCTTATGCATCCATATTCTGTCGTCATCTGCTGGAAGATGGCCTAGACATTTAATCCAAATGTTGTGCATGTTACTCTGTTGGCCCTTCTAAGAGCCCTTCCTGTTGACAACAAGTCAAATTTAGCAAGGCACAGAAGTGGAAATTTAGAGGCTAGAATATTCCTATCTCTTGAAAAACAACAGTAATAAGGTACATTCATATACGTCTTCACAGCAATATATTCTGATGGTATACTGTTTTAACAGGCTATTCTGTTTTGTCGTTGTCTGTTAACAAACAAACAAACATATTCATATCAATTCTCCTAGTCTTTTCAATGGCTGAGCTAGGGGTGGTTTAGATCATCTGGACAAACAGGGGTGTGTTTCCCAAAACCATCTAAACCTAAATTAGTTAGCAACTATGGTTTTGGGAAAGGCGCCCCAGGCCCATAAACATGTTGATGTTCAAGCCTTAACTGGCAGAAAAGAGAGAATGAGGAACAAATATGTGAGTGGGATGCAGCTCAATGTAATTTCTAAAGAATGAGAAGTAACATAATCATGTATTGCTGCACAGGGCCCTCTTGTTTTGGGTGGTCACTCGGAAGGCAGACAAAATGTGCATATTGACCACTGCAAGAACACTGACCTTGTACATTCATGCAACCCATAGGAGAAAAGATTCAATCATATAAAATGATTAATCTTTTGGATTCATCTATTGGATAGTTCCCTAGAACAATTGAGGTACTACAATGTTCCTTGCTTAAATTAATTCAACAAGTTAGGCATAAGGAAATTATATGATCCACTTTACACAATGAGTCTAACCGCAGTTAGGCCTGTGAGCTGCAGTGAGAATGTTCTTCTGCATTTCACTCTCACATTTTCTCCAACACAATTGCTAATACTTTCTAAAAAAGTAGGCTAGTTTATAATGCTCTGAGTCATTGCATCAAAGTGATCTAGTGAAGTGAATCAATAAAGTATCTAATCTATCTATCTATCTCTGCACACTGCAACCAGGGGAGCTTGGGCTGGCTGCAACTTGGTCAACCTTGACGATTATTCTCCAGTCCGGTAGGTGGCAGCAATTGTGCCATGAGCCTTTTTCTCGCAAGCCAAGAAATATCACCTGAAATAGATTACTTCCGCATTTCACCTTGTTTGCTACAGACACGGAGTAGCTAGCCTGGTTACTGTGCGCATATTTCCCCTATTTCCTGTCTGAAAACAGAATATATCTCATAGAGGACTGTCTAAATACTTCAATTAATCATACATTTGGCATCCTAAAGCCTCAAAATGCCAGAGAGTAAGTAATGTTTTGTCGCAGTTGTTGCAGAAACCTGCTAGCATGTGAATATTAGCTATCTAGCTAGGTTGCTCGATAACACACTTGTGTAAATATGCCTATAGATCATGGGAATACACACGTGAATGAAAGTTTTTTTCCATTACATTAATCTACACATCATAGTTTAGCATGTGTCATTGTAGCCTATAGACGTTTTGTTGCTATGTTGATCTTAACGCTTGTATTCATGTAATGGTTGCTAACTAGCTAGCTCCACGTACCCTTATATCCGATTATATTATTATATACGATTTTGTAATTATACTGTGTAGTTTGCCTGGTATGCTTTGTTGTCGATCCGTGTTACTGATGGTTGAGTCATAATAAGGCGTATTTTAATACAGTTTTAATACCATTTAATACCGTCACTAAACCAGTGGAGGCGCCTGTTATGCATGCCTATGGTCGCTTAAAGTAAGCAACCTGATCATAGGAAATAACTGCATTACCATGAACTCTATTCTTTCTACAGCTGAGCTCTACTCAAATCCCCTGGCACCTGACGGCCATGAGGTGGAGGATCATCGGTCAGCAAATCAGTGAGTGTGATTGTTGTTTGTAATGCTATACAATGGTACCTTTGATTTGTTGTATCATTCGTTGTTCATGTGGTTGTGCTGAGACAGCCATAATATGTACAGCATAATGTTATTGCTATGGCCTCAAAGGCTTTTTTTGTTGCCGTTTCTTAAATAGTATTGTGAGGTCTCTACTTGGTTACATTTGTATTATAAAAATAGGTAACCAAATAGTTGTAGAAATGTACACAGACTACAATATCTGATATGTAGCATTATCCATACTCTTGACAATAACCAGTCATCCTTCTCAAACTCATAGGTCTAAGCTGACCAATGAAGACTTCAGAAAGCTTTTGATGACCCCTCGAGCTACACCTTCCTCAGCTCCACCATCAAAATCAAGACAGCATGAGTGAGTGTCTTTGTCGATGCACGCATATATCATATACACACACTAGAGATGCACCGATATGGAATTTTAGTGCCGATAACGATAACCGATATTTATTGGTTTGTTGTGGCCGATACCGATACGATAACCGATAATATTACTCCTGAAACAAAATTGTGAAAAGTGATTTGGGGAAAGCATTTAATAAGCATAATTTTATTGCAGTAATTTTACCTACCACCAAATGATGGACAGAACTCATAATAGTCCTCAATAGTACGGCAGTCAACAACATAACAGTAGCCTAGCCCTACAGTATGTGTGGCTCCTTTAAGTGAACCTGACATCAGTGAATTGCGAGTGAGTGGCTAGAGAGTTTGAATCGTTTTCATTTAGGACTAAACGCTCATAAACGGCTCAGCTTGGAATAAGCTACAGTATAGCGACCAAATCAGATTTTGTGAGGGAAACTTAGGTTTAGTTTCAACTGCGGGTAACTGAATAAAGCTGCAACTCCTCATACTGTATCTTATATCCGTCTACTCTGTTGCGCACAACCTGCTGCAGCAGAAATGAAAGGCGTTTGCCCCGAAGGTTTTAATAACTTGGTGACCTGTCTGGAACTGAAGCACGAATGGTTAGCATATTTCTAGGTAATAATACAAAACCCAAACTAAAGTAATGCAAATATAATACTAAAACACAACTTAGAACTAGGCCTACTTATGTAGTCGTCCCACTAACATTTGTTTCCCCGACCAGCGCGGTAAAGTGCAAATACACCAGCACAAGACAGCTCTAGATAGGACTGAGCTCCGCTCTGGTAAGGTTAAATGGCGGATCATTCACGAGAGGATTTTGAGATGCACAGACTCCCAAATGAACGCATATCCACAGATTTGGTTAGAGTGGTGAAATACATTCACACTGCTGACATTATATTGAGGAAAAAGTATAGCCAACCAAGCTCAAGTAGCTCAGTGTAGCCAGACGGACCTTACGTAGGCCTAAATTAGGACTTTAAAAAATATCGGCACAAATTATCGGCCAGAATTCTGTTATCGGACCTGTTATCGGACCGATAATAATACTTTCATTTTTTCACTTATCCGCCGATATATCGTGCATCCCTAACACACACACACACATGCTATTATTGTTCAGTCAAGCATGTCAGGGGAGCGGAAGTGTGATCCCTGGAGGGTTTGAGTGTAGTATTTGTGAACTGTGATGTAAATGTGAAATCAGATTCTATTCCCCTCCTTGCCACTTAATATGGTTTCCTTACCCAGAATGCCACGGGAGTATAATGAAGATGAGGACCCTGCTGCACGTAGGCGGAAGAAGAAAAGGTTTGGATTTAAGATGGTTCTGTCAATCTAGTAACCCATTTTTATAGAAGTAATAATATAACCATTTCTCTAACATGTTGGTGGTTTTTAAATTGATATATGATATGTCAAATCCCCTCCCTCTCAGTTACTATGCCAAGTTGCGTCAGCAAGAGATGGAGAGGGAGCGTGAGCTCGCTGAGAAGTACCGTGACCGAGCCCGTGAGAGACGTGACGGTGTCAACAAGGACTACGAGGAGACGGAGCTCATCAGCACCACGGCCAACTACAGAGCTGTGGGCCCCACGGCAGAAGCGTGAGTGTCTCCTGCTGGGATAGGCACTTTTTTTTAAAGTTAGAAATGCTAATATAATTATTCAGTGAATACCGGTTATGTTGCGTGTTACATGTTTGATTTGTGAGAGACTCATTATGTTTGTGGGGTGTTCACTCAAGCTGCTGCGTTGTTTGCTATGTTGATCTGTATCCACTGTTTCACAATTGATTGCCAGGGATAAATCGGCTGCAGAGAAGAGGCGTCAGTTGATCCAGGAGTCCAAGTTCTTGGGTGGTGACATGGAGCATACTCACTTGGTGAAAGGATTGGATTTTGCCCTGTTGCAAAAGGTCAGTCTCTGAAATCGATGCTGAAACAGTCTGTGGTTTGAAGTAACGGACTGGTCATGCAGAACTTTTTCCTTGTATGTGCTTTTATCTTCATCTTCTCCATGGTACATAGGTCTTATAGTAAAAACTTGTTTTCTTTGGCCACTCTCAGGTACGAGCTGAGATCACCAGCAAGGAGAGAGAAGAAGAGGACATGATAGAGAAAGTACAGAAAGAAGTCAAGTAAGTATGAAACCATATCCTACAGGGGTTCATTTGGTTCTCTGGGCCACTGACACACAAGTACTCAACTTCTTTTAAGTGTTTAAAGAAAATGTCTTTTGCTTCCACAGAAAAGATGAAGACCCTGAGCAGAAAATTGAGTTTAAGACACGCCTTGGTAAGTGTCTGTAGGTTATGTCAAATTAATTCCTGGGCTGTCGTTCACTTCTGAAGAATGAAGATACATTACCGCGTAGTGTCATCTAACACAGTATCTTATCTGGGGGGGAACAGAGTGTTCCTTATGTTCTACTATTTCACTTCCATTTTACAGGAAGAAACATCTACCGCATCCTGTTCAAAGGGCGACAGATGGAGAGGAACGAGCTCTTCCTGCCAGGGCGCATGGCCTACGTGGTGGATCTGGAGGATGAGTACGCAGACACAGACATCCCCACCACACTCATCCGCAGCAAAGCTGACTGCCCCACCATGGAGGTGAGTGAAGGCCTGGCCAACACCATAGTAACCTCCACAACAACTACCCTAGCGACATGCCAGTAACAACTAGGGATCGACCGATATGTTTTTTTCAGAGCCGATACCGATATCAATTATTACCAAAACAGGAGGCCGATAACCAATATGTAAAACCGATATGTCAGTTGTCAAAAAGAGGGGTAGATAGTAAAGGCGATATGCAGCAAAAATTTCATTCAAAAGCATTTAATTATGCAAACTTTTCTTTCTTCTTTTGATACACAATTGTCTATCAACTTACATCACTGTATATCCTGTGTAGGCCTATCATGTTAATCCAAGAGCTGAGTGATAGCAATTATTTTCATAGTAGGCCTACACAATGGGCTATGTGCTTGTTAAGGGACCTGTCACAAAGAGGATGCTTTGCCATCGTGTGTGTGAGTGCATGAGAGAGGGAGAGGAAGAGGTGCATGCGTGATGGCAAGTGTTACGGTTGAATAGTTTAACAAAACAGTTTTAAAATAGTTCTTAGGCTATTTAAGCATGCAATTTGTGTCCATATGCTATAAGATACACTTTTGAGAGCCTAAAAGGCACGTTAATAGCCAGCTCAGGACGCGATTTAGTTCAGGTCGGATCAAATTACGGCTGGCCCTGGGTGCATGTAGTCTTTTTTGACAGTCCGTTTCAAAAAGGAGCAATTAGACTTTTTGACGTTCGCTATCGCATAATTTAGGACTTGTCTGTACTATGTCCGCCGAGGTGTCCTGTTATTCACAATTAATGGACGAGGCGAAGGCAGAGAACTCCGGACGCGCAGCACCCGAGTTTGTAGGCTAACTAGTAAATAGCATACCAACGTGCATCAATCGGGAATTCGCTAAATGAAGGAAGTGGGTGCAATAGCTTACAAAGTGGTGTTTTTGTAACTTCAGTGTAGATGATTGTGATTTATTGCAACTTCAGCAATGTAAGCTACCTTCCTTACCTTCAAAAAGCAGCTCCGTACAGCTGAAGCCCAGTCTACAGTCTGCTTCAGTGAGAATCCTAAACTTTCTCTGTGTTCAGTCTTCGATCCTGATTGGCTGCATTCGTGCTAACTAACAAATCAGATGGTGTAGTGGGCGGGACAATGCTCTTGACCACAGAGTAGCAAATGCAGGGAGTGAGAGACGCTTTACAGACAAAGTAGCGCGTTTCGTTCTTTATCCATTTCAATATCGGCTTATCGGTGGAAAAAATGACCGATACCGATTATTATAAAAATGCTAAATATCGGCCCTAATAATCGGCCAGGCCGATAATTGGTTGACCCCTAGTAACAACCATAGCAAACCCCTTCCCATTCCTGAAACAAATTGTGTGTGTGTGTGTGTGTCTCCCCATTCACATTACTTTAAAAAGTATTGGTCTGATGTCTCTTATCTCATATCTTTTGGCCCCCCTACATGCTCATCTGTGTCCGGCTCCAGTTTGGGTGTCACTTTGGTTAACACTGCGAGACAGGGTGAGGGTCTGTCTGCAGTCACCTGAGTGTCCTTTCTGAATTCTGAGGCCTTCTCTCCCCACAGGCCCAGACCACCCTCACCACTAATGACATCGTCATCAGTAAGCTGACCCAGATCCTTTCTTACCTGAGGCAGGGCACACGTAACAAGAAACTCAAGAAGAAAGACAAGGGTGAGTCTGTGTAGCGTTGGCACTGCAGCATGTGTTTATAAAGGAATGCAAGGTTGATTGACAGATATAGTTTGGATATAATATTTCTGAAATTTCTCTCCCCTTTTCAGTGAAGCTTGATGAAAAGAAGGCACCTGAAGCAGACATAGGGTTTGTAATTGAAGATTTATCAGAAGACAGTGTGTTTGCTCATTTTCACTAATTTCAAGAAAGCTCCAGGAGTGAATGCTCATACTTGATTGTCCAAATTGTCCTGCAGCATATTTGACGACATCGGAGACTACGCTCCGTCCACCTCAACGAAGGTCAGCCGAGATAAGGAGAAGGAGCGCTACCGTGAGAGGGAGAAGGAGCGGGAGAGGGAGAGAGACCGGGAGAGGGAGCGAGAGAGGGACCGAGAGGAGGAGAAAAGACGGCACAGTTACTTTGAGAAACCTCGAGCAGATGATGAGGTGAGCATTGAGTGAGAAAAATGGATGCACATGTATGAATTCATTACGCATACATTCATACACACTTAATGGAGCACCATGCTCATCTAACAGAGTATTTTCTTAAATTTCTTCTCCTCAGGCGATTGATATTGAGAAAGGTAAATATTTCCTTCTTTTCTTCCTCCTTCTGATTTGTGTGTGTGTGTATGTGTGTGTCTCACATTCCATTATGTAGTGGTTATCTGTTGTGTACACTCTGTTTTGTATAGTAGTTGTCTGTTGTGTTGTCGTGTCCACTCAGCCTCCATCTCTGTGCCCTGATTCCCACAGGTCCAGGATCAGTAAAGGACCAGCTCAAGTTGATTAATGAGAAGTTTGCTGGTGCTGCAGGAGATCCGTGGCCAGGCCAAGAGACATATCCTTTATCACCTCACCAGAGAGACATACCGACTCACCCCAGACCAACCTGCCTAACTAGTGTCAGCATGTCCAAGGGTGCTCATAGCTACTGCAATCAGCTTGTCATCAGTGATCGTTCAGGCAGGGTGTATTGTCTGAACCTGATTTGTGTTGTTTTTGGCCTGTCTCTCTCTGCTCATGTGTTTGTCCTGGAGATGTTTTTTGATAAGGCCCTTAACCGCGTTGTACTGCTGGAATAAGGCGTGATGAAAAGAAGAGTCTCGGCGACTTCTTTGGAACATCGAACAGCTACGCAGAGTGCTACCCAGCCACGTAAGTGCCTATGAGCTGTCCTGTTGCAAACTCACCATCAGACACACAATTTGCTGAGAAAGCAATATAGAGACATAAAAAAAAAACATGGAAACAGAAGATTACATCTTCACATAGTCTCACATAAACATTTAATCAGTGTTTTATTCTGCAATTGCTATGTCCTCTCAGTATGGATGACTTGGCTGTGGACAGTGATGAGGAAGTGGACTACAGCAAAATGGACCAGGTTTGTTTTAATGGCATGTGGTCTATTGCCAGAAGTCATCACACCATATCACTACTATACTTGGAACACTGAAGTAATCCTGCTCCATTTCACTTTTCTAAATGGACTAGGGTTGTGACAAGATCTCGTGGCACCGTTTTCCCTAAAACACAGTAGCATAACCGCTATTTGTGCTGCCACTGTGCTTTTTTCAGTCTTGCACAGCAGGGTTGTGCACAATTCGAATTGCAATTCTGCTTCCTGTTTGCTACCTCAAGTGAAATGCAAGTGAAATTCAAGAATTGAATTGGAATTTTAAGAGCCAGTTTCAATTCAATTCTGGAATTTTGCACAAGCCTGTTGCACAGAGTTTACAAGATTCATGGATCTGTGTTGAATCTACGCAGCCTAATACCCTCACACACATGAATCTCCATTGAAACTAAACCAGTGCAAGTGGCACACGCTTGGTGGCTAGCATGTTAGTGTAGCTCGGCATTCGGCACTCTTAAAAGAGCCACGCCACTTTTTCTTTAGGGAAAACGGTGTAATTGAGTGGGATTATTGTTTCCAGCAGGTACCCAAAATGCTGCTACACAAAAAAAAAAAAAAAAAAGTAAAAGTGGCTGGGGCATCTTCTATGCTAATTTAGTCAGACTCGTCAGTCATGCTGGCTACAGCTGGATACTTGATACCTTGACGAGAAATATATCGTGACATTTTTGTATCGCCAGATCTTGTGGCATGAGATCTCGTCACACCCCTATTCTCCACGAGACAGATTTTTACCTTGACGAGAAATATATCGTGAGTTTTGTATCACCAGATCTCGTGGGATGAGATCTCGTCACACCTCTAAAATGAACTGGTTAATGTGTTTTTTATCCCTACTGTTGTGTGCTGATCAAGTTCTTCATTTTATTTTCTACAAAGGGTAACAAGAAAGGTCCTCTGGGTCGCTGGGACTTTGACACACAAGAAGAGTACAGTGATTACATGAATAACAAAGAAGCTCTTCCCAAGTATGTGTTTCACACAACACGCAGGAACACACACACACACACAAAAGTAACATTTCTTGTAACATGTTTTGTCTTTTTGTTTTTAATAATTCAAGAAAAGTTTTCAAAGTATATCTGTATATAACATGTGCCTTATTTAATCTTGTCCAGGGCTGCCTTTCAGTATGGCATCAAGATGTCTGAGGGCAGAAAGACTCGCCGCTTCAAAGAGACAAACGAGAAGGCCGAGCTCGACCGCCAGTGGAAGAAGATCAGTGCTGTAAGTATGGTCTCATCTGATCACCTGACTGTTGTATTAGGCTTGCAATGTGACCATAGCCAAGTTCATGTTGACTCACTCTTCTTGCCTTGTCATTGTTTAATTTCACAGATCATTGAGAAGAGAAAGAAAATGGAGGCTGATGGGTAAGCTTAGACATAATTGTTTTTTTTGTTTTTTCCAGTGCTACACTTGAACCCCACTGGATTATCAGTCACTCAGAGATTTAGACAGGACACTGAACCAACCAGTAGATCAACTTTGCTTTGGGTTCTGTTGAGTTCATCAGTCAATAGAGTAACAGGCAAATGAAGTCACATTGTGCTTTTTGTTGCCTCATCCCCAGGCTGGCTCATAACTGAACAAGTTCCTCCTGTAATGTTAATGTAGATTGGGTGTAGGAACAATGACTCAATCTTTATTACCTTTGAAGTCAGCCATATTGTATTTCCACTGGCTTTGATTTGTTTTGAAAAGGTTTTGTTATTTACGTGCCTTGCTCATACGTCTTTCTCTCCACAGGGTGCAAGTGAAAAGACCAAAGTACTGATGACTCCTGCTAAACGTCATCTTACATTCTAAATGATCCTTATCCAGGTCAAGTCATCTGGTTGCTTTGACGGAGTTAAGTTCTGCCAATATGCAGCTGCAAGTTTACACATAAACTTGACACATTGTCGTAACTTAACTCAGTTAAAGCAACAAGATGATTTGACCTGGATAAGGATAATTTGTTTAGAGTGTAACAAGATATTTTAATCTTTAAAAAAATGTGTATAGTAGTTTTGTTTAGCAAATTGTGTGCTGTTAATTTGCTTGACTTAAGTATTGCTTTTTCGAGAAATACATTTTGCCTCCTGAATGTGTTGTGAAAGGTGTTTTTGAGCATGAAATGTTTCTCTTTTGTTTAAAAAAAAAAAAAAAAACTCCAATTATAGCCACATTGAGTTGTAGTGTTTTCTTTCCTCAACTTGTGATCAGCATTGTAAAGGGCTTACCCAGAAATCTTTTTATTAAAGAGCTGTGCAATAAGGAATATGTCAACCGAACCAAACAAATATATATACAGATAAGGCTCAGACTCATACATGTGAGGTATCTGTGAATCTCTGTAACAACGAAAAAAATAAAAAAAACAGGCACGAAAAGAACTTGTGCGAGTTAAAGCATCTTCATGGCTTTGAACCCTAAATAAAATGAGAATGTTTTTCAGCAGTACTCTTGACCTACTGTTGTAGACAAAGTGCGTCTGTGGTAACTCGTGAGGAGGCAGGTGCTTGTCACATTTCAGAAGACGGTGATGATTTCCTCCTGTTCTCCGTCTACTTGGTCTGTCCCGGCCTCCTCTTCAGACATCTCAATGCTCTTCTGCAGACGGAAGGATCACCAGACTATTAGTCCATGTTCTATTTTATAGCATTGTTGGATTATGGTAAATTCCAAATTGTAAATGGCAATTTTTGCTCTCAGAGATTGATTCATTGCTCAACCTCGTGGTGAGTCAAACTCTTGAGCAATGTTGTTACAGAAGAGAAACTTGTCGGGCAATGTTCAAGGCACACTATAATTGCCCAGTCATGTGCACTGTTTACCGCGGGCTCACCTGGAAGATGAGGGTGTGGTGGATGATGAGTTCTCTGGTGAGGCGCACCATGTCCGTGCTCATGGCCAGCTCCTGGAAGAGCGTGGGAACGAACACCAGGGCCAGGTTCTGGGCCGTCATCCGGTTCTCCTGGCTGTGCACCTGAACCCTGACACACACCAGAGTCATGCAGTTTATGTGGTTGGCTCATTCACCATAGCCACCATGATATTCATAAATGTGTAATGTTTAGCCAATGCAGAGAGAAGCTTTACTTGGATACTCCACTTACAAAAACTATAATTACAATAATAATATGTTTTATTTATATAGCACCTTTTCTGAAACTCAAGGTCGCAAACAAACTATAGTTGGTTTGTTGATATTCAAGTTCAAACTAACCCAACCCAACCCTACGCCCTAAATAGAGCATTCCCTAGCCTAACCTAACCATAAATTGTTAACAGAGTGTCAACCGTTTATTTAAACAGTAGGAGCATCTGCAGATAGTCTGTTTGAGTAAAATGTGACAAAAGCCTGATAGAGGTATGTACAGGTAGAGGTGTCCGCACAGAGCCTCCAGCATGGCCCTGCTCTCCAAGGGAAGCTGCCTCATCAGCCGACAGTAGGACTGCAGCCTGAGAGCCTCATGAGGCCCAGCTACACACACACACAGAGACACAATCAGAGCATCAGCACCATTGGGGCTACCTCAGGCTCAATACACACTCCACACCCTCACAGTGAGCCACAACTACATGTGAGATGAAACGGCCACACGCTAAATGCTAAATCCGGCTGTTTATTATGATGACGTAGTATTCTATTTTCAGCACAATGAAATATTTAACTAAACACACCCACACACACACAAAGCTGGACTGTACAGTAGTATGCTGGCATCATACACACAGAGGTTCCCTGTGTTACCTGCTGCTTTGACCCACTGGGGTTTCTTGTTCTGGGGGATGAGATCGGGCTGCCGGCGGAGCAACTGTTTGAGGGCGCTGCAAGTGTCCAGAATGCCCTGCTCGTCCGTCTCCAGCACAGCAGCACTGGCAGAGCTGCTCAGAGTCTGCACCAGGTGACTGGTCTTAGTGGCAACACCGCAGCGCCTGTACAGGCCTTCCACCTTCAGACCTATGAAAGGGATATGTAGTCATATGTAACTTAATATCAGGTGAAGATGTAAATGAACACCTGATTTGTTTAGATGCTGACTGGAGAGGAACTCCAGAAGATGAGAAAAGTGTCAGTGCACACTCAAACCCAGAGGCAAATATTTGTATTTAACCATTTCACTTGCATCCCCAGAACACACACACACACATAAGTAATATTTCTTGTAACATGTTTTGAGGTTTTGTCTTTTTGCTTTTAATAATTCAAGAAAAGTTTTGAAAGCATATCTGTATTTAACTAGTCTTTTTTAATCTCGTCCAGGGCTGCCTTTCAGTATGACTTCAAGATGTCTGAGGGCAGAAAGACTTGTCGCTTCAAAACAAGCTCGACTGCCAGTGGAAGAAGATCAGTGCTGTAAGTATGGTCTCATCTGATCACCCGACTGTTGTATTAGGCTTGCAATGTGACCATAGCCAAGTTCATGTTGACTCACTCTTTCCTTTTAGAGGAACTCCAGAATATTAGCAAAGTGTTAGTGCACACTCACACTTGCATCCCTAGATGCATATTCATGGGAGTGTTCCCAGCCTGCATGCCTACATGTCCCCAGAAACACTCAGCAAATTATTCATGAAACAGACAAATGGAAATGAAAGAGTGGGACCATGTGAATATAAAGACCACCAAATAAGATTTCCATGGTATTATTCAGGTTGTTCCCAATTTTGAAGTGGGCTTTGGGTTACTAAAGTACATTTGATCCTGTTAAGTGCTGAGGTACTGGTACGCACCGTGTGTATTGATGTGGAAGATGCACCTCTCGACGGCTGGGGGCACTGTGTCACAAACAGTGTGGAGCTGAGTGAGCGAGGGTTGGCTTTGGCTCTCTCTCGCAGGGGACAGGACGGCCCTCTGCAAGAGAGTATACCAGCTGGTGCAGCTACTCTGTTTCTCAAACCGCAGTGACACCGTCCTGGTAAATGGGGGAAAGGGCCATTAGAGACACCCCGTGATCGCGGGCCTTTGGAAGTTCACCGCAGGAAAAGTCATGATTTGTTTTCATTAGAGATAATAACTGTGATAACTATGCAACCATCTGTGGCCACAATACTCACCTCTCCCCGAGAGCCATCTCGATTGTGTGCTCAGTGGAATTATGGTCTATGGAGAAAGGGAAAGGGCATTGACCATACAGAGCCGTTCAGCCGGCAGAAGAATACACAAAAGATGTCCACTCATGTTTACTCTCTGTGACACTATAGCACAATGACCGCTCCTGTCTCTGTAAGAGATTTGTATCTGTGCTGCTGTCTCTTATATTCAGCTTTGGATGTCCTAAAACTTTTGTTGGATAAAAGTTGGATAAAAGAGGGTGGCAGAAAACGTACCGTAGCGCTGGACTGTGGACAGCGTGAGCCTCTCCTTGGGTTTCTGAGGATCTGTGGGAAAGAAGAGCGCCTCGCCATCTCTGAGGGCAACCCAGGCCTCCGTGTGCTGCAGGCCGTTCCCCTCACGCACTGACACCCTGGACGCCGCAAAGATCCCCGTCACCTCCGCATCCTCCACAGTGCATGGGAGCACCACCTGAGAACGGCACCATGGGATAGATTATGCCATCATAAAAATTGTAAGCAGAATGATATTGTATAAACACAGGTGGACGCAGTGGACTCTACCTTTAGTATGTGAAGAAGGTGACTGAGGAGACTATCCAATGTGTTTGCATTACAGACAAGCTTATCTGTCAGAGTCAACATGTCAAACTCATACGTTGACCTGTGAAGAAACATGTATATTCACTCTTAGACACTTCTGTATGTTGTGAGTTCTGTATGTGCTGGATTACCCGGCTTCAAAAAGTAGAACCCCATATTTTTTCCAAGCATTCACTAAACCAACTCTTCAGCCAGGCAGAGCAGCTAATAGTGAAATCCCCTGTGTTGCACAGGTAGAACTAATACATGGTGGGACTACCTCTGGTTACCCACCTCTCAATGACTCAGGTTGGTACACAATCCTGTGACCATAATAAATATACTTAAGTGAGTACACAAAGACTTTCCAAATAGGGCACAGTTGAGAGTTGACCCAGTTGACACAGTTGTAAAAAGACATACAGAGTAAACCCAGTTGTACACAGATAGGGCTTGTTCCACCAAGGAATTGACCTGAAGTGAACTAAACTGAACTGAATTGAACTGACTGAAATGAAATGAACCAAAATGAAATTGAACTAGTTGTGCCGCATATAGCGATATGACCGCCGCAAGTTGTTGCCACCTGCCATACAACGGAAATAAAGCACATTTCCCAAGTCTTCTACATCTCCTACTCTTACAACCATTTGTGCTAGCGCTAGCAGTCATAACAAACTGAACTCAGCTGAACTCAAGTGAACTGAATGTCCCCTGAGTGCCAGCACAGTGAGCCAGGGAACCCCACTCATAATTTACTACTCACCCCTCGGATCGGTCATAGACGGCGATGACCTCCCTCAGGTCCAAGACATCGCAGGCTGCTGAGTCATTCTCCTGGGAGAACAGGAGGCGCTCGTCCTGAAGCTTCCCGTGCAGCTCCTCCAGACCTGCTCCAGACGCATTACACGATGGAATTACACAAACATCACCTTTCATCTACTAAAGAGCCCATTTTTATACCTATCGTCATAATATAGATAATATATATGCACAGTAATTGCTCTAATATAATTTCAGTGACAACTGTCTAATGGCACTGAATAATTTCACACAGAACTAGCACATTTACACCCTAGGACCAGTTTCCTGTACTTGTTTTAAGCTGAGTCCTGCACTAAATGAAAACGTTAATGAAGATCTTCATTGAAAAAATATTTTAGTGTACTAAACTGGCAGATAATGTTTATAAGGTCAGACTTGCCTGAATTATCCTTGGAAGGCACTTGATGGTCATAGTTGGGAACCTCTGTAAAGACATACTAATACTTTAGAATAACAACTTCATGATAAGACACTGTAGAAATGTATTATTTGTGTTTCATTGAAGTGGTATCTCTTCGACAGAGGTAATTTCCCTATGAAAGGCCTCTAAGAATGTGCCAAGAATTCACATACCCAAAAACTCATTATGCCTCAGAAGCTCCACCTGTAAAGCTTGCCCAGCCTGCTCTGCCAGGGCAATAGGCCCGTCAACAGTCTTGCAGAGCACCCGTGCCCCAGAGCAGATAAGCGACAGAGTCTCCGACACATCTGGCCCACACACCACCTGGCAAAGTCTCTGAGGTCACAAAGCAATTACAATTGGCAAGTGCACATAACCACATAGTCATTTCTGTTGAGTGTTGGTTTTTCTTTGTGGTCAACTTTAGGCCTCAATCATGCCCTTATGAGTCACCTGGTCGAGGAGATCTCTGTTGGAGGTCAATGGGTGGGATCTCCGGTAAAGACCTCTGATGTATTTGGCTTTGATGAAAGCTTCTCTTTCACTGGAAGTTGCGTTGGGCAGAATCTGCTCAGCAGCAGGTATGTTGTAACCCCAAACATCATTGGCTGCTTTGTTTCCATACGCTACAAAGAGCTGACAGGAGAGGAGAGGATGTTTTCAAACAATCAAACTGGTTATTACTCCCTCTCCCTTCCTCCTGTGCAATTGAAACTCTCTTAAACACGCATCTCGTCAGTGATTGGTTGGAACACTATTTATTTTGGTTTTGAGTGGTTGGTAGCCAATTGTTTTTGTGTACAGATCTCGGAGCCTAGGCTGCCTACAGAGACACGTTTTTTTGACGGCCTGCTTATGGGGTGGGCAGCTAGCGGATCATGAGGAAAGATTAGATGAATGTGATCATTTATGTTTGGGCCTGCAATCGCTGATACAACCTTTAAGTCTGGTTATAAAATCTCATAGCTCAAGACAGCAGGTTGTCAGTCTGTGTTACTGTTATCCCATGTGAATTAAGATTGCTAATTTATGGTAAAATCGTCTTTACTACAGATCACCGCATATGTTATAAACAATAGCCAAGGAAAATCTTACCTCTATTAGGGATTCTGTCCACACCTTACTGTCAAGCTTCAGACTGCGCACTTTGGACTTGTTTGCTCCCAAGGCTCTGTGCTGGCCTTCACCGAAAACAGAGATTTTACGATGATGATGAATTATACCAAATACCAAATGTCTAATGACTGGGACTGCAAAAAAAAACTTGTCCAGTTAAAGGTACTATGTGGAGTCCTGTAGGCTCAGAGTGTTAGTGGATCTTTAGTGGATATCTGGGCTACACAGAGCATTGGTGTTCTTACCATTATGTCAAAACGGTTGTTTTTTTTGCATTCAGTTGATACTTCTAGGTCATTTTTAAAAGTTTTAAATAAAAAAAAAAACTCCACATTGCACCTTTCAAACACCCGTAATCAGAGCTGTGTGCCAGTCATTCTGGCTTTGCCCCCCCTCACCAGCGCAGTCTTCACAGATGACCAGCAGCAGGTTGATGGAGGCCCACTCTGGGCTGGCACTGCC
This sequence comes from Alosa sapidissima, assembly GCF_018492685.1. Lineage (NCBI taxonomy): Eukaryota > Metazoa > Chordata > Actinopteri > Clupeiformes > Clupeidae > Alosa > Alosa sapidissima. The sequence continues at coordinate 30,711,386 of NC_055961.1, read as the reverse complement.
ACAGTCTGCGCACACTTTGTTCCAGGGGCTGGCCCACAGGCGCTGGGCTACCTCACTGCAGGACAGGGCACTGATGATGCCCTGGTTCAGGCAGTTGAGCCATGTTGTCAACTCTCGAGACGAATCTGTGGAGAAGCTGAGGAAACAAAACAAATGCAACAAATGCTTAAATCTGACAGTCAGTCTATATACGGTATATAGGAGGATAGAGAAGCCAGAATAAAAATGTGCCCTTTGAGGTGTGGAAAACCCAAATGACAAAAGAACTGTACTTGGATAAGGACTAATCCTAGACTAATGAAAATCTTTTAGTCCATAACTAGGTTTAATCCAAGTCACACTTTAAAGTGTTCCAAAGTCTTTTTCAGCACAAATTTCAACTTATACTTACGCTTTAAAAGAGTTCAAGCATGTTTAAGCAATCTCCTTTGGTGAAACTTGCTGATAAAATGTTATTGTGAGATAAATATGAAAGGTTCTCACTTGAAAGTCTTGTATGGGCTGATGAGGCTGAAACCACGTTTGCCTGTCTGCTTGACTGAGGCCACATTCATGGACACACAGGTCATGCCTATCCCCAAGTTAAAGTCCTACGAATCACACACAACACATGAAACAAATTTCAAAAACAAAAAAGTCATGATGAACATATGACATTTTTTCATATTGGGTTTAACTTTATATAACCATACAGAAGCAGAGACTAAATTATTGTCAGCATGTATCCTACAATTGAATTGTAATTGAATTGAATTGAAGTGTATCCAATGAAGAATGCAACTGGCTTGCAAACTGACTTCCAAACACTGAACTGTAAACACAAGTGTATTAGGTTGGTAGGTCAATCAAACACACCATGACCCTGAAGTACGTGTTTCTAGACTGTTAAACTCTAGTTGAAATCATCTCCTATCAGATTGCTCTTCAAGCACTTATCACAAAAATCACTTCACATCTCATTAATATGCATGTATGGGGTTAATATTACTGTATGTCTGTACTCTATTAAACACGATATCTCATGATAACAGGCTATCTCTAGTCAGACCTCTTTTTTGTTGTAGATCCACAGGCTGTGGCCACAGATGGCAGCATACACCTTGGTGCGTGGGTCCTTCATGATCAGAGAGCTCTGATGGTCAGGTGGGGGCAGAGGCACTATTCCCCGCGTGGCATGGAGAGAGGAGACCCAGCCCTCCTGCACAGCTGTGGACAGGGGAGGACAGCAAGGAGGAGAGGTCAAAGGAGGTCAGAGAACTTGCTGAAATCACTGACAAAAAATCACAGACATGACTGACAGACTGAACCGACAGAGAGACGATCAGTGTCACCGACAAGGAAAAGCCTAAGACAAAAGAAAACCTGATCTGCCCACCTTCGTCGTGTGCCATGAATTCAAAGTGCTTTTTGCCAAAGTAGATTGAGAAGCGACCCTTTCCTTGACTGCTGACAGCGGTGATGCTCGACACATGAAACACATACTCCGTGAACTTATCCTGTGATCATACGAATAGTCATGAGTCATAATAGCCTCAGGCCCTCACAAGAACAAAAGCATACGGCCTCCGAGACACATGAGGGCAACACAAAAGGGCATAACAGGCATAGTTCTGGAGAAGTTCCTATACTCACTGTGCGCTTTTTCCACAATGACATAAGCTGTCCATCCAGAGTTGCCCATAACACGTTATGCCTTTAAGAAATGAAGAAACACACATCATTACTGATAAGAAAACTAGATTTCCCCCACAGTAGTATAGTAGCACAGGCGTGGCTGGAAACTACAAGTAATGTCTTCCATGATATACACTGTTCCATTACGAATATACATATTTACTTATAAAGTAGGCCAAGTGGATTAAACAGGCCAATGGTATTTTCTTTACTCATTTCAGTATGTGGCATTTTCAGCTGAGCTCTTCCAAATTACTTGTGAAATGTGTGATTTATATTGCTTGTTGGTTTTATTTTCATTTGTTTGTTTGTCATGCCGGGATAGTTACTTTCTTCCCTTCCATACGTCCAGCCAGCTGGACCGAGACACAACGGTCCCTTTGTGTCGAGACTCTGCTGGCTGGGTGTCTTTTGCTAGCCCAGCACGCCCTTGCTTTTTTCTGCTCACGCGAATAGTGGCCATCCTAGCAGATGGACAGAGATAAAAAAGAGACATGGGAGTGTGAAACAATATCTATGAAACATTATGATAGGTAAGGTGTGTGCCCTGTGTTAATAAGCAAAAAGTGCACATAAAGAGGTCTTTCTGAATTCATTGTGCATTATGATAGGTCACTTGATCACTTATCCTCCACACCCAACACATAGATCTATACACATAGCTTGTCTTTGTTGTTGATTGTTTTTGTTTGTTTGTTGTTGTGTTTTCCCTTCTACTATATAAAGCGACCTTGGGTTTGAGAAAGGCGCTATATAAAATAAACGCATTATTATTATTATTATTATTATTACACCTATTCAAGACTCACCGTGGTGTTTTCTGTTTCTGAAGCTGAGCTTCTATGGTTTTTTCTGCTTCCTTCAAGGTTGGCTCTGTGGTCATCCCAAAGTTAAATATGCTGCCCCGGCCATTAGGAACAACGGATATGTAACTGGGGGACCAAAATGATGAGTATAATAGTTGCTTTTTTTACCATCAATGGTAGCATGAACAGACCAATTGCTACCCGTCTATCCAAAGCATTAACAGATTAACTACATATTCAGTTGAGCCCAACTTTGCTGTTGTTGGGTGGTTGTGATATGGTGGTGGTAGTGCACCCTGATGTATCATAAGACTCCAATCTGTTATAATACTAGGCTAAAATGAGAGTAAAGGGTTATGAGTAAAATCCCCTGCCAATAGCACAAAACAGACATTTTGTCATTGTTTCCTGTATGTAAATTAATAAAAGCGATTTAAATTTGCCCTGTATTTGTAACACATCTGTACACACTCACGTGGGTTCTAGGGAGGCGTCAATCTCTCCTGCATCCCCACTGATAACCTCCTCATCTGACTTCAGGGAGTCCGGGGTCATTGGTACCTCTGCCTCCTCGTCGTTGGAGGAGTCTGACACTGCTGCCGTAGGTTCAGTCTCAGCAGCCCCAACAGGACTGAGTGGAGGTGAAGGAGGACATGTCGGTAAGGTCGGACAGGTCGGTGAGGTCGGAGTTGCCACAGAGCTCTGGTCCAAGTTCTCTTGGAGCTGCTGCTGACTTCGACCGATAGGCAGTTCACCTGGCACATCCGTGGAGGTCGGACAGGTCGGTGAGGTCGGAGTTGCCACAGAGCTCTGGTCCAAGTTCTCTTGGAGCTGCTGCTGGCTTTGACCGATATGCAGTTCACCTGGCACATCCGTGGAGGGGACAGTGAGCGGCTCAGCATTCTCTGTTCTCATAACAGTTTAAAGTTGCCTTTACAATGATGTTCTGAAATTATCAAGGCCATTCAATAGGATCTTGGATTTTAAATTCCAAGCATTTGTATCATGCCTTAGCAAGGTATTGTCAAGTAGCCTATTACCGAAAGAAAGCAAACCAGTTTTTCCTTATCTTTGGCAGTGAAACAAACATTTTGGCATTGACTGTCACAACACTCATATGATGTTGGCTACTTATTTATTTTTTCTTATGCCATCATTATCTGATTGTATAACATTAATTATTTACCCTCATTGGACACAACTTGTGTTGATGGTGCCTCTGAATCATACCACACAGAATCACTATTAAAATAGGAGTAGAAATCATGTCAAATTTGTTAGTATGAAAAATAACTCCTTAAGACATTAACCAGTGTTATTTGCTCACCTGTCTAGATATGCTGACTGTCTTTGTAGTCCCACTTTTAATTTATATCGTGCACGAGGTTTGGGAACAGGTGGGAAAGTGGCTTGATTGATGTTTGAAGACATCTATTGGACATAGAAAATGCTCAGTCACTGTGAAGTTAAGTTTACCTTATTCTGGCTCCGGATACAGTTGAGCTCATAAGTTTATGAACCCATGATGAAGTTGACTAAAAAGAGCAATGAAAAAATCTTTTGGAAATTGATCGTAATGCCTTAGGTAAAACAATGCGGAAATATCCAACCTTTAAGGACACCAATTTTCTTTGTGAATTAATAATGTATCATCATCACATACCCTTCAACATACCTAGAGATTGGGATGGTTTTATTTCAGTTAGCTTAGCTGGTTTGATTTGCATTGAGAGATGATCTTATGGAAAGTACTCCATGCCAATCATGAGATATGGTAAAGTCTATGTGATGATGTGAGGTTATTTTAATTCCAGAGGCCAAGGGAACTTTCTCAGGATATATAGTAGCCTACCCTGGATCCATGAAATAACTGGCCATTAAAAAAAATCTGCCTGCTTCTGTGGGAATTTAACAGAGCGGTGTGAATACTTATGCCCTGTATTTTAAGGAAGAACGTTTATTTATTTACGATACATTATTCATTCACAAAGAAAATTGGTGTCCTTAAAGGTTGGATATTTCCTCATTTTTTTTTTTTACTTAAGGCATTAAGATCAATTTCCAAAAGATGTTTTTTTTTATTATTCCTATTTTTAGTCAACTTTAGCATGGGTTCATAAACTTATGAGCTCAGCTATGTCCTCATAGCCTAAACCCTCAATGTGAGGTAAGCAACATGTATGAGTTTTCGTTTCAGTAAGAAAGTGAAGAATTAAATAAATAGGCCTGGCCTACCTAGAACATGCTACAAAATCGTGACAGACGTACATAGAAATGAAATGTTGTACATAGAAATGTTTATTTCTATGACAGACGTAGGCATACAGAGACCTATTCGTGAAATAACATGTAGCCTAGACCACGGTCCAGTTTGTAAAGTCAAACACAAAGTCGAACACAAAGTACTCAACAAAAGACATAGCTACCATCGGTTGCGTTCAAAGGTGAGAAAAGCTCCTTATCAAACAAGTCAGCCAGAGAGGCAGTAAACATTTTACCTCGAATAAAATAATCTATTAACACAAGGTCTGTGTCAAGCTGTTCAGGAAATTACATAGATATTTTCCCAAAACAATATGATTATCATCACAGTGGTTAGCCTAAGCCTACAATTTTCAATTTGATGTTGTCAAGGAGTTGTTAATCAAATGGGCTAGGCTACAGACGGCTGTCACTGACGTCATTGCAAACTAAATATTATATTTCTTGCGGATTAAATAGTATTTACTTTAGGCAACTTACCGTTTGGATAGTGGATTGAATGATTGATTGATTGATGGATTCAAATTTTGGATGATACAAGGTGCACAGCAACTTCAGCTTCCTTCTGAACTTTCTTCCGGAGCGTTGTTTTGAGGTAAAAAAAAAAGTTTCACCTGTCTTACCTGTTCAGCGGCTTCCCGTAAGGGTTGGGCTAGGAGTTCGTAATTCACTGATGGAATGGAAACTGATAATTGTTACAACATAGGCTATGTGTTTTCCAGATAACAAATAAAAAGGGATGTTATAGGCCTATGTAATTTCCCATAGAGTAGGCTATTCGGCTTGTAAAGAGATCTGGAGAATGAGTCACACGTGTTTTAAATTGAAAGTTGACTTTAGTCTCCAAAATAATATGTCAGAGTGACAATGACGTTAGTTAGGCTACTTCAAGGTCTGGCAGACAATAGCACCTCTTTTTTCAGAAATTGCTTCTGCTATTCATTACTCCATAGCCTACCAATCAGTCTTATAAAAACAATCGCGACAGGAGAAATGAGATGGCAGCGTCCTCTGCGACCATTTGTGCCAACGGGCAGTCAAACTGGCTAATAACCACTGGAGACTGGCTGGAGAAATGGGACAAAACGTTCGTAACACATAGATTTGCAATTGCAAACTCTACCGAAATTATTTGTAGCCTATGCGGTCGTCCTCACGTTATCTGTCATTGACCTGGGCTACAGCGTAAAACTTTATCAGGTGACCAGTCGGCTAAAAATGCTTAGTTGTTTGATGCTGTATGAGACATTTCTAGAAAAAAACAGCGATTTTGATGAAAACTAGCCACTGTTTAGCTTGGGATTTCTCAGGAACAGAGGCGTGTAGAAATACACGGTTTGCACACACCGAGAGCTTAAAGTCTCACCTTTTAATCGAGCCATTGTATGTGTTCATAGCTATAACACAGAATATGCTGTGGCTGTACAAAAATCATCAACAATGGTCTAGATTGCTGGCACTCTAGGACAAAGCTCCCGAAAACAGCTTGGCATTCAATGAGTTACATGAATGCAGTTGGGCATTTTTCACAGGTAGGCTAATGGGGAACTTCCCGTTTCTTCTGTCACAAATGAATGTGTTAATACGTGCCTAACAAAACATATAGGCCTACAACAGAAAACGTTATTCTTAACACATAAATTTGCCAAATCTACCGAAATTATTTGTATGTGGTCGTCACGTTATCTGTCACTAGGGGGATATTCCATCAACCTCGCTAATGAAGGCGGCGCAGAAATAGCCTGGCTTGAACTAGCGTAGACTTTCACTTGGGGCTGAAGCCGTCCAATTAACTCAAGGTAGCGGCATCTTGGCCTCGTTTATTCAAGCGAGGTTTAGTTCAGCTTCATCTCTGCTCGTGCACGAGGTAGAAAAGTAGACCAAAACAGTAGATTGACGAAAAGACGATATATGTCGTAAAATTAAGACAATACTAGACGATTTCTGTTCGATAGGCAAGCGCCATCTACAGGATTTTCATCGAAAGTCATCAAATTTAACATCAAGAGAAAAATATAATAGATTGCCTACAGAAATTGGAGAATAATGAAAGCATACATTTAAAATAACAATGCTAATGGTTTGAATTTGCGAGTTTGATTGGCTTCACTCGTGCTTCCTTATGTTGGAATATGCGAAAATAAACAGAAATCAAAGGGATACCTTCTTATACGTGATTTCTGCAACAATGGTAGGCTAGCCTACTGAAAACGTTTGGATATTCTGTTATTTTCTGCTGTTGGTTAAATAGATAGACACACATATAGGGAAAACACTTGATATTGAATTTATGTGCTAAGCAGGCCTGTTAACTGTATGACAACAGTGGTTTATTTAAACTACATCATAAGAATTTATTTTGTCAGTCATCATGCTCATTTTAATGAGTAAGAATGAAAGTTCTGCTGTATTTATTGCAAACAAAATTCTGCGATATCTCCCGTGATGTCAGGCAGACTGTAGCCTGTCTGTCCGCTGCCCTCTGTTGTAGCTCCTCCCGGCTAGCCTCTGAAGATCACGTTTACGTAGAAAGCCAGACCAAGTCAGATCTGCCTCAAGTCGAACACGCTTATTGATTTGGGCTACAGTGTAAAACTATCTAGCTTCATCTAACTAGTTTATCAGGTGACCAGTCGGCAAAAATGCTTGTTTGGTGCTGAATGAGACATTTTACTGCACAACTAAATTATTACATGCTGGGCTTAGAGGGCAAAATGTAAGATTTTGCTTGATCTGTATGTTACCTGGCTGATGGGGCACGGGAGAAGCAGCCTGTCAGCGACCATGCCTGCTATCTGAAGACACTTACGGTGCTGCGCATCTGGCGTGCCCTTCACGCGATCGCGCGAGTTCACGTGACAAAGGAAGAGAGATAGGTTGGTCGGGTGTGCGCAAGGAGGTGGGTCATTTCGGGGCATTGTTTCAGTCGTTTTTAATGGCTCAGTTTTTTCAAAACAGACCTTAGTAAAATCTTAATAATATTAATAATTAAAAAAAAAAAGTTTCAAAAGGGCATTTTCGTTGATAAAGGGCAAACTTCCTAGTGCTTTAGCACCACCTAGTGTCTATGTATGCACGCCTATGCACCTGGCTATAATTAAATAAATAGGCCTAATGTATGCCTAATGAAACAGCTAAAAAACATCTTATGCTGGTATCTGGATTGAGCTGGTCTAAGATGGTCTTCAGTGGTTTAATGGTTGTACTGGTGTGGCCATCTTATCAAGCTGATCATGTTGGTGGCCAGCAAAACCAGCTAGAATGATCATCATACGCTGGTCACCATCATTACCTGGTCCAGCAGGTGTATCCACAGAGGAGGGTTAATAGAATCATTCAGTAAAATATATTTACAGCCACAGTGTGTAGCATAGTGGTGAGATTGCTGAATTGCAGCCAACTGAATACCAATCTTTTTTTTTCTAAACGTGTGGGAGAAATATGTCATCCAGGATGTGACATAAAACCACAAGAGATATAAATCTAGAATGTTGTCACTCAAAATAATAATACATCATTATTTATAGAAGCAATAAAATAAAGTAGCTTATGTAAACTGGAAGAACAGACAGTTTTATTCTAGCAACAGAATAGGCCAACTTGCCTGTGCGGCTAATACATCAGCTCGAATCCACTAAAGCATGCAAATAACATAGATACAAATAGCCTATGATTAGATTAAAAATCTGAAAATCAATGTTTACAAAAGGTAGATGAGAAATGTCAGTAGTGATCTAAGCAACATGTCTCTTACATAGTAATTTCATCTAAGACCATGTTAAAAAAGGAATGGTGAGTTTAGTCCCATTAAATGACTTCTTGGCAGTTTATGCAAGGAATGTTTAGAAAACAACCAAGGCAGAGTGGATTATCAGTAAACCCCACGCACCATTTTAATCCAAGAACAATTGGTTTCTATCCTTTCTTCAGAGGGAACTGTGTATTTATACATTACCCTTTGGGTGAAGGACACCTGCAGTGCACACACTTGCTAATACTGATTCCATTCCAATTCACTTACATCAGTTAATCTGTTAGTATGCATACTACTATGCCAGTGCTCATAAAGCATTAAGTCCAGATGTTTTCCCATCCTCGCATTCTTCACCATCTTCTTTCATGTCCTTAAGGGCCACGCTCTCCTTTTCAGCCTGTTTCTGCACATGAGGCTCTTTTGACCTACATCAAAATGCAGACAAAGTGAACTCATTATGCCTATTTTTATGGAGTCATTTATGGTCTGTCAAGGCTATTCATTTTTACAATGCATAGAGATAAATAACAGTGTTTCCCACATAATTGAATTCTATTTGTGGTGGTAGGTTTGCAGAATTAACTTGAATGCAACAATTTTTAACAAATTAGCGCAGCGTGGATATGATGCTAACCAGATTTAAGCACAATTTAGCACAACCTGGAAAATCATTGTGTGGTGGTCAATGTTGATATTGTGGTGGGCCCCCACAAATAAGTCAATGTATGGGAAACACTGAATAATCTCTTAAAGTCAGTCATCATGTAGTTATGTGTAGATATTAGGGCTGTCAATCGATAAAAAAAAATAATTACATACATAAAAAAGTAATTACATACTCTGTGATTAATTAATCTAAATTGATCGCATATTATAATTTTTGCTGTGAAAGTATTTTAAATATTTATATTCAAATGAATCATTGAATAATTAGCATTAGTGACATTAAAGTTCAAAAACTCTTTTATTATTTTCACTGTTCAAATAATGGCCATAATAATCTATGATATGACCTAATATGCTGAGGAAATAAATTCAAAAGTGCTACGGGAAGAAGTTTTTTTTTTTTTCACATACAAGGCATTTCAGGCCACAGATATAACCTATGGGACACAATGAAAATAAACACTCCCCTCAATGTCAACACTATTTCTTTGCATTGATGTGCGACTTTAGAGTTGACGAACTCCGGTGATATGCAAATTCCTTGCTGTAGAAATTGCAGAGGACTTTAATCAACACTTTATTTTTTATCAACACCATCAGGCTGTTTTTAAAGAAAATGTTCCAATCAATGATCTAGGCAGCACATTTTCTACTCTCTCCTTCATTTTACAGTCTAATGGTTACTGACTAGAACAGCTCGGGGTCAAAGGTTATACGGAATCGATTAATCTGCACTATTTTTTTTAATAAGTTATTTTTTCTCAAATTAATTAATCGAAATGAATCAGTTATTTTGACAGCCCTAGTAGATATGTGTAATATTCTACATATCTTAGGCTCATTAACAAGACCATAGATTACAAGAGACTAAGGTATAGAAATACAGCAATTTTACATTACCATTTTTCTTCAACGTCATCTACAGTCTCAGGTAGAGGAACATTGAGTGTCTCAGGTAGGAAGAGAGCAAACACTCCAGCAATCACAGCAGCCCCCCCATAGACGATGCTGGGCAGGGCAGGCAACACTTCGTCCAGGATTAGAACAGCAGGGGCCGCCATTGAGCCTATCCTGGACATGGTGGAGGTGAAGCCCATACCTGTCTGTCTATAAGAGAGAGAGATAACACTGATGTAGACCAGAACAAGACCATAATGATATGTTTGTGTTAAAGGTGCAAGCCATTATTCTGGCAGAGGGTTATTGAAATTTGAGCTCAACAGCCAGTTACACCCTTCACATGCCCCTAAAGCAATTTGTTTGATTAGCTGGAATAGAGTATGGCTTAGTCCGAGCTACTTTGTTTATTACCCGTTTATAAATGTCAGAACTTTGTGTACACCTTTAACACAAAATGGATTGCTATACTATAACCATGGACAACACCTTCAAGTTAATATTTTATACCAGACAGTATAAAGCAATAGTGTCCTATTCAGTGGTTAAAGTGCCCTAAAATCCAGTGTCGGTGCAACAGGGAAAAATTACTCCCCATTGGACAACATATTGAGCATCGTGGTGTAGCAATATGTAGTGGGGTAGCAATGAATTGCTAGCTTCTTGGTCACCTCTGTATGCGAAAAATAAACTCATCATTTATTTTAACAATATCATCGCGCTATATTGTTGGTATGAAAGAATATATTTATTATTCATTTATCTGAGGTGGCTGAACTGCGTTCCTACCTGTTCCCCCCCACTTTAACCCCTGGTCCTATTATATGTAAGACGAAACATATACCTAAGGCCCGTTACTATGTCATTAGTTACAACAGTCACATCAGATTGACTTAGCCACTGTACCTGAGGACAGTTGGGTACAGCTCACCAGTGTACAGGTAGACACACGTGAATGAGGAAGAGGTGAAACCTTTCCCAAGAACCGCCAACGTTGTCCGAACAGTGTGGTATTCTGTGGTGGACCAAAGATTTCAAATAAGGTTAATAGGGTGTACCCAGTCAATAAAATGAATCTACATGAACATCATAACAAAAAGTTAGAAAACATATGGTTATGAATATAACCTCTAGATTCTCTCCTGTTCTCTGTAGGAGCGCATGAGACGTTAACCAATGGGAAGTCATTCTCAGATTACGTTATCGATCTGATCCTCAAATGAATCTCAGGGATTTTATTGTGGGCTTCTGCCTATTTATAGCCAAAGGACCTCTGGCATTCTGAAGCAATCCAATGGACCAGGTCCAGAGAGCCAATAAGACTAGAAAAGGTTCATGTTGTGTTCTCCTTCAGAGAACTGAGGTTATGTTTATAACCATATGTTCTCATTCATTCAAGTTTACTCAACGTCAACCAATGGGAACACGTATACAAGATAGATGTGTGCCTGCCTACAACAGCAGTCTCCTCGCCAGGTGACAGAGCTGTGGAGAGCACGCAGTCCACCTTGGTGGTTGATGTGCAATCAACACTTGACAACCGGACATCCGAGAGTGGAAGTGTTGGGGGGGCTCTACGTGGGTCAGGGAGGTGTACCCAAGCTGGTCCGAATTTGCAGAGCTCGTGAATTGGAGATTCATTCAGATCAATGACGTCACCCGTGAATAAGTTCCCATTGGTTAACATAAGAGTGAACTCGGCTGAAAGAGAACGATTTAATAATATTCCTGCAGTCTTCTCATGACTAAAAAAGAAAATGAATGTAAACAAGGGTATAACTATAATTTGTATGCCTGCAATATCTATTGATTTTTTAATGCATATTACCATCTTAACAAAACACACTGTTTCGCAAATTGAGAAATTGAAAGTCTTTACAGACATACAATACATCATGGATTAACCTTTTGCGATGAAAATGTTGGCAAAGATGACTATAGCAGACATGAAGAGACATGTGGACTGGGTGATGCGCCGTCCAAGGAAGCTCAGCATCATCAGTGCAACCAGTTTGGCAGGGAAGTCCACCGCTCCGAATATACACTGCATCACGTAGATATCTACACCAAACTTTTGCAAATCCATGGCCAATCCATAATAGGCAAAGCTTGTAGAAAACCTGCCAAAGAGGGATAAGACAATTCTGTGACTTTTCATTATGATATGTAATTTATATTTGTGCAAAGATGATCACAATCCTTACCAAACAGCCACAAGACATACTGATATTCTTCTCATCACAGGTGTGCGCAGCAAGTCATACGCAGTGAAGGTTGACTTACTGGACTGCACTTCCTTTTGCATGTGAGATTCCAGAACCTAAAGACACACACACACACACAGTATTGAATAATATGAGTGTCTTAATTTATGTTTAACAACATACATCGTACCATGTGGACCTATACTGTACGCGCACACATACATATAGTAGCTGTATGTAGACCTAAATACATACATACATACATACATACCACCTCCATGAATTTAAGTCCATAGTCACTAACCTCTAGAGTGATCTTATCCACCATTTCTGGCTTGCCGTTAATTCTGGCCACTCTGTGGATGTGTTTCAGGGCCTCTTTAGATTGTCCATTTAGCACCAGCCAGCGTGCAGACTCAGAGTACCACCAACACAACAAACACACACACAGCAACTCTGTCAATCTGCAGGAACCTGATTACTGTGATTACCTGATTACTGTACTGTATGATAAACAGTACATCAGTCAATCTATCAATCTTTAATTTATATATATGAATACAATACTCTATAATACTGATGATGCAGTCATTTGTGATTGAACACTTTTGAATCTTGTGTTGTGGAATGCTAACAGTGAGAGATTAGTAACCCCAAATAACTTGTGGCCTCACCAGCTGTAGAGGGCAAAAACAAAGTAGGGAGCACACACAGCCACATGCAGCTTTCGCCAGTCCTTCAGGCTGTACGCCACTCCAGCCAGGACCATCTGGCCAAAGGTGAAGAAGAAGGAGGACAGCGTCCCCACCACAGTGCGCGTCTTGGTAGGAATCCACTCCACCTCTGGGGTGGGGGGACAAGTTCACAGAGTTCAGAATCAGTGAAAGGTTTAATTGCACACACATACAAAGTCCAAAGTTAAGTAGTTTTAAGTACAAGAGCAATAAGTTGCACTGGCTTGCTAAAGCTTACTTCACAAGTCCAACAAGCTGGATGTCCGCTTTATGTTACACGCAGCATTTCTGTCCATGTTTTAATGACACTTATGGCAAAGTGCAATCTGTAGGCGGGTCAATATATGAAAAAAAAAAAAAACACCTAACCTCAAAAAATTGATACAAAAGGTTTTTCAACTGATTATGATACCTTTAGATGTACTTAATAACATATTAAAAAACTCTATTAAAATCTGACCCCAGTAAAGGGGGTTTCAAGATGGGGTCCAAGATGGCCACCAGAAGCTAATTTGGGATATCTGAAGCATTAATCAGCCTAGGAAAGTGTTTTTCGTGTTTAATCAGATTTAGAGGTCACTGATTCATATATGTCAGACTAAAATATCAGTTCATCATTTTCAAAGACTTGTCATTTTCAAGATGGCATCCAAGATGGCCACCAGAAGCTAATTTTGGCTATGAAGCATTATTCAGCCTAGGAAAGTGTTTTTCATGTTTAATCAGATTTAGCGGTCACTGAGTCATATATGTCACACTAAAGTATCAGATCATCATTTTCAAAGACTTAGAATTTTGGCTATATCTGACGCATTATTCAGCCTAGGAAAATGACTTGTCATTTTCAAGATGACATCCAAGATGGCCACCAGAGGCTAATTTTGGCTATATCTGAAGCATTATTCATTCCCGTACCGCTCCCTCAGTTTAGCTTTCAGATACTGATTACCGAATGGAATGGAATCAACCTCAATCAAATACTCTTTCATGTTAGATCCAAGTACAGAGACAGTCAACTGTTCTTAATTGTGTGCATTTCTGCAAGACACTCCGCTGTTCGTGTAGAAGATATGGATTGCCTTGCACTGCTGCCTGTGGAACGTGTCAAAATGAACAATGTGACAATCCACACAAGTTCCTTTCAGAGGAGTCAGAGGATGATGAATAATGATATAATAATTATTTCTGATCTACTTATGCATATAGTTTAAGATTCAGTTTAATTAGCTCCCCCTAATGATAGATGCCAACAATTATTGATCTACACAAATATACAATGCATGCCTATATAGTACATGGGTCATGGTTCATTAAAGTCATAAAACAGCCACTTACTCGCAAACGCTACTCTACATATTGTAAAAGCATATACCCTGTACATGAAATATAACATTAATCAACAAAATAACATTTCCATCTTCCTCCACACCAAGCATAATACTCTATTCTGTATAGGCAAATATAGTGTAAAGGGGATACATTTTAGCCTATATTGTCCAGGCAAAACAGATTAAACACCCAAAACCATATATTTTCTAAAAGCATATAACCTCTAGATGAGATATAACACCAGTTAAGACATGTCTTATCTTCCTCCATGCATGCACAATACAATGCCCTCTATAATGTATAGGCGAATCTAGTGTAAAGGGGATATATGTTGGCATGTTAAGTCCAGGGAAAACAAATTAAACACCCTAAAATATATATTTTCTGAAAGCATATAATCTGTATAAGATATAACACCATTTAAAATATGTCCCATCTTCCTCCATGAATGCACAATACAATGCCCTCTATTCTGTATAGGCGAATCTAGTGTAAAGGGGATATACTGTATGTTGGCATGTACAGTCCAGGAAAAACAAATTAAACACTCTAAAATATATATTTTCTGAAAGCATATAATCTGTAGATAAGATATAACACTATTTAAAACATGTCCCATCTTCCTACATGAATGCACAATACATTGCCCTCTATTCTGTATAGGCGAATCTAGTGTAAAGGGGATACATGTTGGCCTCTTTTGTCCAGGGAAAACAGATTAAACATCCTAAACTATATATTTTCTGAAAGCATTTAACCTGCAGATGAAATATAACACCAGTTAAGACATGTCCCATCTTCCTCAATGCCATGAACAATACATTGCCCTCTATTCTGTATTGGTGAATCTAGTGTAAAGCAGATACATTTTGGCATGTACAGTCCAGGGAAAACAAATCAAACACCCTAAACTACATATTTTCTGAAAGCATATAACCTGCAGATGAGATATAACACTAGTTAAGACATGTCCCATCTTCCTCTATGCCATGAACAATGCATTGCCCTCTATTCTGTATAGGCGAATCTAGTGTAAAGGGGATACATTTTAGCCTATATTGTCCAGGCAAAACAGATTAAACACCCCAAACAATATATTTTCTAAAAGCATATAACCTCTAGATGAGATATAACACCAGTTAAGACATGTCTTATCTTCCTCCATGCCATGGAGATGGTTAATAATCCTGTATTGCATTTGCTCTGTATTAAAACGCATTGATTTTAATTTATGGCTGAAAAAGGTAGAGCATTGAAACATTTTCAATTTTAACATTTAAAATCCTATTCTTGTTTAATTTGACCATCATTTGATATCAATTTCACCCCTGTAGGCTGAATAGTAATTGAGATATAGCCATTCTAACCTGTTGACAGACATTTTGGTGGCCATTTTGAAAATGACCCCTTTCCCAAGGTCAGATTTTACTAGATTTTTAGTATGTTATTTAGCATGTCCAACAGTACCAGAATCCATAAAAAAAACCTTTTGTATCAATTTTTTTGACGTTGAACCATATATTGACCCTCCTACTGACCAAATGGGTATTGAGACAGCAGAGGACTGGTTGGGGACACTCACTGAGGGAGACAGAGTTGAGGATGATCCCTGACACGGCCATGCCTGATAAGAAACGGAACACACAGTAGGCCAGGTAGGAGGGGGCCAGTGCTGTGAACGTCCCCAGTGTCGCTAGCTGGAAATAGGACCAAACCAACACAATCCTTCGACCGAACCTGAAAAGGACAGAGGAGACAGCATTTGGACCTTGAAGAAAATGAAGCTCCAAGCCTGATGTATTGCTATGCTTTTTCATTAAAGCTACTGTTGAAAGTGTAATGTAAAAGTGTGCACTGTATGACCCTCAATTAGGCTTCCACTGTTTGGACTTTGTCGTGTATTTCGTTTTGACAGAACTCAGCACTAATTTTGAGGCTTATTAGGTCATTAGCCACTTAATGCTTTGCTGTAATGGTTTTTTTCTATTCCTGTGTGACTGTAGTAAATCAGTTACAGTTCAGCCTTTAGTTTCCGTTATGGGTCATCAATTATAACAAGGTGAAAAGTGATTAAAACAGTGATGCTAAATGGGAACAGAGATGGGGAGTGTCATGTCAGTGAACATTTTTGAAAACAATATTTATATTTATTTGTAAGAGTGTTTGAAAGGGGGCCATTGGCTAAACTTGACCCTCTTCAGTTGTATCCACAAGGAGAGGGTTTGATAAAATGCTGTTAATAAGAAAATGTAATTAGAGCTTTTCAGAAATTCCGGAGACTTACTTGTCTGATAGGCCCCCGAATATGATAGCACCTGCAAGCACCCCCCCCATATAAATGGTCTGGCTCATCTGTTTCAGAGGGCGCAATTTGCACACCAGATCCCACTGAAGACGACAAAAAGTAGAATACTTGTATAATAATCCTTTATACGCATTCTTTTAATAGTGAAATCAGACCATATTTTAACAATTAGGCAATTAATTAAAGGCAATAAAATGCGCTAATAGACTTTTTGCTATTTCCAACAAGTGGCAATAACTTACCTCTGATACTATTGTGGAGATAAACTCAGTTCTTTGATAAGTCCAACCATCTTGGCATGTCTCCACCTCAGGCTCTGTTATGTTAGTCCCAGTGATGTTAACACTTGCAAGATGCCACTGCGGCTCCACATATCTTGTGCATTTTGTGAACTTGGACGAGCTCTTATCGAATGGAATAAATGCGCGAAGAAGTTCATCTGTACCGAGGGGTTCCACAGTGATATTCTGGTCATTTGTGTGGGTGATGTTTGGTATGGTGCAGTGGTGTCCTGGAATCCCAGCTGTGAAGTTGTTAAGCAAATTTTGGCTAGCCATAAGAAGACCGGGAATAGACAATAATGTGACGTGAATCCACTGGAACCGTCCAAACCCGCCAATTTCGTCCAAAATATCCGAAAATCCCATCTTGAAGGTCTTCTC
The DNA here is from genome assembly GCF_018492685.1 of Alosa sapidissima. Classification (NCBI taxonomy): domain Eukaryota; kingdom Metazoa; phylum Chordata; class Actinopteri; order Clupeiformes; family Clupeidae; genus Alosa; species Alosa sapidissima. Next base: position 30,694,093 of record NC_055961.1, on the reverse strand, counting down.
CGCAGTTGAAAACGATTTTTAATCAAACTGTCTTAGATGCACCATTCAAGCTGTATATTTTTGGTATTCTTTTTTCTTAGTCGGAATATTCAATTTGTCCTGTAGGCTTCTGCAGAACTCCATTCCCTTCAAATCCTTTGCTTTTGGGGGGACGATTGTTTAATTTAAATGGCCTCCAGTTTTTATAATGGGGTTGTCACACCTCGAGGCTGTACAGTGACTGAAACACCACAAATGCTCTGTTACAGGGTTAATGGTTATTTGAAGCGCAGTAGGCTAGTGTGGGGTCATGGTCCGTTTTGAAGATGCCTATCTTTCCATTAGCACCATTGTCCCTTACTGAAGAAACATGCCCAAGTTGATCGACTTGTAAATTTAGCAGTGGCAGTCGCCTTAATTTCTAAATTTATTAAATTTTCTAAATTGTTAATTCGTTTCAGTATAGGCTACATTTTTGTTGACACCAGGTAACGCTTTCCTCTGCACTTTCTCTGTAATTAAAATTCGGTAATCGTGTTATTGTTGTGGTAAAAAGAAAAAAAATAAATCCCTCGATGGAATTTCTATAAAGCGCTTGTGCCGGACAAATAAGCACTCAGAACTCAACTCAGACATAATAATCCACCAATAAACCAACTTCAGAGAATTGACTGTAGATTACAATGAGTGTAGCCTATACAATATTTAGTAGGCCTATTCATTATTTTGGTGGAAATGTTTTACTTGATTGGTTGGTGGTGGGCTAAGATTTCAACTTTTTGATGTAGCCTATCTGACCTGCTTTGTGTGGTCCTTTTTTGTCAGTTTGTATTGCTTAATTTTCCTTAGTGTTATAGGCCTACCCCCATTTGCTGAGTACTTACGTGCACATTTTTAGCCTATAGAAGTTGAATAGCAGGGACCCTCAGTTAACAACTAACTTGAGGAATCATTCATGATTGACTTCCCAGAAAGCCGTGACATGACAATCTGCAGACTCTAACGTGACATGTTTAACATCTTCATTAGTGAAGTATGACTCTATCTCCTCAATGCCCTACATGCCAAAGAACTGGCTAACTCCTGAATGCCTGACTCCTGACTTCTTGAATGCTTGTTGATTACCCTCAGTGACAGACTTTTGCTGCCATCTCCTGGTCAAAGCACTGACCTCCTGTGCAGGAGAGAGTATAAGTATAAGTCAGTGTTTCTCAAAGTGTGGTCCGGGGACCACTGGTGGTCCGCGAGCAGACGTTGTAAAAAAATAATATAGATGAGTTGTTTGCAATATTGAACCAACTTGTATGTAAATCTAAACAGTTCTGCAACACTGCCTATGTAAGCTATGCCAATTTAAATCATATGAATCCTCTGACACAATAAGCAAGGTGCAAAGACAATAAGCAAGGTGGTTCAGTGAGTAGGCCTATTGTGTCTATTAGCTAGGTGGTCCGTGAGGTTTTTCTAATGGTTAAGTGGTCCTTGGTCTATAAAAGTTTGAGAAACACTGGTATAAGTATATATACTCTTTTGATCCCGTGAGGAAATTTGGTCTCTGCATTTATCCCAATCCGTGAATTAGTGAAACACACTCAGCACACAGTGAACACACAGTGAGGTGAAGCACACACTAATCCCGGCGCAGTGAGCTGCCTGCAACAACAGCGGCGCTCGGGGAGCAGTGAGGGGTTAGGTGCCTTGCTCAAAGGCACTTCAGCCATGCCTACTAGTCGGAGTTCGAACCATCAACCCTCCGGTTACAAGTCCGAAGTGCTAACCAGTAAGCCACGGCAGTAGGACTGTGCTAGTGGCATCCTTTCAAACGTCCATTTTCATATAGGCAAAGTGAGCGTGTTTAGACAAAAACATCAGATCATGTTATCTTTAGTGTACACAGAACCAAAAACCCTTTCAAGGCATCCATAATGGGTAAAAGACTGTCAAGTTAGTTTCCAAATGAGTCATCTTGGCTAAAGCGTAATCCAGAGCATGTTTTTAAAATAATATTTTTGGCCTCAAAGTATATTTGTGATTTATGGCCAGTCAACGCATTTTGTGCACTGCAAAAATACAACACAAGCAGACACAACAGACAGTTAAACACAAAAGAGACATGTTCCCTTGCTTCATGAAAACATTCATCAGTGAACTACAGCATGAAAGTAAGGATAGTTCCAGGCTGATGGAAATGGTAGGTGCAAGCGAAACATAAAAAGGTAAATTGTAGTTGCAACAGAAACACAAAATGGTACCTAACAAAGATCAACCTGTTTGATGTCAGAGTATAAACACTCATTCATTTAAAATATATAAAGTTATACATAACTGCCAAAGGTATACAGAACTCTGTGCATTTACAGTGCTTATCCTAAAGACAAGCTTGCCCAATACCTGAATTAGATTATGGTAATTTCAAAACCATGATTAAAATAGCCAGAAAATCACTTTTTCAGTCTGACAGGCATAGAACATGGAGTAGTGAAGCAAACAGAGTACTGCCTCATCCCACATTTAATGCAAAAAGTCATCATTACATAAAACATTAGTGGAACTTTTGCATGCTCTGGTTAAAAAGTTTTATGAAATACTGGTTTAAACAAGACAAAGACAAAGTCCTGCTACATTGATGTTAAAGGTTAGAACAAAGATCCTTGATTACTAACTTCAACGCTCTTTGGCTAGAATGTTCAACATACAGCGCAACACAAAAGGCTTGTAATAGTGACATGGCAAAATGGATATTGTGTTGTTCATGCAACATAATTCTTATATGCACTATAATTTATTATTTGTATTGCACAGATTTTAGACACAACTACAATACTTGTGTCTTATTTATATGTGCATTCCATGTAAGATAAAACCCACAGCACATTATTGTGAGAACAGTGAAGTTTTGTGTTTATGTTTTTCAGGGTTTTTTTTAAGGCACAATAATAGACCATCCCACCTTTAAATTTCATTTTCATCTCAGTTCCAAGAGGTTTATGATAACATAAACATACCGTATATTGATGAAGGACAATAAGGATATGTGCTTGCTTGTATTAGACCAAAAATAAATCAAGACGCACAAAACAAAAAAAAATGTATCTGGGTATTAGGTGTAGCAACAGCAAGATGTATATGGAAACTGATTAGTGCCAATGGACAGGTGTCAAAACTCCACAGCATTTGGTCCCTGCATGCTGAAAAAACTAGCTAGAAACCAGCTTATGCTGGTAGCTGGTTTTAGCTGGTCTTTGCTGTTTTTTTTCCAGCTTTATGGTCTTGGTGTAGCTGGTTGGGCCACCAGCTGGATATGCTGGTGTGACCATCTGAGGAAGCTGGTCATGCTGGTGTGACCAGCCTGTCTTGTCGGATACAGCTAGTGCAAGATGGTCATGCTGGTGACCAGCCTGTCAAGCTGGTCATGCTGGTTTGCTAGAATGACCAACATAAGCTGGCATGGCCAGTTAAACCAGCACTATAGACCAGCAACACCAGCTAAAATGACCAGCTTGAGGTGGGACGACAAGCAAAACCAGCTGAATTACCATCATAGGAAAACCAGCTGAAGGTATGTGTAAGGGTCCTGTCGTGTTTTGTTTTCCCTGTTTAGTGTTTTCCTTCATGTCTGCTCCTCTTGTTTACTTCCTGTGTCCTGTTCCATGTGTTTCTTTGTTTGTTTTGCCATGTGTTTCTGTTCCCTGTGCCCCTGTCTCCGCCCCTCGCCTGATCCGCGTTAGTCTGTTAATTATGGTTTCCACCTGTCTTGTTTTACCTTGTTCATTGTCCACCTGTGCCCTGTTACCCCTGTGTATTTAAACCCTCTGTCTTGCAACTCTGAAGATTGCCTTGCCGTACTTTGCCCTACGTTTGGGCCAAGCCCTTGCAACCGTGACAGTATGTTTTCGCAAGAGTTTTTCTGGTCTAGCAGGTCAACCATCATAGGGTGGTCAAACAAGCTGGTTAACAAACTGGTCAACCAGCAAACCACCTTTAGCTGGTCAGGCTGTTTTGTCTCATGTGAAAGGACTGGCACAGTCAAAGGTCGGTGTCCAATGGACCTTTGACTTTGTGTTAACTCTGGTGTGGGCCTGTTATTTTTGGGCTTAAGGGGCCAAAAAAATGAAGACGAGACGCCACTTCTGCGTCTTCTCTTTTCATCGTCACCGTATAAACGTAGCCTAAGTCTTGAAGTTTTTTTTCTTTTCTTTGTGGGGCACTGGTAGGGAAATTGAGTCCCTCACTCCTTTCTTTGAAAATTACTTTTGGTCATTTAATTTAGTTTCAGGCTCTATTGTGCACTTTTGCTCTGTGGACCTGTATTCGGTAACCCCAAAAGATAATCATTGTCCTCTGCAAACATATCAAGGCTACTCCCACCGAAACTGAGAATCTTGCATTTGACAGTCTTCCGCTCCCAACAGAGAAACAGACATGGCTAGATCTAGCCTGCTGAAACAAAAACAAAATCTTGACTTTAAAGTCATTAAATAGATGTCCATAAGCTGGGCCATTCCCATAATGTTTTATTATTATTATATTTATTTTTTATGTACTTTACGTTCTGTCCTATAGATAGCCCATGTCTTGCTGCTATGCTAATGTGTGATTAAACATTTTATTCATTTTAATACTGTAAGTGTGAGATTTCTGAGTCAACTTTGTTTTGCAAATGGAACCACTGAAACTTAGCCCTGGAGGCAAATGTAATTTGCTGCCGCTAGGGTGCGTCTAGATTTCTAGGCTAACTAAAACTATGACCTCTAACCTTTTCCCCCAAAATGTCACCCTTTAGTACAACTAGGTGTTATGGGGAGTTAAAAATAGGCACTTTGAGTTATTTAATGGAAATTCTCCTCACAAACTTATCCTCCTCGTAAACTGTATAACTATGGTGTTTGTCCATAGCTGACAGAATCACGCCAGCTTTTGTTGGCATAAACCTCATAGGGTATACAAAATGCACATATTTCTACGGTCAGAATTGTAGATTGTTGCGTAGCATTGTAACTGATGCATTAACTCTCTTTGAGACTTAAAAAAAAGTGATGGGCAATTCCATGCAGGGATGGATTACTGCACGGGCCTACCGGCCCCAGGCCCAGGGGCCCAAGGGGTCCATGCCTTTGCATGGAATCATTGCCTCAATATCGACAAATCAGGATGTAGGCTATGAATCTGATTGAATTTAGTATTGGCCATCCCCAAAATGCACCAGAATACAGGAAATCACATCCAACAAATTATTTTTTTTTTCTGGGGGAGGACCCCCAACCCCCACCCCCATATATGCGACAATTAATGGGTGACCTTAATACATCTGGGCCCAGGGGCCCGAAAGTTCATATTCCGTCCATGATTCCATGCAAAACTGTCACGTCCGTAACGCCAACTAAATACCATGGCATTGTGTTGCCGTTATGGATGTAACAGTTTTGCGCGGAATTGCCCTGATTCAGTAATGAATGTAACGATTCTTAGACATAATGCAGTGCAATGGTTCATGACAATGGTACACCGGAACCTAGTTAAAATTGGTACCTCCCATCAGTCGTACAAACAGAGGATGGAAAGGGAAAACTATTCTCTAATCATGGATCTGCCGATCATCTAGGATTAGCATTAATGAAAGCAGTTCTAATATGAAATCTCTGAGAATATAAGCAGCCACTTTCCTGTCCAAAAGTGAAACTGAGAGTGGCAGAAGAGGTGGCCTCAGTGCTTTTCTGAAATATTACATTAAATGAACTTATTTCTATACTCAGTTCATTCATTTGTTGCTGCTCTGTTATACTACATATGGTCATTTCTTTCTTCTTACCTAACTTGTAATGACACATTCTTCCTGTACTTTTTATTAATCTGGATTCCAACAGGCATAGTGTTGCACAGGATTTCACTAACAAGCCCCTTAGCTGTTGTAAAATCACTGGAACCTACTGCCTCTCGGGGCTTATTGCTTAAATTTAGAAGTAGTGCACTGCTTCTATTTTGTGATGTCATGTAGGCCTCTATATTGTGTTATGTTCCCTTAATTAAAAATGGTTGATAATTCATATTGCCAAATTCATACAATCTCCCCATAGCTGTAGCCTATACTAAGCCTTAATACAAAGCACGAGGAAAATAACCATTTCCAATAACCAATAGACCATTCGTACTTTTCCAGCATTCCCACCACCAGTGCTCATGCTTTTACATACTAAATATGATTATTACCATGATGAACACAGAAGTAAATGTGGAAAGATGGATGTATCTGCCTGAAACTGGTATCATAATCCAGAAATACCTTGTAAAATGAAAGTGTGTCTTTACAATACATAGACTTAAAGTGCCACATTTATTTAACCCAAAGAGTAATGATTCAAAAGGTTTATCAAATATGTGGTTTAAATAAAACATTACAACAGCCTTGGCAATATTTGCAGTAGCGGTGTTTATAAAACATTTTGGTCCTATCAAAGTCAGGCTAAAAATGCCGTTTGGATCTGGCAGAGAACACTGGTCTTTGGGATGCAATAGCAGATCACTCTGCTTTACTGCGTTTCACAGCTCCCGGGAGTTTATCTTGCAACCTAGACACAAGGGGGAAGTATCAGAGTGAATATCTCAGTTCATACTGATAAGCCACTGTATTTTCCTATAAAAACCTTACAATTTATGTTAGAATTCAATTTTCAAATATTCAACTGATGATAAGATGTTGAATTAGATTAGTCAAAAGTAAAAGTAAAGTAAAAAAGACTTACTTTGCCAGCTTGCTTTGAATTTGAGAGCGAACAAGTTCAATGTAACGATCAATTTGTGTCTAGAAAAAGAAATAGAAATGAGACAACCAACAGTTATGTTCTAAATACATGTTATATTTTTAGTACATTCAGTATTTGATATGCATATGTGTATAAGTATGTAATATAAACTGAAATATCCATACAGTGAGTTAAACAATACTATGATGACTTAACATTGCAGTAATATTCACACAAACACTTACTTTATTTTTCTCGTACACTAGAGGTGTGCTAAAGAAAATGATGTCCGCTGTTGAAACAGTAGCAAATGAAATTAATTTGTATGAACATTAACATGTACAGTAAATGTCAAAAAATTAGCGTCGCCTATACCATTTCTCATCTTACCTAGAATTAAGATAGTGATACCATTGAAGACAGCTCCCACAAACGTCAACAGCCACATCACACCAGCCAACTGAAAGTGCAGCGTTAAAATTAAATGTTCAAATTTGTACTGTTTTTAAGAGGTATGTGTTTGATCTGTGGGCTGTAAGCTAATTCCTTCTTAAATGTATCTAGTGAGTTGGTTGCATGCCACCCTCACATTCTTCTTTCTGAGGCATGATCAGCTTTCCTGAGTATATAACATATGAACCTGGGAAATACAGCCAAACCTACACATAGATGGTGAATGAATTCACAATTAAATAATTCACAATGGCACGACCCACATAACAAAACTAATCACTGAACTTGTGCAATATCCATAGCTCCCTGAATCTCATTCTTTTAATCAGCCAAGCATCTGTGCCCCCCAACACGTCTTAATCACAAGATGGCCTCTCTGATTATTATATTCCGGTGGTGGTGGTGGTGGTGTGTGTGTGTGTGTGTGTGTGTGTTTGTGTGTTGAGTGAACCCTTAGGTTTATTGTGTCTTGACTTTGTAAACTATTCAAATGAGAAGCATCTCTTTTCATTCCTTCAGAGGATTTAAGATAGAACACAACAGTATAGTGAAGAGAAACTCACTTTTAGTGAATCCACCACATCCTCCACCAGGAGCAATCTCCTAGCCTCTAAAATGCCTCGGTTAATATGGGTCAAGGCATAGTCCACATGCCTCCGGAACTTCTGTGGTGAAATACTGATGTCTCTTGCCATCAGATTTCTGTGAACAGAATACAGAGCTACATATTAACAATAGGTACACAAACATAGAACCACATACTTTGTGGACCACACAGGTATATTACAGACCTCAAGTTGATTATCAGTCTTCAATGTTATCCCAATCTGATTTAGATTTGTTTGTGTTTACCAATAAGACCACTGCTATCACCTAATAGAGTACAGAGTTCTCAAGTCTCACACCATCTCTTCTTTGGGAACCCTGATGATCCTCCTCCTCACTTACTTGAATGGGTGTCCTTCATCAGATTTCTGTATGGCCTGTATGACCGACTTGTACACGCGGAATGTGATTGTGACACAGAGCACAGCCAGGAGCACATAGGACACGACGGTGATGGCACTGCACGTGGCCAGGGCAAAAAGCACCAGCAGAGAGCTGCTGAACACTGTGGCCGACTTCTTGGGCTCACGCCAGTAAACCAGCTCCTGCACTGCAGAGAGAGATGGAGGTTGAATGGGAAAAGAGAGGGACGCTAGCTCCTCCACAGAGTCCAGTCCATCTGCGGAGACAAGATCAGGCCATGTGTTACTTCAATAAGCTTACATATTCAAGTCCATTTTTTTTATATATAGTGCCAAAACAATGTATCATCATTTCAAGGTGCATAACAGAGAACACCCAAGAGTAATTGGGGGAAGGCAAAACTCCCTTGATACAAGAAGAAACCTTGAGCAGAACCTTAACTCATGGTGTGATGGAGGAGGGTATATATATTTCCTGAGTAAGTGATGTCTCCACTGGTTGTATGTAGCTTCTCTATAAGATTACTGGAGAAATCCAAATATTTGTTAATGTATTTTATGAATATAAAAAATCATATTACACTTAACAGGATATGTTGGTTCAGATCAGTGGGTAACCAGTATGCAGTTTTAAGACTCTGAGCCCACAGTTTGTGGCCCTTACATTGTTGAAACTGACCCTTCAAATTAAGTGGGTCTCTGCAATCATGTGTCCTACTGATGCACTAGTAAAAGCAGTGGCCATGGTAAAAAAAAATGGCAATTTTGGTGACTTGCTCAGAGTCCTGCATGTGAGAGCTAGCCTATGTAAGGATTATCCTTGTTACAAAGTACAGGTCAAAGATTTATACACACAACCAACACAACAAAGACATTGGAATGAAAGTCATGTGCTAGGCCTTAAAATTATGGAGAAACTGGGTCAGTTTGAAACAAAGAGTGACACGTTAAGCTCTCCAATCATTTGGAGAGCTCCTTTTCCAACCAGCTCTGTAGTAATATTTTTTGAATTACACAAGACACAAAAGCATATGCATTTTACTTAAGATTAAAGTATTATCATAACAAGTAAGTATCATAGTCATATAATTTAATCATTCACAAAAAATGTTCCAGTTTATAATGCAAATGTTTAATGACAAGCTTTCATGGAGGTATTGTATCATGTCATTATGTCAATTGGAACCTTAGGGGCCTGCATAAACAAGTCAATGATGTATTTTCACAAACAGAATATCAGAAATACAGATATGTCATTGACTTCAGAGACTTCTGTTGTGTTCCATGACTGTTGAGATTGGATAGAGGATTAAGTATGTTCTATTCTTTGGTAAAGAGTTTCAGACTTGTCACAATTACAACTGAACTGTTACCTAGGCATCAAGTGTAAAACAGAATTATTACAAGAATAGTGACTTTAAAACTTACCTGTTAAAGAATCTTGGAGTGACGCGATTAAATTTAGCCCTGATGATGTGTTCTGAGCAAACGGAGCCGTCGCCTCTGCCATTTTGTCACTGCTGCAGCAACACAGCTGAGTGTCACTTCTCTGGATTTTCAGGTGGGTATGACGTGCCACCATGCGCACCAGGTCTGAACCTCACATATTCCCTAAAAATTACTTGAAGCATTCAGTGGAGGCGTGTCTTAATAGTTCCTAGGGGCCGGGCATTTGGTGTGAAAGATTACACATAGTGTGTGTGCTGTCAAAAGAATGTATGCATTTTTGAAATTCTTTATTTTTTATTCCCTTGTGTAGTTAAGGTGTTAACACTGCTTTCCTTTGGTTTTCTGTATTTCTTTTTTTTTGTAATTCACATTTTTTTATTTTCAAACATAGTGCAAAATAACAGTTACACTCTAGGTATTTAAACCAATACTGTAATACATGATATCACATCCTTACACACTACATTATCACACAACAACAACAACAACAAAAACAAACAAACAAAAAAACATACACAACATAGCCGCACAGCAGGTTCTCTCTCTTCCCCCTCTCCCCCAACACACACCATAATACACAATATCACACATTATCATATACATCAATTATTATCACAACTTATTTTCTACTGATCCCCATCTTTAATATATGTCAGGAAACTACCCCACATAGCAGAGAACTTTGACACTGAGTCTCTCACTTTAGCAAGCATTAGTTCGTAAGAGGCAGTACTTGCCATGAGCTCAATCCAGTCCTTGTAAGAAGGTGCATTTATACTTTTCCATTTCCTTAGAATAACCTTAGCTGCATTAAGGAAGCCTGCAAGAGCTAGCCCAAACTGTGCCTTTGTGAGTCCAGTTGTTAGCACTGTTTGATCACCAAGCAGGCATAGCCTAGATGAACTTGGCAAGGGCTGCTCCAGCCACTCCTCCATAGCTCCAATCACTTGAGCCCAAAAAGGGGAGATCAGTGGACAGTCCCACATGAGATGTAGAAAAGTACCCACATAGTTCTTACATTTCCAGCATTTGTCGCTTTTAATTAAACCAAGTTTCTTAAGTCTAACAGGTGTCGAGTAGTATTTATGATTTATTTTGTAATGTATAAATTTTGTCTTAATATCTCTCACTGGCCAACCCATGTTATGCACAATATTATCCCAAACCTCTTGTTCCAACTCAAGACCTTAGTCCTTCTGCCATAATAACCTCAGATTCTCACTTTTACCATAAAGAGCATTAGCAGCCATTTTATAAAAAAACAGAGTCAAGTCAAGTCAAGTCAAGTTTATTTATATAGCACATTTCATACACAGAGGTCATTCAATGTGCTTTACATAAACAAAACCAAACGATAATAACAAATAAAAGCATAGAAGGGCAATATAGTCAAAGAATAGTTAAAAGGTAAAGATCATAATAAAAAGAAAACATAAAACACAAGGTAAAATCATTTAAAAATAAAGAATAATTAGTAAGCAAAAACAAATGCAAAAGTAGTAAAAAAAGTAATAAAAGACAAAGTAGAATAATTATCGAGGCAGATTCAGAATTTGTAACTCGGCACAGTTAGCAGAAAGCGTCTGAGAACAGTTTGGTCTTAAGTCTAGATTTAAAACTGGCTACAGTTGGGGCCTTTTTAATGTCATCCGAAAGTTGGTTCCACAGCTGAGCCGCATAGCAGCTAAAAGCTGCTTCACCATGTTTAGTTCTAACTGTAGGTTTTACTAGCAGGTTTTTCACCTGGGACCTGAGAGGACGAGAAGGTGTGTACTGCTGAAGCATGTCTGACAAGTATTTAGGTCCTGCTCCATTTACTGATTTATAAACAAGCAATAGTGCTTTAAAGTCAATTCTGTGACTTACTGGAAGCCAGTGCAAGGACTTAAGAATTGAAAGTTAGAGTCCTAGCTGCTGCATTTTGTATCACCTGAAGCTGTTTAATAGTCTTTTTAGGAAGGCCTGTGAACAGTCCATTGCAGTAATCAACCCTGCTGGAGATAAATGCATGAATGAGTTTTTCTAAGTCATGTTTTGACATCAGCCCTCTGAGTTTGACAATATTTTTGAGGTGGTAAAAAGCTGATTTAGTTATCGCTTTCATGTGGCTGTTGAAATTTAGATCACTGTCAATTAATACACCAAGGTTTTTAACAGTATCCTTTGCCTTCAACCCTTTTGTGTCAAGGAGAGTGGCAACCCTAAGTCTTTCCTCATTTTTACCAAATATAATTACTTCAGTTTTTTCTTTGTTCAGCTGAAGAAAATGTTGAGACATCCAGGTGTTGATTTGTTCTATACACTGACACATAGATTCAAGAGGACCATAGTTGTTTGGTGATAGAGCTAAGTAAATTTGTGTGTCATCTGCATAGCTATGATATGAAATCAAATTATTTTGAATGATTTGTCCAAGTGGGAGCATATAGAGGTTGAATAATAGTGGCCCCAAGATCGACCCCTGGGGAACACCACAGGTCAAGGACGTTGGTGTTGAGGTACAGTTTCCGATGGCAACAAAGAAGCTCCTTTCTTGTAGATATGATTTTAGCCAGCTGATAACTATGCCTGTAAATCCAACCCAGTGTTCTAGTCTGTGTAGTAAAATATTGTGATCAACAGTGTCAAATGCTGCACTAAGGTCCAGTAGCACTAGGACTGATGTTTTACCTGAATCTGTGTTGAGGCGTATGTCATTGGAAACTTTAATGAGAGCTGTTTCAGTGCTGTGATTTGCCCGAAAACCAGACTGAAAGTAATCAAAATACCCATTTGATGTTAGGAAGGTGGTTAATTGATTAAAGACTACTTTTTCAATAATTTTGCCAATAAAAGGTAGATTGGATATGGGCCTGTAATTGTTTAGCATGGAGGCATCCAGGTTATTCTTCTTGAGAAGTGGCTTTACAACAGCTGTTTTCAGTGACTTAGGAAAAGTGCCAGACAGCAATGATACATTTACAATTTGAAGGACATCCGCCGCTATGAGGTGAAAAACAGTTTTGAAGAAATTGGTAGGCAGAGTGTCTAAGACACATGTGGAAGGGCTGAGATTCTGTACCGTTTTTTCAAGTGTTTCGTAGTCTATCAAGCTGAACTCTGACATCAAGTTTAGTTTCCCTCTGTTTGTTGCTGGAAGTTCAGGTTGTTGAATTTGTAATTGAGCAGATATGTTGAGTCTGATTTTGTCAATTTTACCTTTAAAAAAAAGATGAAAACTCATTGCATTTATTAGTTGAGAGAAGTTCAGGCGCTAATTGTGAGGGGGGATTTGTTAACTTATCAACAGTTGAAAATAGAATACGAGTGTTATTTGAACTTCTATTGATAATGTTAGAAAAGAAAGACTGTCTTGCTTTGCATATTTCAGAGTTATATGTGCGGAGCATCTCTTTATGGATTTCATAGTGGATCTGAAGTTTGTATTTACGCCATTTTCTTTCAGTCTTCCTACACTCTCTTTTTAGAAGTTTAACTGCTGGATTTTGCCTCCATGGTGCTTTCTGTTTGTCCTTAACTTTCTTGAATTGTAATGGAGCAATGTCATCCATAATGTTTGCCATTTTTGCATTAAAGTGATCAAATAAGTCTTCAGAGTCTGACAGTTGACTTGACTTTAGTGAAAGTGCTTGCTCAAAGAGAGCACTTGTCTGATCATTTATGATTCTCCTTTTTACCATCATAGCTGTGTTTTCAGTGTGTGGGGACATAGACACATCAAAGAACACGCAAAAATGATCAGATAAGGCCAGGTCTTTAACAGCTGTAGAGACATCGAGACCCTTTGTGATAACAAGGTCGAGGGTATGGCCGAGAGAGTGTGTTGGCCCCTGTACATGCTGTGTTAGGGAGAAAGTATCGATTAGTGCAATGAATTCCTTGGCATAATTGTTTTCAGGATTATCCACATGCAAGTTTAGATCCCCTGATATAATAAGACAGTCATACTCTATGCAAACAACTGATAGCAGTTCACCTAGCTCTTCAAGAAAAACTTTAGCTGAATGTTTTGGAGGCCTGTAAATTGTCAGTAATAAAATCTGAGGAGAAGACTTAATGCATGCACACAGATATTCAAATGAAGTAAAGTCACCGAATGACGACTGATTGCACTGAAAAGACGTCTTGAAAATTGTGGCTATCCCCCCACCTCTTTTATTTGCTCTGGTAGCACTCAAAAAACTGAAGTTTGGGGGAGCTGATTCGATGAGAGTAGCAGCACTGTTTGCTTGATCTAACCATGTCTCAGTTAAAAGTAAAAAATCAAGGTTGTGTGTGCAAATTAGATCATGAATTAAGAATGATTTGTTTGAAAGAGATCTGATATTTAGGAGTGCTAGTTTTGTTAGTTTAAGTGTTGGGGAAATATGATCCATGGGGGAAATCTGAGGTTGATGTGGTACGGGTAGGAGATTGGACTGGTTTACCCTATAAGCTCGATGCATTTGTGTTCTATTTCTTGTCAATACAGGAATAGAGAATGTCATGGGCTTACTGGATCCCGGCATGTTCTCAAAACTACTGTCAGTACCATTTATATTGCAGGGACCCTGAGAATATCATGCAATACAGTCATCATATAATTGTCCCCTGCTGCTGCCATCTGAATTTTCCACTGCACATTCCATGCTATATGCCGGCTGAGAAAATGAACTAAGAGGTTGCTGCTGCTTAAGAGATCCTTCTAAACGGGGAGGGGGAGGGCGAGGGGGTGGAGGTGCCCTTCGCTTCTTTGGTGCTAATGATCTTGGGCTAGTAAAACTCTGCATGGCTACTGGTAGCAGTCTCTCCATTCTTGCAGGGAACATCATGTGCTTGGGTGGGGATGGTGATGGGTATTCAGGGGATCCTGTGGAGTTTGAGTGGGTGGTGGGATGAAGGGGTGGGGATGGGGATGAGAGATTAGGGGGGTTTGTGTGGCCTGGGGAGTTTGATTGGGTGGGGACGTGATTGGGTGTGGGTGGTGATGGGAAATCAAGGAGGTTGGGGTTGAAAATTGATCCAGAGTCTCCATCTGCCTGCTGAGGTTCTGGGAAGTTTGTTGCAGATGCTCCGCTTTCAGCATGTATTCCAGTAGTGTATTCCATGTTGTTGTGTCTTTGTGGTGACAAGGAGACGACGGAGGTGGGGAGGGGTATTGGTACTGGTGTTACAACATGACCCTTCCTTTCTGATATCCTCTCAGCAGCTTTGATAGGTGCTATCTCCTCATGCTCATCACATCCATTTGTTTGCTGAGATTCCAGGGAGTTTGGATGACTGCACCATCTTAGGGAGCTTCAAGAAACTAATAGTGGGGATAATGGGTCCCCCTGCCTTGTGCCTCTTCCTAAATTAAAGAAAGGGGACATGATGCCATTTGTAAGAACAGCTGCCCGCGGTGCTGAATACAAAACCTTTACCCATTTGATAAATCCTTTCCCAAAGCCAAAGGCCTCTAGTGTATGTATCAAATATCCCCACTCAAATTCCTTCATTGCATCAAGAGAAAAAGCAGCAACAGGCAAATTTTTCTCACAGTTTAACCACATAATATGCAATAGGCGCCTAAGGTTGTCTGCAGAAGATCTACCTTTAATGAATCCAACCTGGTCCTCATTGATGACTCTTGGTAAGACTTTCTCCAGTCTCATTGCCAGTATCTTAGACAAAATTTTACAATCCACGTTCTCTAAGCTAATTGGCCTATAACTACTTGGTTCATATGGGTCCTTATCTTTTTTGAGTAGTATAGTTATTACTGCATCATTGAAAGTAGGAGGGAGTAGCCCCTCCTCCAGTGCTTCTGTGTAAACCTTTGTTAAAATGGGTGCCAGCAAGTCAATGTTGATCTTATAATATTCAGCTGGAAAGACCAGGTGACTGGTCTTTCCAGCTGAATCAAGACCAGGTGACTTTCCAGATTTCATTGACAGAATTGCGGCTCTAACCTCTGATTCATCTATAGGTGCATCCATCATATCTACTTGTGTTTGAGACACAACAGGGATCTCTATATTTGAAAAAAATTCTGCATACCTATCCTTATCAACAGGCATTTCTGATCTGTAGAAATTGAACTGTAGAAATTCTTAAATATGCCATTAATTTCTGTATTGTCTGTTACCACCTCCCCTCTGTCATTATTGATGGCTGGGATTAAGAGACTAGCATCCTTTCTCTTCAATTGTGAGGCCAACAGTTTACCAGCTTTCTCGCCGCTCTCATAAAAACTGGACTTCAACCTGAAAAGGGCGTATTCTGCTTTTTTATTATAAATCTCATTGAGCTGATATTTCAGGTTACATATTTCTTTAAACCCATGCTCACTATAACATTGTGACAACATGGTTTCCTTATTTTTGATCTGAGATTCTAAATCCTTCATCTTCAAATAAGACACTCTTTTTAAATAACTTGACTGTGAGATGAAATAGCCCCTCATATACGCTTTTGAAGCTTCCCATACACTTGAAAGCTTCTCTGTTGACCCCACATTCTGATCAAAAAAAATCTTAAGGTGAATGCCCATAGATGCCTTAAGTGTGGGGTCCTGGATAACGGACGTATTTAGTCTCCATCTGCTTCCGGTTGGCTTACTTGATTGAAATTGTACGATCAACTCTACTGGAGCATGGTCAGACAAAGCTATGGCTCCAATCTTACAATCAGCTACAACATCAGTAATTTTTCTTGAAACTAAAAAATAGTCTATCCTTGAGTATGATTTATGCATGTGTGAAAAAAAAGTATATTCTTTTTCTCTATATTGACCACCCTCCATATATCTATCAGACCATGGTCTTTCATCATCAGTTGTATAGCTAATCTATCTCTTGGCACAGATTTATATGTAGTTCGATCTAAATGGGCATCTTGTATTTGATTGAAGTCACCTGCCATCACTATCTGAGCCTCTTCAAGTTCCCCAATACTCTTATTAACTATATGAAAAAAGTCACTATCATCTTTGTTTGGAGCATAGATTACAAATATTAATTTTCACTCCATCAATGGCAGCATGAATACAAATCATCCTACCCTCATCATCTTTCTTCTGATTAAGCAGGACTAAGTTTAATTTTTTGTGCACCAGTATTGCCACTCCATTCTTCTTACTACTGTATGAGCTATGAAATACCTGCCCTATACCCAATCACGGTTTGATCAATTTAGCCATTAGGTAATGCTTCTATCATTTGAATGTGTGCCCATAGAAGAGGAGAACACCCATCTACAGCCTTCACTGTGCAAGCTACAAAACACCTAATCCTAATAAACACAACAAAACAATCATGAACACTCAGAACAAACCCTGAGACCCCCCACCCAGGTTCCCCCAAACTTCTTTTAACAAAAAAGAAGAAATATCCACACCCACACATGGTCCGTAAGGCGCAAAAACCAGATGCCTCCAAACTCCACCCCACCCCCCTTACTTAATACTTGTTACCCCTGATTTACACATTTGCAAATACCACCACCCTTAGTAGGCCTAATTCAATTTTGTCCCAACATTTCTAATGACAGGCTATCCCATGCTGTTATTATAGCTATATAAACAGGAGCATAAAATCAAATGAAAACAAGCTAAATGAAAACCACATTGGACCTGTAAGCCTATCAAATAGGCTACTCACAGTATTTTCTTATGCAGCCAGCTGTCTTGTGCAACATTTACCAATTTGCTTGCTTTAGTCCAAATAATGAACTCCAAATAAAATCCAAGGCCCAAAGTAGGACCACACCCAAAACAGTTTAAAATGCTCCTCAATCCTCGGAACCATGCAGCCCAGCTCCAATAGAAAACATAATCCAAAAGTTATCTTCACGCCAGCATTCTTCCTAGTTCTACTCAGCGTCGTCCACAGGTGATCGCACTCTCGCTTCACTCAACAGCTCCAATAGAGCATCACAGTCCCGCCCCTCCTCCGAGAGAGCTTAGTTTCCGGAAGTAAATTTCCCATTCATTTCTCCCATTGACGTTTTGGAAAAATCCGTATCTAAAGAGTTTTAGAGCATGTCTTAGGCTAATCAGCTACGGAGTAACTCATAAGCATACAACATATCATTTCGAGTGAAAAAACGAAGAGAAAGTCCAAAAAAAGTCAAAGGTACAAGACTGTGTACATATTTTCATTTCCGAGCGAAGGAACTACTCATCCCATAAACCACCGCGCCTCACTGAATAATATATAAGCAATGCACGAACCAGCGCGAAATCATTTCCAACCGGCGACAGCACGCGAACCCTGTCCTTCAAACAGTGATTTTTATATAGTGAATGTGCAGTTAATAGCAGTTATTTCAGGAGTAATCGTGCAAATAATCGTGTTTTGGTATTGAATGTTATATTTACCATCGTGTATTTTATATTGTGTGTGTGTGTGTGTGTGAAAGCGGTTAACGTTAGCAACATTGTGCAGTGCTTCGTATATGACTGCCGACCGGTGCATGGTCTGCTCTTGGACCACCATATTCAGTTTGCTGTGAATTATTACGCACAATGTTCATTAAATGTACGAAGAAGTATTTCTAGGTTAATGATTGATGATATGACTCGTACAGTATGAAGGCGGGTTGCCACCTGTCCAGGATTTTCCTGATTGTCCAGGATTTTCATGGTCTGTCCAGGAAAATAAAAATAAAAATCCTGGACACTGAATGTCCCGGATTTTTGTACATGATGCGCAAAATGTGTATTTCAGTTTAATTGAAGCGTGCCTACGTCCATAAACGTATGCACAGCCTTATTGGCTCTACAAAAATGACGTAGCATAACATGGGTGGTGGTGGGGGCACGCACCGTGGAGGTTCATTAGAAATGGTAAGGTGGAGACGGAGAGTGTGTGGGACAAGGAGAGACAGAGAAAGGAAAGTTTATTCCACATAAGCAAAAAAGCAGAACCTAATTATGCATTCCCCCTTTTTTCTCAATACTGCCCCCAGGTGTCCACAACTAAAAACTGTTGAAAATATAACAAAATAATAAAGGTCCCACGATCCCACGTGACTCGGTTTTCTGTATTTCTAAACTATTTCAATTCAAATAGTAGTAGTAGTATGCATAAATAATGTGTCCAGGGACCACAAGCCAAAGAGGCCCCTCAAATTCTCTCAGCCTCTTTGTATTAGTCATCAAACAACAGGAGGGCTGGGTTGAGACCTATGGTTGAGACTCAAATCCTGATTTTCAGCTTCTCTTCTGACTTGGGCCTAGTCCACACGTACCAAACCGATCTTTTTTTCCTCCGTCTTCCCTGGAACCGTATCAAGAATATTTGCGTCCAAGCGGATCCATCTCAACACGACTCAACACATTACTTTTTACCCCAGGCCTATAGGTGGCACTGTTTCTTTACAGAAATTGACCAAAACTTGCGCTTTACAAACAGACAGAATAGGCTACGACGAAATGGCTAGTGGAAGGAAACCAGAATTGTTTGTGTGGACTGATGGTGAACTGTCAACTGTAAAACTAATACACTTTATTTTACGGTTTGTGAAGGGTGCAGTCCCGTCCTTTATTTGGCTAACGCAGGTAGGCCTACTAATCACCTTTACTTTCTTTGGTTGTAGGATAGTCTGTGATTCACATTAGTTTTGGCATTTATAATATTGCTATAAAACCTTCGTTAATAACACAGGGCTCTTAAGTTTTGAGGACAGGCAAGAGTGACATTCCCCATCGACAATAAATGAAAAACATAAAAACAGGTATGTGTGTGTGTTTCACACCAAATAAAAATATTTCCTCTCATAACTTGTTTAAACCTGGCAAACTAGGCACCAGGGTTAAGAAAGCCATTGCCAACACCATTGGATTTTTATATCAAAATGTCAAAAGGCCATGGCTTGACATTTTGATATAAAGTGGTCAGAGATAAAGTCCTACTGTAAATGTAAAAATCTTTGAGTAAAACAAAAGTTTATGAAGGGGGTAAATTTACCCATCTAATTTGTCACTGGATGGCAAGCACCTCAAATTATGCACCTTTCAGTAAATACTGGATGAACATATTTAAGCAGGTTTACTTTCCTTTTTTCATATTACCCACATAACAAATGAACAGGAAAACACCTAAGATGTATGCCAACACCTAAGATGTTGTGGTTTAGTAATAGATTACTACAATATAGGCCTACAATAAAGTATTCTGGTCAAACAGTTCCTATCGCGGGTAATCTGCAGTAGCCTTACCCAGAAGTTCGCATCATATTGTGGGTGACTTTGTAGTTCTTTAGAGCCCTATTTCTACTAGCCCTGCTGTCTGTACCACATCCATTACGGACACTATCATCACGATTACCACTGCAACCTCCAAGCTATGTTGGGCAGAGGGTCGAAACAAGCATGGTATGCTTAGTGGACACCGTTGTATACACGCACCTCCATTCACAGACGCACCGTGACTATCACTGTCATAGACGATCGATCATAATCTCCAAAAGGATATTCTCCTTCAGAATTAGAATAGGTGAATAACATATCTTACCTAAGACTTCATCACACGTGAACGTTTTTCAACATTTGGTGTAGGCCTATTTCTGCTTAATCTCTGCTTCAATTTCTGCAACACTATGGCCTGCATCGCTTCCGCGTCATTACATATGCACGTCTTTGTGTTTCTCGCGTGTAATACAAGTATTTCCTGAAAACTTTACGCAGCGATTTTAGGTTTGAATCAAGCTCTGGATGTCTTGCACATAGTGGAGCAGAGTAGGCCTACAAATGAGATTTGTCACCGTACCTGGATCTATCGTCTATTTTAATCAGTATCGTTGTTTGTCGCAATTAATAGCCTCAAGGGCCGGATTACATTATTATTTTGTCATACGTCGCGGGCCGGAATTGGGCAGGACGCGGGCCGGATTTGGCCCGCGGGCCGGGTGTTTGAGACCCCTGCTTCAGATGTTCCAGAGGTTGTTTCATCCGCCGCTCACGGCCCTCGAACCCGCCACCTCAACACACCGGAATGGGAGTCGAGCGCTCTAACCACTGAGCTAAAAGCCCAAGTTTCCAACTCAGCGGTTAGAGCCGTTCTTAAGGTTAGGGGTGTGAGGATTTACACGCGCAACTAGCATCACCAGCTAGCATACACCAGCCCCAGGTCAGTCAACAGTTGATCCATATTAGTTGTGCAGAAATATAGCCCATCTTATACACACCAATTGAATTGAAATAGAAATTGTAAAGATTTGTATTTTTTGTAATTATTCCATATTTGTAGTTATATCAGAACCTGAAGTAGCCTACAATCCAAATGCAAGCATGAAACTTCAGAGTATTACCTTTCATTTAAGGCCAAGATTATGCTTATAAGGGGTTCATATGCAGTAGGCATTTGATTGCCAGTAGCCTACTGTATGCATTTTGGATAACCCAAAGTCCTATGGGGAGTTTTCATAGGCCATTTTACAAAATGCATGATCTTGGCAATAACTTGGCAAATAATGGTCTAAAGTACTCATGTTGTCATTCTATATTGATCTACTTTTGCACACAGCATGACAAGACCTAATGCTAGGACTCAAGTCATATCAAGTCAAGACCTAGAGGGCTGAAATGTGGTCAGTTCAAAGATGCTTGTTAGTAGAAAAAGAAAATAATAATCTAGCCTTTGTAAGGAGCAATGCCCTCCTAAGTCAAAATGGGGCAAAAGTATAATTTATAATTGCTCAGATTTGCAAAAGAAAAGATTTGACACATGGCACTGACAATTCAATAATGGGCCTTTTCACCACCTCTGAGCATCCACTAACCTGGACCTTTTAGGAGGCTTTATTGCTTTTTACCTGACATTTTTGAATACAGATGCAATGATTAATGCATCCATGGCCAGGATATAATTATATGATGATTTTAAAAGTGACCTATAACAATAGGCTATGCAATACACTTTAATTTGTTTAGTGCTAATAAAATGATTAAGCCTATTTGGAGTGAGTGATGTTTAGAATGTGACAATATGTCAGTCATCGTGTGAACGAAAGTAGGCTATGACTAGGCATAGGCTGAGCAAGTGTTGTCAATGAACAGGCTGTGAAACTGTTGGCTAAGTACAGACAGTCATGAACAACTGATGCTAATTGTCTGGGAAACATTCTCTAGCAGTCACGTTGTCATTGTTTGTGTCAAAAAAGTTGTGGATTTGTTGTAACATTAAAAGATGACTTACTCTGTGCTGAAACCATGAACTGATGCTCGAAGCTTCAAGGTGAACGAAACAGGTTCGCGTTCAATAATTCACGTTCAACAATTCCAGGATACGCGTTTTTTCATTGGTTGTTGCGTTAAATCTTACCCAGATACAATAGTGCTATTTTCTGATTGGCTATTGTGTAGCCCCTCTCGTTATTTTTGATTGGCTGATAAGTGACAGGCTCAACTCCAGGGGAGATGCGCTTCATTCCTGCCGGGTGAGAGCGGCGCGGCCAGAGACATTTTGGGCGCTGAGGCAGCATAGGCTACTAAATATATAAATAGTTTTTCTGCGTGAGAAATACAATGTGTGGCGGGAGAGCGTGACAAAAGACTGAAATGAGTGACTGTCACGCTCAATGCGTGACACTTGAGAGCCCTGTAATAACAGTCAATACTTTTGCCTGCATCAAATCGCGCATTTGCATTCAGTGTGCTACCATCGGCTTAACGTGAGTTCTAAGCGTCTTTGTATGCTTATATCTGATTTCACTCGACTGTGAATGCATGTATATATGTTGTAAGACATGTAAAATAAATGAATGACACTGGCACTACGCACAAATTAATGTAGCCTAAACTTACACCGCACTTTCCTAATAACTTAGTTCTCTCGTGTCACTGACAGTAGCTAGAATGCATTAAAAAAAAACACCGGGAAAAACAGTGTTCAGTCCTACACTGTAAAAAGTTTAACGTAAAATTTACAGCAACTTGCTGGCAGCAAATAACCAGCAAGTTGCTGTATTTCACTCTACAGTACACCTACTGTATATGAAATCACAGTACCTATGCCTGATACTGTAAATGCAAACTACAGTAGTACTACCAGTGCTGTAATGTATACAGTATTGAATTGTCTACCGTATTTTTAACCACAGTACTTATGGATCATACTGTAACTTAGTACAGTAGTAATACCAGTGCTGTAATATTATATACAGTAATTTTGGGAAATTCATATCCTGCTTTATCTACAGCCAGGATAAATTTGACTAGGCCTAGGTATGGTTTAGGCTACACAAACTTGCATAAATAACCATTGACAACTTGTTATCAGTTTGAAAAGCAAGTACATTTATTCACTTTTTTCCGTTTAGAAATGTTCGTGTGCTGCATCCTAACGTTAGACCAACGGTTGCAGTCAGCCTGATCCACCACCAGTAGCAGAGTGAAGCAGCACCTAGCAGAAATAGAAGAAAAAAAGATGAACAGTGTTAGATAACAATTTCAACTGAAACTGAAGGCTACTTACAAGTGAAACTTTAGAATAATCATTTATATATATACTGTATGTTTTTTGAGTTTACTGTCAAAATGCCAGGCTGAAGATGGTGTTAGCATAACTCAGTTTCGCAAGGTATATTTAGCTGCTAACGTTAGCCAGCTGGGTGAGCTCATTGATGATGTTTGCTTGCAGCAACACATAGATATATGTACTGATTACGATGAGTTAACGTTGCATAAGTTAGCTGGTAGCAGCTAAACCTCCACGTTAACGTTAACCAGCAGCACATCATCTTCAGCCTAACATTGTGACAGTAACATACTAGGCCTAGCACTACTAGCGAATGTTTTATATAAATTATATGAATATAATAAACTGTAACTTACTGAGAACTAAGGTAGGCCTAATATAAATGAGACTGCCAAAACGTTAACGTAACATAAAACATTAACGTTAATGCCACCTTCACAGCAACAGCAACTATGATAGCTAGCCTAACGTTACTTAGTTGATCCAACAAGCATGGATGAGTTTGTAAGTTAGACAGTACAACGTACATAGACTGTACATGCCCGAATTTAATGTAGTACAATTTCACAATGAAACATTAACGTTACATAAATAAATGCTTGCTTACCATTAAGGTGGAGCTGCGAACTTGACAGAGTGCTGAACACCGTTGGTCTGACTGACTGAACTGTTGCTCAAAAATGATCTCCCGCCGCCGGACAGTTCAAACGTCGTCGCGCGGTGCACGTTTCAATCACCACGTCAAAATTCCCCAGTAAACCATAAATCCATGACTTTTCAATATCTTTTCAAAATGATGATTTGGATGGAAAATCAACATAATATCAATGTCACCTTGCTATCTGGGAGCTTAACTTTGTATTTATGTGCAAAAAGAAAACAGAAAACCCCAACTGATTTTCCGCCATGTTTTTTCAAAATTTTCAAAAAGCTGACAAGTGAGGGAGGAGTCAGATTTATTACTGTGTTATGATTCGCAGCAAATTTTTATTACTGTAGTTTGACCATTTTTGACCATAATTCATAGCGAAACTACAGCAACATACTGTATTCACAAATACAGTACACATTTTTCTCAAAAACAGCAGTGATGCTGTGAAAATCACAGAATCTTGTTACAGTGTAGCCTGGCTAGCGCCACCACTTCTCAAAGAGACGTGGTCTGGGAACCAAACGTTCATTTTCTCGTATTTGAAAAAAATGCCCAGATCCGTTTATTGGGTGCCACGGATGTCTATCAAATGCGTCTGTGCATAGCTCATCATCGTCTTGCTTTCCCACCTGTTCTGTGATTGGTTCCCTATCTCAGGCGAAAATTTGCTCCATGGTCTCCAGGCTGCCTTAGCAGCGTGAATCAAATCGCGTGCAAGCTTGCATGGGAACACCCAGGCTAGTTCAGTCCACCAAGTCATAAGCTATCGGCGCTGCGCAGCACCAGTTGTGATATTTATTATTAACTTAACTAGTATTGTTAGGCAATACTATAAGTGCAACTCCAGGGCAGCTGAGGTGTGGCGATGACATCATCTATACGCAAGCAGGATGTGCGGTTTCGCTGTCTAAACGAATTCAAACGGGCTACGGTTTCAGATTTTTCCACTCTGGGACCAGGTTTCAAGAAAGTGCGGTTTCGGGCAGTGCGTTTACAGGATTCGTTTGGACGCTCGGCCAAGACGAAGCAAAACCTCTGCGTTTAACCTAAAAAGCCTCTCCGTGTGGACAAGCCCTTGGTAACAGCCTATCAGAAGTATCAGTATCAGAAAGGAGTATAGGCCAGCAACTTTGATGATAGAGAGGGCCACAAAATTTTCTTGTCGTTGTCAGAGGGCCAGATGTGACCGCTCATGTCTACCACTGGGATATCAGGATTCAGAATATACAGGAGCCTATGTCTGCACGGTTTATTAAACCAGCATGCATTAATTTAATATTTTCTATACTCAAATGCATTTTTATTATTGCTTCTATTTACCAAGGAACGTGAAATAAACTAAAAGATAACACATTTACAATAAACCTTTTTCCCCACTGCAATGGGTAATAAACTTTTGTAAAAAGGCTATTGTTAGTGTATCTTAACCATGGTTCCCACTCTGTCAAATGTAAAATTCCATTACTTCCCCGACAAAAATCCTGAATTTCCATGACCAAAAAATGGACATAAAAAAAACCAGGTACGGGTAACTACAAGCAACCACTCATGCAAGTAGTAATGGGGGAAAGCTAATAACTCAGTAAATACCAATGCTGCGTGTAAATAATGTTTTTTGGCAAGTCAATTCAAAAATGTTTTATATAGGAAGCGCCCCTATCGGTGGACCGTGTCATTACGATAAGGATCCTGTTCAGATGTGGTAAAAAAACATTTTAATGACATCTCAAAATTGATCCGCGGGCCGCACTGAGTGAGGAGGAGGGCCGCATGCGGCCCGCGGGCCGCCAGTTGCCCATCCCTGGCTCAGTAGGCTGTCAGTAGGCTACTTAAACAAGACTTAACTTGCACAATCTTTTGTTGACAAGGGTCCTCATTATGATTCTCACCACATTTCAAATTTCTATTTACATATTTGGACTAAGTGAGTCAAAATGTTCACATTTTTTTATACTGAATCGAAAACAATAGGCCTAGGTTAGTAGGCTAACTCAGTGGTTTTCAAAGTGGGGGCCGCAACCCGTGCCAGGGGGGCCTCAGCAAGTTGGAAGGAAAAATAAAAGAAACGAATAAATAAATTTGAAAAATGTAAAATATACCTTTTACTATGAGGGATGTTATACAATGGCATTAGAATAATTTGTCGCATATCTGAACATTATATGTTTCATGATAATGACTGGGAATAATAGTAAAGTGATATAGCTCTCATATAGCAGAAAGCCCCAAATGCAATTTTTACACACTGTGTGCTCCATCGCGAAGTGCTTGTGGCTAAAATAATTATTAGGATTAGCTTAATGTATTTTTACATTTGCCGTATATTGTCGATGGGTTTAATAACACATCAAGGGGGTCCTTGGCCAGAACCTAGTGGTATTTGGGGGGCCTTGTCGTGGAAAAGTTTGGGAACCCCTGGGCTAACTAACACAATGACAAATTGGCGCCATCTCCTGCCCATTTTTGGAAATCGTATAGCCTAGGCTATTTGACGACACTACAAAGCAAAAGAGCAGTCAGTCTCTTCAGCTATTTTATTTCAGTTATGTAGGCTATGTCAGTTTTATGATAATATAATACAGAAAATTAAAGGACAGAAAAATGCTTTTCATTTTGTTGCTGGGCCAAATGACGTGCAGTTAAAGGCTACCTTACCATTACGTTAGGCTACTTTATTTTATTTTGTTTGGAATTTTTCATAATGTATATTGTGCGTAGATATGAGGAACTAAATGTCAAAAGAGGGAAAAACATTCATGTCATTGTTTTCACCCTATTATCTGGTTTGAACGCGGCTCTTGGCACCTGACACAAGAGAATGTCTAATAAGACGGGCTCTGCTGACACGCAGTCAGTGAGTGGATGAGCGTGATAACGCGTAAACTCGATCCCGCCCTTGTCTGTTGAACAAGGAAGCTGTTGCCAATGGTGGCGAGGTAAACCAAATACGATTAATTACCATTTCACCTCTAAACGAATCGACATCAAATCCTTCCAAACGTTTATAAACATTGATGCGAAATAGTCATTGCGATCCACGACTAGGACGATTAGCAGGCTAGGCCTACCTGTTGCATCTTCGGGACTGCATCTTCAACGTTCAGCGCTTCTGTCACAGCTTCGGTGAGTGCAGATAAAAACTTTAACACATGAATTGGTTACTGCCTATCCTGTTTTGTTCGTAGGCTAAGGTTTCAGTGGCTGAATTGTCCCATCATTATTGTTACACCCTGAAACAGAATAACCAGGAGCGATATGGCTAAACTGAACTGTGACACGTACAGCTGCTGCAGTTTCACCTGTATCCTAGTCCTTGTCATAGTAGAGACGGGGGATGCCTACATCGACCCCAGTCGGAACACATCACTGGTGTCCGTGAAGGGACTGGCTGATTTACCAACCTCACGGGACATAGTAGTGAAAGAGGGAAGCAGCACACTCATTGAATGCAATGTTACTGGAAGTCACGACGATATTATGTGGTACAATTCAAAAGGGCATATATTGGATGAACAGGGAGGTAAGTAAGGCTATAGGTTAGCAGCCTACCCCTTTACATTATTGCTTTATTTATTTTTCAAATCGATTGATATGGATAGCTATATTTAACATGTGTTTATTTTAGATGGCAAATGGCTGATACTGGAGAAGGGAATCTTAAACATCACCACAGTGACCTTTGAGGACCGCGGCAGGTATACATGTATCGCCTCAAATTCGAATGGAACATCAAACTACACCATCAGATTGCGTGTGGCTTACACACACAGTGGTCTGGGACTCTATTACATGATCGTCTGCCTTGTCACGTTCACGGTCACCATGATCCTGAACATCACACGCCTCTGCATGGTCAGCACACACCTGAAGAAGACCGAGAGTGCCATCAACGAGTTCTTCCGTACAGAGGGGGCAGAGAAACTGCAGAAGGCCTTTGAGATTGCCAAACGCATACCCATCATCACCTCCGCCAAGACCCTGGAACTGGCTAAGGTCACGCAGTTCAAGACGATGGAGTTTGCCCGCCACATTGAAGAGCTGGCACGCAGTGTCCCACTACCTCCGCTCATTCTGAACTGCAAGGCCTTTGTGGATGACATTCTGGAGACTGTCCATATAGATCTGGCAACACCAAGTGCAGGGCCCAGGGCCCAGAGGGCCATAGAAGCTCCTCCCTGTGCTGGTGAATGTGGGGAGGTGATCTGCAGTGTCCCTCCAGCAGATGGACCAGACGTGGAGAACCACGAGGAAGATCAGGAGGAAACCCCAGTGGTGAACAGCGTGGACATTACGGTCTCGGTCCACCCCAGTAGCTCCAGCGAGGCTGTTGTGGTTGTCAGCGAGGAGAATGAGTCTGACGTCACAGTACCCATGCTACAGTCAAGCACTGCTGGGCAGGAGGACTCTGACCAGAAGACATAGGCCTTCTGTAGGCCTCAGTAAAGAGTGCTGACACAACTAAGATGAAAGGGACATGGCTGCAGCCAGTACAATGGGGCTGTGTTTGTAAATGGGGAGAGGTTATTCTCTGCAAAGAGAGTCGTTGATTGTTTATGTATGGGTTTCTTTTTTTCTGGTGATTGTTGTGAATGTGAGAAAAAAAACGTTCAAGTGCTAGCTATTTGCAGTGATTATGTTGTGATCCCACTGTGCAGTGTTTTCGTTACAGGGGTGTCATGTACTGTAGACCTGAATGGAATAATGAATTAGTATTCCTTTACCCAGTTGTGGAGTACGTGCTCTCAGCCTTGGTAGTACACAAACAGGGGATGCCAACCTTTACTGCTGGAGTTAGTACCAGTCACTAAAATGAGAGCCTGCCACATGAGTCATCTGGTCTGTGCAAAAACTTGGTGGGAGACATATACGGCTTATCTTCTTTATATTAAATAGAATTTGAATTCTTAATATTCTTCTAAATAAATGGGAAACTTTATTGTTGCCATCATAATTTAAGTCTAGCATTGGCCGAATGACCTAGTGGCTGAAGCCAACCAGCCTGAACCTTATTCTCTAGTTCGCATTTGTGGATGTCTGTTGAAGACCACTGGCCAAACCTTTGCTTAGTTCTTACTGGAACAACTTATTTTTTCATATGTAATATTTTTTTATCTGCCATCATACATCTACTTAGCCAAAGCATGACCAGCAATGCCAAAATATGGCAACTCGCAACTCCACTAAACATTTTGTAATGTTATACACACACATTGCATGTGTTTATAGCTAAAATGTGAATTCTATTTGGAAGACATTAAAACCTAAGCATGGAGTGGTTTTGTATTGTTTCTCCTCTATTCTAGGGCCTCCGTAGGACAAAATAAAATAATATACCTGAGTCTGTTTTTCCTATTTTTTAGCCACTACAGATCAGTGGCAGAGATTTATCTTTTTTAGCGTCAAATACAAAATGTGGGGGGTTGAATGGGACAACCAGCTCATTTATAATTTAGTATTCAGTACCATTTGTGTGTGATGCAATCTCACAGTGTAATCACTGCCTTGCAGAAAGCAGTCACCACTGTAAGAGTTTAAACCAACCATTGAAGGCGCTTCTTCTATGGTTTATTAACGAGGGAGGCTGAGACAAGACAGCTAGAGCAAACGTGCACACGTCACCATCACGTGGCTATGAATAAAGTAGATCTACAATTCTTGAATTCGGTTCCACTCAAGTTCCAGTGACTCAGGTTTTCATGACAATCTGGTTTTACAGGTTGGGTTGCATTGCATCAACACTGCATACTTCAGTGTTGATGCAGTACTTTCTATGGTTTTGAAGGACTTGAAATGTGGTTGCCAGTATAATGCAAATAGCAATGACAAATTTGCCTGAAGTGAGGATCCAGCTCTAAGATTCCTTGCATTATAGAAAGTAAAATCTTAAAGGGGGCTTGGGGGTTAGTTTTAAACATGCCCTAGTTAAAAAATATATAGGAGAGTAAGGAACTTTTATGTTAGAATGGCTTTTACCCTTATACAATAACTTACTAACTCAGTGATCATTGCTTATCTTATCTTAAAGATAGATCTAATTATAATCAAATTGCTGCTTCAAGTGTTCTGTCTGTGCAAAAAAATACAGTTCTGACTAAACTCAAAGCAGCTCAAACTGAGCAATCTTTTCCCATCGGGGTGGGTGATTTTATTGGCAAAAAAACCCCCACACAATTCCACTACACAAAACACTCCAGAGCATCACCAGATGAAGGAAACACTGAACTGAATTTTAAGAATGTTTAATTCTTGTATGTTTTTCATTAATACAACTATATTTAATTTTTAATAGAAATCATCAAATATAAATAAACACAAAAATAATCACAGAAATGCAAAACAATTACCAACACACAGAACAACACATAGTGCGTTCTGAAAAACAAATGCACAACCCACGCACACCAACTAGGTTTTTAAACTTGCCTACAAAAGGAAAAGACAAGATGACCAATTATAGTGACTTTCTTTCCTCCAGACAAGGTATTGCTTTCTGGTTTTGTGCATGTGTGTGTGTTGTGGTGGCAAGTATGGGATAAAACATATTTACAGATATATGCACATCATCCTCCTACACAAGTCAGAAATAGATGGGATGGTACTGTTTGCGTGTCAGCTTGGTTTGGCACTTTGGGCAGGCGTGGGTCCGGTCAAGGGACTTGCACAGGCATTCCTTACAGAACATGTGGCCACACAGAGTAGATACCATTCCTCTGCCCCTCTGCACAATCTGGAGGGGAAAAAGGAAAACATTTCAGAGTGAGATTAAAGGAACTAAGTGCAGTTTTTAGTTGAAACATTAAAAGACCTAGAAATAGCAACAGAATCCTTCTGATGTGATGTCAAATAAATCACCTCAGCTCTGTGTTGTCCAGATATCCACTAAAGTTAGCATGCAAACCAGACAGAGCTTAGCCCACTCTCCTGTTATACCACTTTGTACCATGTGAGGCACCAGATCAAATACTATGCAAGTCAATGGAAGAGTGCAGTCATGAACAAAATGGTGCATTCAAGATCACTTGAATCCTACATGACAAGCACAGATATAACAGAAAAATTATCATGCTCAAGCCAGTGACCTACAGGCATCCGAGTGCAACTACCGGCATTTTAACAATGGAACTTGGATTCATTAGTTTTCTACTTCAAAAGGAAAATGTATACTGATTTTCCATTTAACATATGGTC
The DNA here is from genome assembly GCF_018492685.1 of Alosa sapidissima. Lineage (NCBI taxonomy): Eukaryota > Metazoa > Chordata > Actinopteri > Clupeiformes > Clupeidae > Alosa > Alosa sapidissima. The sequence goes on along the minus strand of NC_055961.1, from coordinate 30,663,225 downwards.
TGGTCTGTTTATGTATTGTATACATTTTAAACTAAGCAAATAACTAAAATGCTAAAGGTTTTCATTAATATTGAAACTCTTTTTAAGGCCAATAATTTCTAAATATATTCCAACAACAACACAGTTTCTGTTTGCATAGTTAAGGCGGGCTTATCCATTTTAACAGGGTGGATGAAGACTGGACCTTGCTGCAAGTACTTACCTCAGCATATGTACTGAAGCATACCTGACAACTCACTTCACCTGTTGTAGACCTATGAAACACAATCTGATTTTATTATCCAGGATTTCGATGTGAATCATTAACTTCGGACCTACATGTTATCCATTAACCTAAGATAACCATTATTAACCTCATATCAGTGATCAAATCCATGATGTCATATAAGCACATGTATGCTCTTGGTCATACTAGAATATTTAAGGTCCTTATACATGAAACTCTATATCCATCTGATCCATCTGCCTTTCAATCCCATCACCTTATAATACACAGCAGGTCAGTATAGCACTCCATGCACAAAAGAAAAAAAACAGTCCACACACAAAAATTATTTATCATTGACACCAAGAGGCAACATTTTCAGACATGGTCTAATTAAGGAATATGGCATGAGTAAGAGTGGGTTGGTAAGGATATTACCATATCTGTGGTTTGGCCACAAGTAACCACAGCCACGGGTTCATTTCAAATAGTTTCAATCTTAGACGCTGCACATCACTCGAGAGCCGAAAGCTTATGTGCTTGTGCGTACAATCATTTGTATAGCCTACTTCTATACGTCACATGCTAAATTGAATATTCACTCCATTACATTTCCTCCATTTCTCACCCTGTAACTGTCAAAAGTGACATTATGAAACCACTGCCCTCTCGTTTTGAATCAATGGAACATCAGAGTGATTACTAGCAGTGAAAAGTCCAAGTGAGGATGTCCTGGGAAATTCCCACTCCAGAATGTACCGGACCGTACTGCTGCATTGTATAATTACTCTAATGACAAACATTGAAATATGCAGAAAACATGTCTTAAGAGGCTACCTTAATCTAGAGTTCGCTCGGAGAGATGTAGTGGTGACTGGGGTCTCTTCTTCATCACTGATTAAAACATAGCCTTCAGCAGCTATGTTGTGATGGCTCCGTGGACCTGAGGAATGTTTACAATTATCTAGATTTATCCAATTTCACTCAAAATTCCCCCTACTGGCAAGGTGCGTTCATCAGTTATATACAATATTATAAATTATTGTTCTGTTATTAATATGGCTTAAGGCCAGTCATTTTCTTGTTTTATTTTGCATAAGCAAGCTGTCAGGCATGAGCACACTGATATATTAAAAAGCTATTTTTCCAAGAATCAATCTTTGTAAATATTTATTCATTACCTTCATCCACCAGCTGCCACAGCAGTGATCATCAGTTATGAAAGAGACAAAATATGTTATTAGACAAATCTCCATTAAATTCATTTCAACAGATGTCCAAAGATGGATTATTTATAATGATAATTTTGAAACCCACCACCACGCAGTCAGTATTTGTGAGGTCAACCACCGATGTTTCAGGGGTTTCGCTTGTTAGGTCCACAACCTCTTCACCTGCACATGAATACAATTACACAACTGACAAAACCCCCAAAAACGTCACATTAAACAAATGATTTATTTTTATTCTGACATCAAAACTTAATGGCCATTTTGGTGAAAGGTTGTTGACGATCACACTAAATAGTCAATCAAATTACACCCCTCCCTCCTGTGCTCTGAAACAAGGTGTTGATTTGCTGAAATCGTTTATGGCTGAGACTGAGCCATTACGTTTGTCTTCCATTAACAGAGCCAAGACTGTTTAACATACTTTCTGGAGCTGACACACAAAAAGAGCAAACTGGAGGACCACAATGAGAAATTTGCTAAATATGACAAAATGTGTATTGATTTGGACTCTGCTTTAGTCGTTTGAAGAACACCACCATAGGGCATTGAAAGGAAAATGTATTCAATAAGAATACTCCCATCAAATAATACCTGTAACCTACTGTGCCACCAGTATAATGTAGTAACTTAGATAATACTGTGCAAAATAGAGCTTAAAAAATGATAAAATTTCAGTTTAATCACACATTGGCAAAACTCCACTAGTATTTTTCAGGAACTTACCACGAAGTCTGTCATTCTCAACATCAATTGTCTCTGGAGGTTCTTCCGAGGTCATGCTGTTGGTGTTACGTCTACTCCTCTTGGACCCTGGTCTTGAGCATGCATCACCAACCCGTTTTTTCCTCTGAGTCTGTCATGATAAACAAATGTATGCAATTATATCAGGAAAGGTAGTGAAAGGTTACACTGGACAACTGTATTAACTATATGTTCCCTGCAACACATTATCCACAAAATCATTTCAATTATACCTCAAATTAGATAGATAGATAGATACTTTATTGATCCCCACAAGGAAATTCAATTCCATAGCAGGGCTCAAGACTAACGTTTCACTTTTTCAGGTGCAACCAAACTTTTTTACAGCAACGCAGCAGATAAGGATTATGTGTTATGAGACACTTTTCAAGCAGCTAAAGCTAAAGATGAAGAAATATGCTGGATCAGCAGGTAAGAGGAGACGGGAGTGCCACTCGCCTCGGCTAGACTAATTTCTGTCAATTAGGCCTTGCTACTAATCTCTTATCAATGCAGTTTTATTGACCGGTAGCCTCATTTATTGTGATGTCCAAGTCCCACGTTACTGTTTCTTTCACGCATGCAGTGAGTGATTTGGATCAGGGGTGGCACGGGGTGGCCACGGCCACCTCAACAGAAACTCTGGCCACCCCTGTGGCCACCCTGGCTATGTGGCTGACGGAGACAAAATGTGTCCAAATTCACACCCATTATTCTGTTGAATTGCTCACGGAGTACTTATCACACATGTGAAAGAGCAGAACCTGAGCTTTCCAATGATATTAGCGGCTAGGTGTTGTGATAAACGGTTCGCGAGAAAATGAACGTTGGATATAGGCTACATGACATTTAATAATATTTCCATTGTGCACACACCGCTTTGTCCATCTCCACACCCATTACTCTAAGTGGTATATCTCACGAACACCTTGGTCAAAACATAGCAAACCATATATCGACATAAACAGCAGACCTTACTAAATAACGGCTTCTACACACAGTTGCGTTCCGTCAACGCATGCCAGTGGGTGTTCCCGACGGTAGCTATGCAAATGACTGAGTATAACCATAATTTGATTGGTTGGTGCAGTCCGTCGATTGGCTTGATTGGCCGCTGCCGTCTGTCTGTGCAACAGCTGAACTTCTCAACGCGAGCTACGGGAGAAACGTAACGGCTCCTACACACAGCTGCGTCCGTTGCAGTGCTGGAGACGCATCCCATTCACTTTACATGGGCTCACGTCATCCGTTGTCGAACTGAATTGTGGGTCCGTTGCGTCGCGTTTCTCCCGTTGCTCGCGTTGAGAAAGAACGCAACTGTGTGTAGGAGCCGTAAGAGGATATGAAGCATTCCTCTGTACAGTAAGCGGATCCCGAGTAATCCGGTTTTGAAATTGCAGCAAAATTCTACATGTTATCCAACTTTGGGCTGAAATTGTAATATATTGTAATAGCAGCCCAAAACAATGAACTTCCTTTCCAAATCAAAAAATCAAAAGTTGGTCATGGCATGCACAGATCAACAGTGCATGCTTCATGTGGCATGGATGCAGCACAAAGTATTTTTACCTAACATAAAGGCTGACAGGCTAGACGGTCTTAAAACGATATAGCCTAGCATATGAAGAGCTCTTTTCTAAGACGCTATAAATCCAAGTCATGTTATTTAATTGTGTTTTTCAGGTAATATCAATAAAAGTGCAGTTGTGTTGTTTTAATTGAGTAAATAAATTGTGACCGCAGAGAGGGTGTCCATTTCACTCAACGTAGGCAAAGTGTCCCATAATTGGAATCAATAGGTGTTGCATTTTATTTATGCACATTAGGCTACCACGGATGTGCATCACTAATTCCCATGAGTTGGATGGAAACGCTGAGGTTGTGACTGTAGCTAGTTGTCTCGGTTGTTTTCCCATGATCATGAATTAATTGTGTTGTTTTCCCGAGATCCCAAATGAATTATTTTGATATCTCAAGATAACAAGGTGAAAAAAATAATGATATGACATGGCCTCACTCGGCTTCCGTACTATTCCACTTGCATGTGAGAAATCTTTCTCACATATGAAAAATATAAAGACAAACCTGCGCTCACGTTTAAGGGCAATTCCGCGCAAAACTGTCACATCCATAACGGCAACACAATGCCATGGTATTTAGTTGGCGTTATGGATATATGAGTTTTGCGTGGAGTTGCCCTTAAATGATGACAGCCAATTCTTGCATGAAACTTCACCTCACTGAATATGAGCAGGCCAGACTCCAAGGCCATCACCAAATCTAATCTCTGGTAGGCCTAATGTTGAATTTCGTCAATGAAAATTGAGTGTTGTATTGTGAACTATGATGTTACTTTGCATACCAAAGGACACTGGCAAAATAGGGGGTGGTGTTTAGCCTACATGGGAAGCCTAAGGCCTATAGTATACTTATGTCATTCCACTTTACATTTCAAGTTACTTTTGCACATTACTTTTAAAACTAGTAGAAAATGTATTAAAACATCCTCTGTTGAATGAAAGTAACTATGTTAAATATCCAAACTTTTTCTTGTAATCGTCTTTATGAGGCTCTTCTGAGATTAAAAATAAATACATTTGGTAAAAGTGTCTCTCCAGGCAAAAAAGGTTGCCGACCCCTGATCTAGCTTCATGGACATAGGCTAGGCCTACTAAATAAATAATCTCTCTCTCCTGACACGGGCAAACACACACACATTGACACAGACGTGTTCAATCGGTTTAAACCCTTGATATCTGTCTGTTGCCTAAACTACAAATGTTCATGAACTAGACCAGAAAGTTGAAAGAAAGTTGAACTTAACAAAAATGCATCTGTATACACGATCATGTTTGATTTAGGTTAGCTGTTTGGCTGCGCTGTGTAAAAAGAGAATGGAATCCACCGTTCCAGGATATAATCTATTTCGACGCGCCTCCAGCACCTGACCAGCAGCTGAGCTAAAAGCGCGCTCACTTGATGCACTTGTTGCAGGAATGCAGGTTGCAGCGCACCCTCAGTCATGCGCCTGTGTGAGAGGGAGAGGGGAAGAGAAGATGGAAGGTCTTGTAGACTAATCATCATATCGTAACCTGTTTTATGCAGTTAAGAGAGATTGCAAGAAGGTGTGTTGCACTTTATGTTCTGTAGCCTACATTATTAATAACTAAGTGAGAACTTTGTGAGAAGAAGTGCTTTGTCAATTTTTGACCCGTCCCGCCCGCGATATTTTCCGATTAAGCTTACCCGCACCCGCCCGACCCGCGGGTTTCCGCGGGTAACGGGTTGACCCACGCAACACTAGTACAAGGATACAAGGAAGTTTATTGTCACATGCATATAGTTACTGGATGTAAGAAATGCAGTGAAATTATGTCTGGTGTCAGCCTATTTGTGCATTTATGGGGGGGGGGGGGGGGGGAAGCTTCCTCATGAGACAATGTGCTGTGTATGTAGGGGGGAGGAGGGGGGGGGGGGGGGGGGGGGGGGGCAGTGTACTGCAAGTATGGTGAAGGGACTTACTATTGCAAGCAGAGTACTGTATGTAAGATGTATGTGAGTGATCACAGTGTAGATGTGTGTGTGGGCGGGAGGGGAGTGGAGCAGTGACTACAGATACCCAGATACTACTAGTACCCAGATAAGTTACAGTTAATTTATGTAGACATACATATGCCTTTCTGTGCAGAAATTGAACGACTTAGGTAAAAAAAAGTGTAGGCCTACTAACTCATTTTCAATGACTCAAAATGCAGTGTCTCAAAGCTGAACGCTCTGTTTGCATTAATACTTACGGTGCCACTCATGTCAGTGTCATGTAGATTCTGTTGGATGCTTTATATCCAGGAAACTTGTCACCTCCGTGGGCACTTGAAATATTTCAACTGGGGGGAAACAACTGCTTAGAATAAACATACAGATCAAATTAAACACGTTGTGTCAACAAACCACCTCGGTCAGGCAGCCCAAATCCAGTTGGCAAAGGCTGATGAATATCAATTTAGGTAGCATTCAACTATCGCATTTGAAGCTAGATTTGGCTAAGGTGGCTTACTATTAGTTTGACATCTTTGACAGACACCTCCCTGACAGTATTTCAAGATGTCAATTACAGCATACCGTTAAGTGTTGTAGGCCCAAGGGTAACCCTATATTTCAACGATAATGTGACTAACTAGTCATCAACATCAACCGTTACGTTAATGTTAATCAACATAGCTAACGCTAACGTTACCTTTGTCTTTCAGTTTTGTTTTCCCTAACGCTAACGTTAAAGCTATCTATTCCATCAATTAACGAAATAGTTGACGTGGCAGGGACCATTAATTGAACTCAGGGGTTATAAATATCTTCATATCATTCTAATGTTAATCAACACACAAGTAACATTAGGTAACGTTACAGCTAAATCCAAAGTGTTCCAGGTTGTAGGCAACATTAGCTAGCAGCTAACGTTAGCTAACCCTAAACAACCTCGAATCGGCAACAAAAGGTATAGACTAGCTTCTTTAAGATACGATACGTAAGAAATTCAAACAAACTATCTAAGCCTATGCTTGAGATATCCATGAGTTGCGTGTTGCATCCCTTCTCGAGTTTAACGTTGCTTACACAACGCAGCAACGTTATGAATTGTAAGGCTAGCTGGCTATCTCTTCTAATTCCATCTGACGACCTAGCCAGCTAATGTTAGCAGCGACTGGTAGTGACATTGTATTTCAGTAAATTAAGTGAGACAGTGACAATATTAATAACCAACAAGGCCATCCTTCTTTCATTAACACCTAAATAAATTAGAAATAACAATTTAAAACAATTGTGTTTAATCTGGCAACTTACATTATGTCGTGAAACAATCCATTTGTCGGAGTCTCTAACGTCAGAAAATTCAAAAACTACTCTGACTACGTCTTGTTCTTGTCAGTCTTGTAGCTTGTCAGCCACTGTGTAAATTAACATTTACTGCCACCGTCAGGATTGGAGTAGCCATGGCAATGGCATAAACTTTCCCTCAGGGGATGGGCAAGGTACCTATTTTAATCAATAACAGAGTAGACTGTATATATGATATATAGGTTTGTGTTTTATACAGTCATTGCTATCAATTATTTGTTGTCTGTGTATGCTTCTGTCAGTATATCATCCTTTACTAAACAGTTATACCAGACAGTTGATAAAGTATCTTGGTTATAGTGGGTGCATATGTGGTCATATGCCACTTTGGAATTAAAGGGCAATGTCTTTCAAATGTTGAATACAAAGTTTAATACACAATGTCTATGCAGATATTATTTCAAAAAACAAAACAATATATTATGTTAATTACTCAATGATGCACTGCAAAAGTTAAGCGAAAACTTTTATTACAGGTCTTTAATTTGGTTTTGGTAAAATAATCAGGCAGAAAAAATGCCACTGGTAGACTCTTACACTCTATACAGAAAAAAACCTATGGCGGGCGGCACTGTTGGTAGTGGTAGACAGGTACACGTTAACCATAAACCACAGAAGAGATATGTACAACATATACATGAATTTATATCTGGATATCGCATTTTAACAATATACAATGAAATGTGCATCAAATGTGCAACTGTGATGGTGTTAGCTGTGCACCACAACTTTCAAAATAAGAACTTCTTAGACTGTGTTATGCTTTGTTTTGTAGTGATAAATACAGCTTAGTAATAATTTACAATCAAACAAATATTCAAATACTGAACATGGACAAACACATAAGAAAGAAGAAAAAGAATAGAAGTATTTTTTTGGTTTGGTTACATTGCACATGAAAAGCAAATAATTGGTCAACAGCAGCATTATATGGTCACTGTGTGGAGTGTCATCACAGCATGTTACAAATGTCGTAACCTTTGGTGCAAATTTTGAGTTCACAGCATCTTTATCCATCAGTTATACGATACAATACACACATAGTCCACTGATATCCCCCAAGTACACCTGCTTATTTAAACAAAACATCTCTGTGTGAACTCCAAACCATATGGCTGTAAGGCACGTAAACACAGAAACACAGTCGAAGAGGTCAAGGGGATGTCTAGCTGCCCTCTCAGGGTTTTCAAACATTACATTCTTTCGATATTTAGAGTAATTGTGCAGTAAAGGAGAGATGGATGTATGAGGGAAAAACAAACATAAAATGTCTCTCATAAGGCAATCAAATACAGGCCACCAATGCTCAAAACAGGTGCAGAGAGGCATTTCTGAATGGCCAACATGTAGGAACCTGAAGCAGCGACAGGCTGTGGCTAACAATGAGTTCCACTCATGCTTATTAAGAAGATAAAGCTAAATTTGGGCATTTGGTTGGGGGAAAAGAAATTAAACCACTAAGGAAATTCTGCTCTGATGTCTGTGGCAACATACAGATGACAATTTTTACTTTGGCTTGCTGTAAACAACATGAATCCATCTACCCTGCCTCGTACAATACAGTATGTACAGACTAATGCTGGTGTGAGGAATGTTTTCTTGGTACACACTACCCTCCCATTAGGATTAATCGAGCACAATCTGACCGTGCACATCCCTTCACCACTAGTCTACCCTGTTCAAGTGGTCACCCCCAAGATTATGTAACAAAGCACACAGGATCTCATTCTAGTGCCATGAACATGACAATGACTGCTATTAGCTACCCTGGCAACCATAGACCCCGGATCTTATTAGTTCGCCTTTGGGATGAGAAGGATCTGAAGGTCAATATCATGTATCAGTGACCACAAAGTTCAGCATTTAACAGCTTGAAATTTTAACTTAAATGAAAAGTTCATTGTGGCCAGAAGAAGGGATACATCATTGTTGCAGGTCATTGTTGATCATTTGCTCAGTGGGTATTTAGATGAAAGAAAAAAAGCTTTTTTTTTCCAGTGAAGACTACACATGCTCAACTTTTTTCAGACTAAACATACTCATCAGTTCAACTGCCCTTTAAATACCCCCAGTATCTTCAGAGGGTTTGTTGTGAATATTGAAGACAAAAAATCTCCTTTAGGAATTCTTAAAAATTGCAGAAATAATGCAGAAATTCCATGACAGCATTTTTGCAGTGATATTGCAATATTACGAGAATCTGTAATTACAATTAGCAAAATTCCAGAGGAACTGGACAAGGTGTGGTAGATAAGGCCAGTCCATCACAAATACTGTGAATGATCAGGACTATTATCTTTGTTGGCTCGTTGCTGTCATTTTTCTTTATTTTCAGTTCAGTCTGGTCTCTGAAGAAACTCATTAACTAAATAATATTACTCTTCAGGCAACTTTAATATCTTGTATTTATTTACCATATACATTTTTAAAAAAATCTAAGGAGAAATATTGCACTTTGCACATTTTTCAGTACACAAATAATACTGATACCAGCACTTCAATGTACCCTCATTTCACACTTATAGTGTTCGGCATAAGACTGCTGGGCTTTAAAACATGGGAGGGCTTTTCCTTCTTGTAGTGTTTCAAACCACCAGTGCCCCGGTAGAGATAAAATACACAAAAAAAGGGGGAAAAGAGAGAGTGTGGGGCGGTAAAAACAGGCATCTAGGTTAGTAGTGACAGAGGGAAGTAGCTCAGAAATGCCTTTTTGTCCTGTCAGGTCATGTACTGTGTGATTGCACGAAGAGCGTAAAGCAGTTCCGCCTGCATTCGAGCCTCCATCAGAAGAAGATTCACATGAACCTTGGGGAGGGGAACGGCAAAATGAAGGTCATTTAGTTATTCAGACAGTATCAGTATCACTAGCCAATATGTGATTTACTTTGTTTACTTTTTACCACAATTATTATACGATGTCTGTTGTTATTTCATTGTTACTGTAATCTCAGCTTCACTGAAAATGAGGACTCTCCGAACCTCAGAGAATAAATAAGGGTTGAATGAATGAATACATGAATGATTGATTTTAATTGGTTCCTTTTCCTTGAGTTAGAATGTGTAAATCAATGAGCCTATAGAGACATATCATTTATGTCACAAATCTAAATCATAGACACACAATCAAACACAATGACACACAGACACACAATCGCATCCAGGCACACAGACACACACCTTCTCAGAGTGGCGGAACTGATGCCAATAGCGGTCATACATGCGACGTGTGGTCCTCTCAGGATAGCAGGTCACAGTCTTAATGTAAACTTTCAAGTTGCGTTCCAGAAGCTGATTCACCTCTCCATAATCGTAATCATCATACCTACACACAGAGGTCCCATGAATTAGACTTACATAATCAAAGGCAACAGTGCTGCTCATCTGATGCATTTTACCATGTTGGTGTTTCTTACCTGATACCATACATGCAATGGACATAGTTAAAAAGGGCTCTCCGCAGCATGCTGGTGTCCACACCCTCTCGGCTGGCCATGTTGTAGTAGGTTAAATCACAAGCGGTCCTGAATTTTTCATCCAAGAGCAGGCCAATGTCTGAATACAATCTGTTCACCAACGAGAATCCATGATCTTCCCATGAATAGTCCTACAAAGTAAGAGGCATGCATCTTAAACAATCAAATTATTATTTTATTCTAATATACCTGTAAAAACACACAGATGTACATATGCTGGACAGTACACAATTAAAATACCTGTGCGCGAAATGTTGGTGGGTTATCCTCTCCTCGTCGGGCAAAGTCTTGATAACCAAAGGCAGCATCTTCGACAAAACGTGAAACTCTGGACGGTGAAATCATTTGGTCATCAAAGTCTGTTCAGGCACAAGCAGACACTAATTTCACCTCAGACAAAAAGACGGATACATGATAAGAAAAGTGATCATTTATTATTTTTTACATTTCGGTTGCTAAGATCAGCAAACAAGACAGTGAGTAACTGCTGCGTGACTGTTATCACTGAATCATGGCTCAACGATAACATCCCCGACTCTGCTATACACCTGGAGCAGCTAACGTGCTATCGAGCTGACCGAGCCCTAGCAGACAAAAGACGTGGTGGAGGAGTTTGTGTTTACACACATGATGCTTGGTGCCGAGACGCTACGGTAGTACACAGACACTGCTCTCCACTGGCGGAGTTTATGATAATTAAGTGCCGACCCTTCTACCTCCCCAGGGAATTCACCGCGATTCTGCTGGTCGCGGTGTACATCCCCCCCCAGCAACAAAAACAGTGACAGGAGCATGGCACTGAATGAGCTCTATCGGGCCGTCAGTGAACAACAAAGTGAACACCCGGATGCCTTCACAATCACCGCTGGAGACTTCAATCACGCCAATCTCAAAACTGTACTACCAAAATTTCACCAACATGTAAACTTCCCAACAAGAGGACAAAACACCCTGGACCTTGTTTACACCCCACAGAAAGAAGCCTACAAAGCCAAACCCCTCCCCCACATTGGACAATCAGACCACATTAGCATCCTGCTGCTGCCCCGATACAGACAAAGAGCAAAAGTCACCAAACCGGTTCTGAAGGAGGTGAGAATGTGGCCGGAGGGGGCAGTCTCACAACTTCAGGACTGCTTTGAAACAACAGACTGGGATATCTTCAAAACAGCTGCCACCCACAACAACCACATTGACATTGAGGAATACACAGACACTGTGACCTCCTACATCACCAAATGCATCGATGATGTTACAGAAATAAAACACATCACCAATCGGGCCAACCAGAAGCCATGGCTGACAGGAGACGTCCACAGACTGCTGAGGGCCAGAGACAAAGCCTTCAGAGCTGGAGATGTAGCTGGCCTAAGAACAGCGAGGGCTAACCTGTCCCAGGGCATCAGGAAGGCAAAAAAGGATTACACAGACAAAATAACAACACACTTCAAAGACAGCAGAGATGCACAGAGCCTATGGCAGGGCATACAGGCCATCACTGACTACAAGCCTGCGCCACGGAGCTGTGAGAACAACACCTCTCTGCTAAATGACCTGAACAGTTTTTTCGCCCGTTTTGAAGCACAAAATGACACTCACCCACAGAAAACCCCACCTCCCCTCCACGACCAACCCCTGTACCTGTCCTCTGCCAGCGTGAAGAGGACACTAGCCACCATTAACCCACGCAAAGCAGCAGGCCCAGACAACATACCAGGACGAGTGTTGAAGGACTGTGCAGAAGAGCTGAAGGATGTTTTTACAGACATTTTCAACACCTCTCTGGAGCAAGCAGTCATCCCATCACTTTTCAAAACTGCCACCATCATACCCGTGCCAAAGAAATCATCACCATCATGCTTCAATGACTACCGTCCTGTAGCACTCACGCCCATAATCATGAAGTGCTTCGAACGGCTAGTCATGTCACACATCAAAGCCACCCTACCCCCCACCCTGGACCCCTTCCAGTTTGCATACCGAGCCAAACGATCCACGGAGGATGGAATCTGCTCTGCCCTCCATCCAGCCCTCACCCACTTAGACAATAAAGACTCATATGTGAGAATGCTGTTCATAGACTTCAGTTCAGCATTCAATACCATAATACCACAACAACTCATCAGCAAACTGGACAAGCTAGGATTCAGTACCTCCCTCTGCAACTGGCTGCTGGACTTCCTGTTGCAGAGACCACAAGCAGTACGTGTCGGGGACAACACCTCAAGCACTCTGACCCTGAGCACGGGGGCCCCTCAAGGGTGTGTGCTCAGCCCCCTGCTCTTCACACTGCTAACACATGACTGTACAACCACTCACAGCTCCAACCATCTGGTGAAGTTTGCGGACGACACAACACTGGTGGGCCTCATCACTAAGGGCGATGAGGCTCACTACAGAGAAGAAGTAGACCTGCTGGCTAAATGGTGCAAAGACAACAACCTCCTGCTAAATGTCAGCAAGACCAAGGAGATTGTTGTCAACTTTCAGAGAGGCCACAAACAACTGCCACCACTGTCCATCGACGGAGATGCTGTGGAGAGAGTGAGCAGCACAAAATTTCTGGGGGTGCACATCAGCGACGACCTCTCCTGGACCACCAACACAGCATCACTGGCGAAGAAAGCCCAGCAGCGCCTCTACTTCTTGCGCAAATTGAAGAAGGCAAGTGCCACGCCTCCTGTCATGACTACATTCTACAGAGGGACCATCGAGAGCATCGTCTCCAGCAGCATCACAGTGTGGGGCGGAAGCTGCACAGATCAGAACAGGAAGACCCTCCAGCGCACTGTTAACACAGCTAAGAGGATCATTGGAGCACCACTCCCCTCCCTGCAGGACATTTACACCACCCGCCTCACCCGCAAAGCACTAATGATTGTCAAGGATACAACCCACCCTGCACACGAACTGTTCAGCCTCCTGCCCTCTGGAAAGCGGTACAGGAGCCTCCGCTCCCGCACCACCAGACTGGCAAGTAGCTTCATCCACCAAGCAATCAGGATGCTGAACACTCTACCCACTCTCCCATCACTGACAGCCCCCCCCACCCACCAGCCAGCCAGGAACCTAGGAAACTAGGATCCTGTCTACCCTAACCCCCCCCCCCCCCCAACACCGCCATGTGGAACTGCACTGTGACTGTGCAGCCTAACGTGTTGCTGCTTCACATCAAGCCTGATATACTTGAACGAAATTTCAATTCTTTGTATGACCAGTGCATGTAAAGAAATTGACAATAAAAGCCGACTTGACTTGACTTGATTTTGTCACATAAAGCTTCTTGTAACTTCCAAACAAGTTCAATTCTTTTTGTGGTATCATAGTGTATGTGTCTGTTGTGGTACCTGTAGACCCCACAAAAAGGCTCTCCTTTTTCTCCTTCTCGAAACGGATGACCATCTCCTCCTCGGAGGCCTCCTCTTCCTCCTTCTCCTCACGCAGCCTCCTCATCCTCTCCAGAAGAGACTCCAACTCGCTCTAAAACAAACACAGTGGTGCTCAATCCTGTTATGTGTACATCCAAAACACACACACACACCTTACCAATGTCGTTCTTTTCACTTGCACACCATGGGTGATGTAAGATAACTACAGTTATCAGAGCTCAATTTTGTCACGGTCTGTCCATCTTTTGTTTCTCCATGTAAATATGAGTCGCCATAATACATGTAACACCTAACTTTGCCATAATAATTTGAACTGACATCCAGGGTAAATAATCTCATTGTAGTGTATTGAATTGACCCATAGACTATGTGTTTCAACTATCTCACCAGAACATCTTACCAGGCTTTACGCTGGTATTGCTCATCAGTGAGTGGGCACTCACCTCCGGACTTTTGCTGAGAAGGATATCCTGCTCCAATTGGCCAAATCCAGTAAGCTCACAAGTGCAGTAGGAACTGACCGGAGCTAGCGTGTCAGGGTTGATGCCACTGCCAAAGATGAAGCTGGCCAGTGCGTGAAAGTGCGCCAACAAAACAACAGCATGGACCAGCTCAGCCAGAGACCAGCTGTTCTCCCCAGTCTTCAACAGGGCCTGAAAAACAATGACAATGAAACACTAGTGTAAGGATATTGTTTGCCATCTTTCAATCTGCAATCTTTCATTCACTCACAAGGTCTGACAGACTTTATTCAGTTTTTTTTATGTATTACTGGCTGAGTATGTGTGATGATGGTGTATTAAAATATGCATGACTATGTTCTTGATATAATATCCATTACACCTTCATACTCTGCTATGATTGGACAGTAGATAGTTCAGTGAAAGCATAAATTACATTACCGTACCTCTATATGTTCCTTGGTAATGAGCCATGGTCTGTGCGCAAGTATTTTGTTGAGAGTGTTGAGATTTCTTAATTTCTCGTTGGCATATTGCAGTCCTTTCAGCCACTCCAAACAAACTCCTATCCGGTAAAACTCCTGCACATGCAGTAAAACCAGGAACCAACACTGATGCCGCGCGGCTGCCTACATTCAATACAAGACACACACACACACACTTAATATGAGTATGAACTACAAACAAACTACCAATAAATTGCCAGCGATACTAACAGTATATCCCACATGAAAGATACAAAGTGAAATGCTACAAAGCAGATAGCAGTGAAAGATACCCATTCCACCAATAAGATCAATGTGCCTCAAAAACAATAACAAGTGAAGAATCAGTGTGGTAATCTGTCATATTGTTAATAGTTAACAGCACATGCTGTATAAACCAGCTGCACTTTATGCTCTCACCATAATGGCAATATAGTGTCTGTAGTGGAGGGGTAAGGGCCCGTCTCTCCTCAGCAGGTAGAACTGGCAGCGCAGGAAAGCCTGCAGGTAGTGTGGATGCAGGCCCATCACTTGGGTCAGGTGATCCAGCCGGCCAGTGGGAGAGCAGAGCTCGGCTAACAGCAGTTCAGCGTGGGGCTCCACCACCCACGTATCCAGAGACCAGGCCTCCACTATCTGTATGCAGAGAAAGAAGGGTAGTGAGTTTGTGTGTGTGCGCGCGTGTGTGCGTGTGTGTGTGTGTCTTATGCTGTCTCTTACCTCTTCTTCTGGTATGAAGGAGCTGGGGCCAGTGGAATACAGTCGATGGATACTTCTGCTCGGCTCCTGGGAAGACACAAGAGTGGTGTCTCAATATTAACTCACAGTCTATCAAAATGCCTTAGTTAATGACTCAGCTGAAATCATGGCAGATTGTGTGGAGTTACTCTGTTCGTCACAGACCTCAACCCTACCAGCTACAAATGGGAAGTACATCAGAAGTGATGCAATTAAAATGGGGAAACCTGTGCAAACCTGAGATGCACAAGCATTCATAAGGGAAATGATGTCCTTTACTTAGTTCAGGAAGTCTGACTCACTAACTGGCCGTGTGCATGTTGGCCAACATTTTAAGTCTCACAATCTTCAAAAGATGAAATCTGTCCTGATACAAAGTTGTTATCAACTCCCCTAACCTACATCAAAATTCCAAGACCATATGGAATAACAGTAAACTCTACTACCACTACCTAAGTTTCACACATATACGGTTAAGTAATATGAAGAATGAAAAAAAAAAAAAACATGCAAGTCTATTCAGGCTAAACACTGCAGCCTCTCCTTTGAATATGAACACAAATCTTCAGTTCAAGATTGACTGCCAATTAAGACCACAATGAAATATGAACAGCTCTATCTACTAATCCAAGGATGAAAATGAAAATAAGATGGGCCATGTCTGAGTAGTTAGCATGCAGAGCACAATGCCTCCAGTGTTTCCCATACATTTACTTATTTGTGGCGGTGGTCAATCAACATTGACCACCACACAATGATTTTCCAGGTTGTACTACATTGTGCTTAAATCTGGTTAGCATCATAACCACGCTGCGCTAATTTGTTAAAACTGTTGCATTCAAGTTAATTCTGCAAACCTACCATCACAAATAGAATACAATTTGTGGGAAACACTGGCCTCTGATTATTGAGGATCACATAAGGAGACATGAACTTAAAAAACATACATATGTCACAGTATTGAACATTGGATCAGAGTCGCTAGCTGTACAAATAATTGCAGCCTTTGCGATTGGCTAATTGCATTAGTTGAAATGGCAATGTCTCTTCGATAAATTTGATTAATCTTTCAGCTCTAGTCATAGGTCGGAAATCCTGTGCTATTCAAACCTTACTGTGAACTGACTACAAAATGCCTCTACAAAGCATCAGCATACATTCAGCACAATAGCAATACTTAGCTGGCACCAGTAATGAGCAGAAGTAGTGCTTATTATATTATCCATCATGTCACTTCTAACAATAACTAGCCTATTCAACAACAAACAATATGCCTAAGAACTAAACTCCTAAGAATTAGTCTTAGTGATTTTGTGAAAAGTAGGCTTCTTCATACGTCATTGACAGTTCAAATGGTGATTCAAAGCCAGAGTGTAATTAAATCTACTGTATGAGCCCCTGGAGAATTGCTCTCTAGAAGGCCCCATAAATGAAAAGATAAGATAAACGCAATATCAGCTGAGATGATTTTCCAGCATCTAACCACTGGCTGCCCCTCAGTTACCTCACATCATAAAAGCCAACGCACAGCAGACTGCCATAAAAAGCTGTAAGTCCACTGGAAACTGAACATTGTACCAGCACTTTGACAGCAGAGTAGTTACCAGTGGAAATATGCCAAACAGCCTGAAATGTACAGAGGGAAAGAGCTACCCAAATATTCTCATTAGTACACGCCTTGAATTCTATAGACAGTACAAATTAAGATAGAAACTAGATGTACCGCATAGCGGTACAAAATATGACCGCCGCTCAGTCCTGTACATCCGTTCCGCGAAAATAAATCACACTTCAGTTTGTCTCCATATTTTACTCCATCCCCCACTCTTGAAACTTTTGTGTATGCTTGTTTGGCATGCCTGAGTGTGTGTGTGCGGCTGCACAGAAAGTACCCTACTGGTGCTGAAAAGGTGAATAGATTGTAGAATAGCCAAAGAAGATGCAGAATTGTTATAAAACCTTTAAAATCTCTAAACAATCACAAGTAGGGCAGTTCATCACAGTTCATCCATTGCAACTGGATTGATGAAAGGTCACTTACACCTGTAGGCTACATTGTATTTGGGAAAAGCAAAAGGTATCAGCATAATGTTATTTATTTATTTATTATTATTTTTTTTTATGTATTTTTAAACAAAAACATCTCTGTCAGTTCCATGCCGTTTTCAACAGCTATCAAAAACAAAGGTCATTTTTGGATGGATGGATTTTTTGTGAATGTTTCTTCTTCTACATAAGGTTTTAGTCATCTTTAGTTCATGTAATACTTTATTGTCAATGCACAAGTTAAGTAACAGTAGTCTGAAACGTTATTGTTAATGCACAAATTAAGTAACAGTAGCCTAGTCTGAAACGAAATGCTGTTTTACATCTAACCAGTGGTGCAAATAACTGACATGTCCAAATGGGCCTTGATGAAATGCGTCGCTAGACTGTTCATACACATTTTAACGGGCCAAAGTTGAAGAGCTTTTCTCCGTTATTGTTAGTGCAAATATAGGCTGATTCATGTTCCCTTGCATTGTTTAACTGAGGTCCATGACTAGTCTGGCTTTCATCAGACCAAGCTCAATCTTTTAAGAAATCAAAAAATAAATAGCGGGCAGATCAGGCTGGGTTCACCCAGCCTAGTCCATAGGCACCCGATATTGTTTAATTTTCCGATTGAGATATACACGCTCTGGCTATTCTAAATGCAAAAATGCATCAGGGAGTTATGACAAAACGGTAACTAACAAACTAGATCCTAATAGAAAGCTTCCCTAAGCTACAGGTAGGATTATAAGGTAGGCCTATTTACAACATAAATTGTCAATAGGCTATGCTGGCGACACAAATAAAATCTCCTTTGGAAACCAATGGCTTACGCCTTACAGTATCAAGCGGACTTAAACTGTCATATCGTGGCGAAAAGTTGTAATAACATTCACGCAGCTCCATGAGTCAAGGAAAGCGCGAATGAAGTAGCCACTTCTAAATGGGACCCACTACACAGTAGCTTAAGGTGTTTTGCTAAAGCAGCCATAATGAAATGAAGGTGTCATTGTTTGGATACTTCACACACACGTGCTTTTTAATTTCACAGACTACAACTACCAAGCTGTAATCAAAGCACATCGATTCCCCTCTCACACCCTGCACGCACTTAAAACAAAATAAACAGGCGTCTCAGTCTCACACATGTATAGGCAAAACTGTATCAGACCGGTGTAACGTTGGTAAATCTTCCATTGCACAGAATGATTTTGTAGCACGTGCAATAAATGACAGTCGAAAGATACAAACAGTGCTGCTATACATTTGCTTGCTATAACCGCATGTATAGTTTTCTACAAATGCAATAAATCAAATGCCTCCATCACTCAACCAACGCTAACGGTAACATTACCTAGGTCCTTATTGATATTACAAGATTAACGTACCTGCAGTAAAAACCAAGCATGTCCGATAAACATCCTCAGATTTATTTCGGCTTCAAGAAGAAATGGGAATTACACTTCATGTGAACATCGTCCTATCCTTATTAGATGTTCGCTGCGGTAAATTACAGTCCTTGTATGAAGCGTCCATTGTTTTTTCCAACCCACTTTTAACTTCCAACAAAATTACGTCTCACTGCAACGATGCGCCATCTAGTGGACAAACGACTACTTCTCGCCAATACTGAAAATGCAGCCATGATGATGATGATGAATATTTATTTTGGCTTTCTTTTAATCCTACTGATTTTCATTTTTTACCGGGGGGGGGGGGGCAAATCACAAATGAGTGATAATGAGCCAGGTTGATGTGGGCCCTTGAGACCAACATACCATAAAAGATTCACAGAGAACTGTGTCTGCCCTACCCTCCTTTCGGGGGGTCCAGTCCAGCGGGGGGGCTGCAGATGAAAACGAAAAATGACGGTTCCATGCTATCCATGTGGGGGTACATGCCCACCAAGTTTTGTGTACCCCGGTCTTTCAGTGTCCCGGGAATCCTTGTTGGTGTACGTCACTAAATGTACACATAAATTATTTTATTGTAAGGCCCCCCATGAACGAAAGTACACAAAACTTGGCATGCATTCAGAGGGTGTCATAATGATCCTACACTTTTAATTTCGTGCAGTTTTGACCTTGTCAGCCAGAGATATTGAGATGAAAACACCTAATTTTTTGCTTTTTAATTTTTAACTAGGTGGCGCTATACATGAAATAAGTGGTAATGGGATGGGTTGACATGCCCCCTTAAGACCAACATACATAAAAAAGGTGGACCTCCTAGGCCCTACAGTTCTCGAGATATTCACAGAAAACTGTCTCCGGCCACCTACAGGCCAGTTGGTGTATAGTAACATAAATTAATTTATTGTGTGGCCCCCCATGAACGGAATTCCACGAAACTTGGCGTGCATACAGAGGGTGTCATAATGATCATACACTTCCAATTTCGTGCAGTTTTGACTATGTTAGGTCACAGATACCTTCAATTACAACACCTCATTTTTACTTTTTTGTGTTTAACTAGGTGGCGCTATACATGAAATGAGTGGTTATGGAATGGGTTGACATGGCCCCTTGAGATCAACATACAAAAAAAAAATGGTCCTCCTAAACCCTACGGTTTTCGAGATATTCACAGAAAACTGTGTCTGCCCTACCCTCCTTTCGGGGGGTCCAGTCCAGCGGGGGGGCTACAGATCAAAATGAAAAACGATGGTTCCATGCTATCCATGTGGGGTTACATGCCCACCAAGTTTCGTGTACCCCGGTCTTTCAGTGTCCCGGGACTCATTGACGGAAATTTGGGCATGCGAAAAAGAAAAAAAAAAAAAAAAAGAAAAAAAAAAAAAAATTCTGACTAAACCTATATGACCGCCGCTTCACTGCGCGGCGGTCATAATTAATGTCTCAAATTATTGTTGCTTTTTTTACATACATGTAACAAATACATTACATCTAACTAGAATTTTAACTCTAGCTGATAACCCTCAACAAGTAGGCTAGAATATGTATGGCATGGTCCATGAAAGCAGTTAGTAGGTCTGATATGTAACAGGGACGTGATCCTGCGTCAGAAATGTTTACACAGAACTCCCCCCCTGACACACACACACTCACTCTCTCTCTCTCTCACACACACGCGCATATGTACAGTTTACTCTGGTCCCTTCTCTCAATGGACTTGTCTGAAAGGCAAACAGACATTAAGCCAGTAGAACATCAGTCCCAGTGCCCAGACACTGCAAACAAAAGGGCCTGTAAGGCCCCCGCTAGCTTTTATGTGGTGTGACCGCATTCACACACGCGTATCAGCATATTCGCACCATGTGTAGAAGTGTGTCAGTGTGTGTCCGCGTCTGTGTGTGTAAGCAGTGCGAGCGGCATATGTCCCGGTTAGGTAACTCCTCTCATCAAACACACTCACCCTCACACCGATCTAGCTCACACACAGCCTGTGCTGTGTAGCTTTAGTCAACCACACCGGCTGCACACAAGGGGTTGACTAAACACAAATTAAATTATGCTGGCTTTTTTGAGATAACATTCATATCTTTGATGCGTGTTATATAAGCAACGTGGACAGTTATATCAAATTCTCAGTTAAGACACAGTCAGTGCTCCATAACCTTGTGCAGAATATGCCCCTCAGCCTTCCTTTAGACTACATTTTAGGTTTCATGTCTTCGAATACTACTGAGAATACTTTTTCTGCATTATTTAAAATAAAACGACAATGATGTTACATTTTAGTGTAATAAGTGAATTATATATCAGACATTGGTGAATACTCTTCAACATTAATTTTCAAATCATAAATCCTGTTGCTGTCATACAGTCCTAGTCCATGACTTAGATCTCTATTTAAGCTTGTGTGATATGCCAGAGTGAGGCTGCTGAAGGGCTGAGCTTGGCACTTTTGATGTTGCTGGAGTTGGAGTGAAGCCAATCACAGTGTTCTGTCTGTGTTAATGCGCTGGAATGTGACTTTCTGTCCTCACCGAGATATAACTTAAACAACATCATGTGATTGTGTGGTGTCACAGTGTTTGGTGCTCCCCCACTGCTGTGGAATGTATTGATCTGTCTTGGCTTTGTACTAAATGTTTTCATGATAAAATTATGCCTAGTGTGAGTACATTATTACAGGACATTCAGGTTCTGGTTCTTATCCGCCGAGGGCAATCTTTTGTACTGAGGCTTTCATGCTGGCAGATTTCATTGTTTCATAGACCCAGGAGTTCTCCCGAGTTCTGCACTGTACCACACAAGTAAATGCAAGTCCCATGAAACAGAACTACTGTATGTACGTCTGCTGACCTGAAATCAGGGTCAGTGCCTCATGCATCAAATCAAGCACAGCTGGAAGAATAGGCAAAAAACTTAAATCAAGGTGCTTGATTCAATTTGACCTAGATAATTCTGGGCTGAATTTATACTGTGCCAACATATCTCTCAGAAGTGCAAAAGATATGATGCCCCACAGTACAGTATCATCAGTGCTACATAGAAACAATCCTAATCTTATTCACATTAAGTCTGGAGATTCATGGGTGCAACATCACTGTAATCAAGAACAATCCATTCCAAGAAACTGCAGTGTTGTGCAACATATTGCAAGGATGACGATGACAAAGCAAAGCATGCTTGATAGGACATCTGGCCAGTCTTAAGGGCTTTGCTGAAGTCCCTATTCACACACTTGTGTCCTATGAGAGGTGATAGGGTAGGACGTTGTATGTTACATGAGTGCCCATGTCAGTGAAACAAATGGAAGAGTTCTGTTGTATGAAGGCAAGTAGGAGTGCAATGGAAATATTCGGTTTGGAATGTCCATGTAAAATAACCACACGTCTGACTTACTACAAGTTGCAGGTATATGCGAACACCTACAAAACAAATGTCAAAAAGTTCAAGAAGGAAGCCTCCATTTTGCACAACAGGGAAATGGTCTTTTATTAGCCTTTTACACTACTTGGAAAACTAATGACGGAAAGCGATAACTAATGTGGTTGACTAAAGCTAACCAGTTTCATCACCACAAGGAACTAGTTATTTCAAATATAAAGTATCATGATAAAGTTTACACAAACAGATCACAAAGAGCAAACAACAGGACATTTATCATTCAATTCAATATGATGAAAATTCCACGTCAACTAATATGCAATTAGACTTTGATGTTATTCCTTAAAGAATGAATTTCCCCTTGAGGATCAATAAAGTATCTATCTAAGATACTTTGTGAAGTACATGTGATAAAATGAATATATCGCACAGCATTTGGTGAGTGATGTACACCCACCAACTCAACTGCTATATTCTGTCATGCATGTGCTGGTGTTACTAACCATTTAAAACTAGGTCATGTGCACTACTTTCAGAGTGATGAATGACCTCTTAGAATAGCACCTCAGAAAAGAAGGCCAGGCTGAGAATTCCACCACCTTACCCCACCCCCTCAACGTCTCACTATTCTGCTGCAGTCACCTCTTTTGGACAAAAAAATATGTTTGTATTGTAAGTAACATTTTCCCTTTTAAAACTGCCCATGCAGTTATGCACAACAAATCATGATTGAATACTCTGGTGTTTTTTGACGTTTTGAGATAAACAGACCTTGTACTGTCGAGACTAATACACCAGATTTTCGCACAAATCCAGGATAGCTCATCCAGCTCACTCTTGTAGATATATAGCACGGCTAGTTTGTTAATCATTAGGTGATAATCGCACAAAGTGCTGACAGGATCAAAAGAAACCACCTGTGAATGCACCAGTAAAAAAACACTGCATCCTGAACTATGTTAGCCCTACCGCCTGGCTGGCTGGCTGAAGTGAACTGGGTGACGAACTTCTTCTCGCGAGTCAATCACACACTCCTCGTTCTTTATGAGGAGTTATCATAACTGTTAGTTTTACACAACAACTGTCTGAAACTTGTGTAACTCATACAGATTACAGTGTATGTGAAAGGAGATCACTTACCTTGTCGAAGATCATTTTCTGACAGACCGAGCAGATGGGATAGGTGCTTGGGGAGGCATGAGGGTCCGCGTTCACATTCATTCTGAGACTGTCGCCCAACGATTACAAATAATTATGCAAATTGGTGTTACGTCTCCAGTACCTTTGCTGGCACACACAGGAGAGAGACAGGGAGAGAGGGAAAGCCGTTGAGATGTTAGGGAGGAAGTTGTTGACTTGAGGTGATTCGGACAACCGGCCTCCCCTCCGCGTGGCCTCTGCTCTCTGCAGGCAATCACCGCTAGCGCACCGTATCTGTTCGGGGACCGTGAACACCACGCCCCCTGGCCTGGGCACCAAGATCCACGCCCCCCTCCCCCCGCCAGTTGTGGGTGATTGGATTTAAATCCAATCGTTAGTATGATCAAGTGGCCATCAAGCAATAATATCATAAACTTTAAGGGACCATTGGGGCTATAACGTAATGAATAGCATCTGTGACACTTGATGATGACCTCCCTGCAAGTTTTACAGTAGGCCATCCATCTCCAGACAGTTGTCCATCTCTTTCAAACACAAACACTTGGAGGCCTTTAAGGAAAAAAGGCTACATTAATGTTTTGAATTGAACTAATTAAAAAGAGTCAGTTTAAACCTTTTCATGACCTCAAAAAGTATCTGTAGTATACATTCGGCCTACAATGCAAAATAGTTTTTTTTTGTTTGGTCTGTTTTAAAGATGTTGATCAATGAATAATTTGGTCAAGACATCAACCAAAACTGTGCAAAATATATGGTAGGCTAAGTTGTGGTTATTGCTTGAATTTTAGGTAGAGAGTAGTAAAGAGGAGATAAATGCATCAGCAAACCCATTTGGCCTGTTTAATTGCTACCATAGCCAGCACAACTAATGTTAATTTAACCTTCAATGTCTGTGATAAGTAGCCTAGCACTATATTGCATCAGATAGCCTACAAACCATAAACCACACGGCATGCACTGCATCTTCAATACTGAATAACATCCACATCTCCACTTCAAACAAAGCATACGTCCTTTGAGAAGACTACTTCCCTTATAGTCTTGACTGAAGATAAACAGGCCTAGCATGTTCTTAGTCATCATAGCTTTTGGCTATGACAACATGGAGGAAATGCTGACTGGTAGGCTGATAATAGATACATTCTTTCAAGATGATATTGCTTTATTAAATTCACTCAAATATATTCTTTGTTGGGTTATGAAATATTCCTAAAGGTAATGGCATATTTTTTAAGATGCAAAGATTATGGAAACGTGTTTACAAAGTTAGCAAATAAAGGGGGTCAGCAGAATTTTATAAAAATAAAAAGACAGCACTAATTTTTAACTAACTAACCAGCACAGTTTTGAATCAGGTCTGGCCATCCCTCCCAAAGAGAACAATTATTGTGTCATCAGGGCTCTACAGTGCGCCCATTTCACTCGCACATGCGAGTAAAAATGATGGCGTGCGAGGTCAAAAAAATATTTAGGCGCACTGGTGCGAATGACTTCTAACCATGTCAATGTTTGTCTACAAAATACACCGCAACATTAAGAAACATTACTGGTGCAAACCATAGAATCACGTCGCGAATGCAGCA
Source organism: Alosa sapidissima (assembly GCF_018492685.1). Lineage (NCBI taxonomy): Eukaryota > Metazoa > Chordata > Actinopteri > Clupeiformes > Clupeidae > Alosa > Alosa sapidissima. The sequence goes on along the minus strand of NC_055961.1, from coordinate 30,638,034 downwards.
TAAAAACTACAACTCCCATCAACGTTAGCAGTTTCGCGTTGTGACTCGCTAGTAGTCGCTTCTATCAAATCCAAGAGCACGCAGAAAAAGTGGAAAGTTAGACTAGCCAGCCAAGATGCAAAGATTGAAGAAATTAGTTCTTCTATCCACCGAATTCATCGGATTTTGGAGGAACAGGATGAGATTCTGAGAATGCAGTGAGAGAAGAAAAGGTAACCTAACATGCCTTTTAGCCCAGTTGACGTATTGGCTGCAATATGCAAAATATAGCTGTAGCGAACAGGCACAACAGTAGCTTCCCGTAATACTCCCATTTTATTCAAAGGTAGAACGCTACTGACAACTCCAGGCTTCCACGCATGCTTGTTTGTTTACACCGAATACAAGCTGAAGTGCAAAACGAAAGGAGGCCTAACGTTTGCCTACTGCCCCCATCAATGCAGATATTTCAAATAAAAAGTAAAAGTATAAAAAATATATATATCCTTGATTAGCCTATGTTGGGTTTTGTGGATGAGAAAATGTAGTTAGCTGTTTTAGGCAGTATGCAGTCAGATAGGTCACCATGGGCATATTTGGATTAGCTACAGATGGATTCACAAATAAATAAATTAGCCTATTTGGCAGGATACTTGATATACAGGCTAAATGCAAATATGGCAATGTATTATACTATTTTACATTAACAAAATGTAGGAAAATAGAACAGACTGAAAATAAAGTAGGCACTGATCTTTAAAATCCTATTTCCTGTAGCCTAAATGTTGTCAGTCATTCTTAATATTCGCAATTGGTGCACTGGCATGTCTAAGTGTTAGCTGCAGTGTAATGTTAGATTATGTTTAAGTTAAGTACAGAACTGACTGTGCGCCCAATGTTTTCTCTGTGCTCCTAATTTTTTTAACTTGGGCGCACAAGTGCTCCTGGAAAAAAATGTTAGTGTAGAGCCCTGGTCATACAACAGCTTAATTCTCAAGAACTATTGTGTATGTATTAGTTTTTCTGTTGCTGATTAGCAGGGGAAATATGTATTGATTGCTAATTCGTAGTCACATTTTACTGCCATTAAAGTGTAGTGTAGGCCAATTTCACATTTTGTATATTGTACATACTGTTTTGAGTCATTTGTTTCTGGCAGATGCTATGGAGCTTCGATAGTCACTTGTGCTGGGCTCATTGTCACCAAATTCAGTTTCTGCTTGACATACTCACCACACTTCTCTTTGTAATACTTCCTGTTTGGAGCCATGATTGCATGAATGTTTTTGATCCATCATGTTCTTTTTCCTTTGCTTGCCATCACAGCTTAGCTTGTCAACCATTTGCTAATGCTCCTAGCCTAGTATGCCTATTGGCTCCTATTGACTGATATAAAAATGAATATAGGCTACTTTTTTTTTATGAAAGACAAAATAGTTTACATTTAACTTTAGTGATTGTGTGGTTAAGGGGCCGATTACCACCAGTGGTACCCGTACCACATTTTGAGAACCACTGATATATCAAATATTTGAAGTCGAGAAAATACACGTTGAATGTTAAATGGATATTGAACTGTTGCTCATTTTTCCTTACACTTTTAAGGTTAGAGAATGTGTATTTGTATGTGAAGTGTTCAAAAGGGGCTCTCGTCCTGGTCTTTTCATAAACTAGGCTTCCAAAATTGTGGTTAATATCAGCAATGTGTCTTATTGTCTTGACACTAGAGATTCAATACTGACACATACATAGATAAGTTATTACTTGATCATCCCGAAGGATGCAAATTATCATTGGGCTGTCCTAAATGGTATAAAATGCTTTGGATATCTTCAAAGACGCTATTAGATTCATTTATACTCACATACTGGAATACATTCACATGACAATATGAATGGTTTTGTATTTGCGTATCCAAATGAAATAGGATACATAATTTTCTGGATTTTATTTTGAAATGGTCAAATACTTTGTATATTGCAGTATCACATACAAATGCTCAAATAAAAGGGAAATTTGACTCAAGTCTGTTTATATGTCTGCTTCTTAAAACCATAAAAAAATTCACAAATAAAATGTACTTTTAAAATACTATTGTACAGATCCAATTCCAGAGTACTGTGGATGTGCCTATTTGTGCCAATCACACACACACACAGAGAAATGCAGTAGAGTTTTCAGATGTAATATCCCTGGGTTTGGAAGTAGTAAAAAAAGGTGATCCTAGACACCACAGCAAGAAGTTCATCCCTCAGTCCACACACGCAGATAGAGAATGAGAAAGGGGGAGAGAAAGACAGTTGTAGAAAAGAGGAAGGAGAGAATACATAACTGTAGTTTTGTACAGAGCAGGAAATAATATGTATTTAAAAGTGAAAGAATAAGACAGAGGGAGCTTTTATAAAGTGTTTCCTATTGGACTACTATTTAGTCTGCCTGGCAGTATAGACACACTAAACCCATCATTATAAATACATAAGGCTGTCCACACTACCAAATAAAATCATGTGGATATTTCATACAAATCAAAGACAACAGAATAATATGGTAATAACAGGCTTAAAAGTACAATACCGTTCAGGAGTCATGCATCTATACAATCGTTCCACGACAGAAAGAGTGTACGAGACATTGGGGGGTAGGGAAGCGGGGTTTGGGAGTGAAGGTTAAAAATATGCTCAACAGACACTACCAGTCTCTCATGATGAGCTGTCTTTGCATACAAGGTCCTGGGCTGGACAAAAGAAGTGGGGGAAAAATATCCACTTCCACATTTCCATGATTCAGGAATACGAGTGAAGATGTATACATGATTAAAACGGAAAACCAAAAGAAAACAAATAAGAAAAAAACAATAAGATCTTTTTTTTGCATATGAAGTGTTTGAAGTAAAGACATTAAAACATAAATGAATAAATACAGACAGAACCTAAAAAAATGGTGGGTGAGCCTGACCCGTCTCTGCTGTTTACAGTCTACCCAACTATCTGTGGAGGTCTTTGACATGTCTTACTGGTCGAAAAAAACGTCAGCAATTCCATGAAAATCCTGTCAAAAATATTTTAAAAGAATCTAAAATCTGTGACAGCTTCTGTTTGTTTGAACGAGGAAAAGAAAACGATCAAGCTTCGAGAGCACACAGAGGCTTAGCCTCTTATCTCAAAGCGACAATACGGTGAAGCCCATCTCCATGCCATTGATTTGTGTTACGGCAACAGGAGTGAACTTCCAGAGCGATCAAACTTCTTCCCTTTTGAAAGTGCAGCCACTTGTTTCATCAACTCACGATTTTTGGCCTGTAAAATATTACATGAAACAAAAAATGTGAAAGTTACCCGTGTTCCCAAATGTTTACAATATTTTGGGGCATAATTATAGTGTTCTTCTATCCAGTCTGTTTGGGCCTGTGGTGAGGAGACATACCTGTTGCTGCTCCATGGACTCCTTATGGGCTTTCTCCATGTTGTTCATCTTCACCCTCATATTTGACTCCTGGTACTGAAAATCTGCCTTCAGCTCAGTGAGCTACGAACAGAAGAGAACAAAAAAAGAGCATATTTTTTTTCCCCCTTCATGTTTTTTTTTACATCATATTGTATAGACCTCATCTACCTCACTGTGTACTTACACAGAGCAGCAACAAATAATCATCTCCACCATCTCTTTTGATCTCATTTTGTTTCCGTTACTCAAACAAGAAACTTCCATAACTTGGTAACTCATTCAGACTATCCTCAACAGTTAAAAAAAAAAAAAAATAATTGAGGGTTCCATCCAGGAACTTAAAGGGAAGAATCAATACCTTCCGGTCCTTGTCCAAGATGGTTTGATCTCGCTGCTGCAGAAGTCTCTTCAGACCCAGAACCTCCTCCTTCAGCTGGCTGATGAGGATGAAGTTGTCCGTTCCTCCTGAATCCACAGACTGGGCAATTGAGCTGCTGCAGGATTTACACATGGATGCAAGGACAGACAGGGAACAATCAGATGATATGATTTAAAGGAGCGAAGAACACAAACAGTGATGTATTGATAAACCTTCTGAGAGGTCTGGAGGTTTCTACAGGGGAAGCTCATTACAGCATGCCTGCATCTGCTTTAGTACCTGTCTCCATTTGATGGCTTCATCTCTAGCTTTGGTTTCTTCTTTGGAGTCTCCTTCTGAATGGATGATGATTTGTGGCTGTGATGATACATAATTAATACATTTGATTACAATGGGAAGACAAAACAAACAAAAACCTTTATATACTTGCTATTTCATTAACACATCCCTCATAACATGATATAACAGAATAAAACATTGCTTCTCAATACTGTCACCAAACAGACACTAGAGGTGGTATCAGTTCTCAGGTCAGTGGGCCTCATGCAAGAACAAAGCATTGTGGTCCAACAGAGAAACTAATAGGTCAATGGGAAGGTTCGCAACAATCATTCTGCTAGAGACTGTTGATAATTATGCCAGTAAGACTGCATACACTAAACTCAGTCAGGTAGTGTAAATTAACAACCCACCCCCCTTTCTGTCAACTACCGCTTATGTGTGATGCAAAATATATGTTATAAAATGACCCGTTTAGGTCCCAAAATGTAAATGTAAGTGGCAGTGCTGCATTAAAGATATTTTCTTGTATTCTCTGAAGCATATCTGATCAATTTCTCTGCTCACGTTTTATTGCACATCCTGCACAATCATCAATGTGTGATATTTGGTGTGTCTGCTTTGGCAGACAGCATGTGTTATTCAGTAGTACAGTAATTTTGTTCAAACACGGCTTTCTTTTGAAAGTGGGAGTAGACATTTTGTGGCATCATCATGTGTCAACAGCAACTCATCACAAACTTAAGTTCAACTGTCTCCTAACTTTACAGTCCTGCTTTTATAATGTAAATGAGAAATTACAACTGGAAATACATCTCGCAAATCAGGAAATGCTTAAGAAGGATAATCATATGGCAAAATTAGTAAAATCTTTACAAGATGTAATGGACTAATTAATCAACAATCAATCAAAAACAATTATTTAACCTTTGATGAGAGAGGCATTGGAGACATAAGACATTTGTATACAGTTGCAAGATCCTGACCATTAAATCTGACATGGTCTCTGATGTACCTTGCATGAGCTTTTTCACAACAAACTGGTTTGCAAGAGTGGTCCTTGTATGAGGCCCATTGAAAAAAAAAGGCCTACACTGTTTGTAGACTAATAGACCCTTTCAATCTGTTCTTTGAGGGATTCCGGGTATGTGCCACCGGAAATGCCTTTGGAACGCATGTTTGTTTATGCAGTTGAAAGGGTGATTAATCAATGTTCCAGCTTAAAATCTCATTCTATGCATCTCCTTTTTTTTTTTTTTTTTTTTATGAGCATCACTGTGTGTGACTGTGACTATGTGTGTGTGTGTGTGTGAGAGAGAGTGTGTGTGCGCGCGCATTTGTGAGTATTTGCGTCCGGTCCTCACCTCTGCTTCCATAATCCCTGCTCTTGCTCTGGACTCAGGCTACCACTGAGCCTAGAAGATGTTCCACAGACAGAGCGAAGGGGAGGGAGGGAGAGATAGATAGATAGAGAGAGAGAGAGAGAAGAGAGTAAACAACTCAATTCCACTGTGGATTCTCTCAGCGAGTCATTCAATACACGACTGCCCAGTCATTCACTCGCATGGCATCTCGCCCCAGATACTCAGCAGTTATGATGAATGCTGCTGCATGTCAGAGGAGTCAAGTGCCAGTTCTAGGCTAACAGTGCTAGACTGGAATTGCACTGTGGACCTCAAGAAATGCATGCTATCGGACAGCATTGTTGACACCAATAGAAGCAATGCATGCAAACAGTTCTACTGTCGTACTAAAAAGGGTATTCACAGACCATATGCAATTCAGTCAGGAAAACTCTTGTTGTTTGACACCAGAATGAAAGCAGTTTTATGTTTGTGTATTCCAAATTGTGCACCAATGTGTCGTGAACATTTAAATGCTTGTTTAGCAGGGAGATTAAAACAGTATATAACCAGGTTGGACCCATCATGAACACAGGCACTAGCTTGTCAAGCGTCCACAGATGTCCCGACACTCAAGTGTGCCCAAACTGTGATTCAGGAGATGCATGACGAGCATCAACAAAAACAGCCAAACAGTGACGTGAAAGATAAAGTCTGTATAGCATCAATGTTGAAGAACACAGCTAGTCTACTTTAAATGTCAAGATGATGTGTCAGTGACAAAAGACGCAAAAAAAGACTTTAATAGCAGCAACACACTGATAAGCCCAGACAACTCTATCTGCCATGAGCCACATCTATATTTCCATGAAATTTTTCCTCTTTTCCCACACCATCATCTTAAATGTCGCCTACAGAGCACATCCAAGAGCTCAAAAAGGGACAGTTGTTGTTTAGAGTTTTCCTATCAGAATAAATAGTTAATTACAGTAAGCGGCTTGAGAGTTCTGCTGCTTACATAACTATGTTGGCCAAGTTCAGCTACACTTAATGCCTTCAGCAACAAGGCTAATCTGCAGGCTAATGCGTCAACATGAAAACAAAAGTCGCTGAGCAGAATACCAAAGAGACACTGAACAGATAAAGTCAGCAATACTAGTGTGAAGATTTGCAGCTTAGATGACACAGTATGGCGACACGTCCAAACCTGAGATTGACTATAATTTCACTACTAGACCAATTTCTAACAGAATATGAAAAAAAAAAAACTTTTGAGATCAATACAACACAATAAGTCAAGTAATGAGCTACACGCCAGTTGATACTCAGGTCTACACTCACCGGCCACTTTATTAGGTACACTGCGCTCCTGTGTCTCCTTCAGGTACACCGTGATCCCGTGTGTCCTTCGGGCAGCCTTAATTCTTCGTGGCATAGATTCAACAAGGTGCTAGAAACATTCCATCAGAGAATTTGGTCCATATTGACAAGATAGCATCACACAGTTGCTGCAGGTTTGTCGGCTGCACATCCATGATGCGAATCTCCATTTCTGCCACATTCCAAAGGTGCTATTTTGGATTGAGATCTGGTGACTGTGGAAGCCATTTGAGTAAAATGAACTCATTGCCATGTTCAAGAAACCAGTTTGAGATGATTCAAGCTTTGTGACATATCCTGCTGGAAGTAGCTATCAGAAGATGGGTGGCCTACACTGTGGTCATTAAGGGACAGACATGGTCAACAACAATAGTCAGGTAGACTGTGTCAACGTTCAATTGGTATGAGGGGGCCAAAAGTGTGCCAAGAAAAAAAATCCCCCACACCATTCCACCACCAGCACCAACAACCTGAATCGTTTACACAGAATAGAATATGCTTTCATATGGTTTATGCCAAATTCTGACCCTACCATCCAAATGGGGTAGCAGATATCGAGACTCATCCGACCTGGCGACATTTTTCCAAACTTCTATTGTCCAATTTTGGTGAGCCTCAATTTAGCCTCAGTTCTGTTCTTAGTGGACAGGAGTGGTACCTGGTGTGGTCTTGCTGCTGTAGCCTATCTGCTTCATAGTTCACCATTTTGTGCGCTCAGAGATGCTCTTCTGTTCTGCATACCACTGTTGTAACAAGTGGTCATTTGAGTCACTGTTGCATTTTTATCAGCTCAAAGCAGTCTGGCAATTCTCCTCAACAGGCATCAACAAGGCATTTTCTCTCCCAGAAAACTGCTGCTCACTGGAGATTTTCTCTTTATTGGACCATTCTCTGTAAAGCCTAGAGATGGTTGTGCGTGGAAATCCCAGTAGATCAGCAATTTCTGAAACGTTCAGACCAGCCCCTCTGGCACCAACCATGTCACATTCAATCTTTTCTTCTCCATTCTGATTCTTGGTTTGAACTTCAGCAGATCATCTTGGCCATGTCTACACGCCTAAATGCATTGAGTTGCTGCCATGTTATGGCAGTTGAAGAGGTGTCCCTAATAACGTGGCCTGTGAGTGTATATAGACTATGTCTCTCTATTTCTCTAGTTAATTCCAAACACTCCCATCCATCTAATATCTGCCACAAAACAATGGGAGGATACATAATGACTGCATGTTCCGTCATGAATCTGCTCTGCGGGAGAGCGGGTGGACGGCAAAGCAGGTAAAACGGCTTACTTGTGGTGTGAGCTGCTGTGGCGGTGTTGGTGGTGGTGGTGATGGTGCTGCTGTCTCGGGTGCTCCTTTTCGCTGAGCGATGACGAGTTGGAGTGGGACGAGCCCAGGCCTTTCCGCTGCTCCTTGGTCTTCTGGAGCACACGGCGATATGACAGAGTACACAACCAGCACAGGAGCTTCCCATCCACCTACACAGAGAAGACGACACAAGACGAGGGAACACTATAAACAAACCTCACTGCATAAGCCTTTCAGACCTTTCCGCCAAGTTGTGAAACAAAGCCACTCAAAACAAAATAAATAGTAAATAATGCTTTGGTTTAGAAAACAAATGATGTTTGGAGAGCATCAAATTACGAAAAAAAAACTGTAAACATTTTGGCAGTGCTCCGGTGAAATTTGAGGCAACGGTAATGTCACCTTTCGCCGCCCCTCCTCTTTCCTGTCGAAGGCACACTGCTGTTTGCACTGCTCGCAGGTCTGTGGAGGGCCATACTTCTTTTCAGAATTTGTGCAGCGCTGACACTTTGTTCCGATGAACGCAGCAATGATGTTGCAATACTGACACGGCTTTGGCTGGAGGAACACACACATAACACAACGTGTAAGGGTAAAGTCACTCGGGTACACCGCAGAATGGTAACTCAATGCAATCCTCAATACTCAAGTACAACCGTACTAGGAAACACTTAAACTTGGATTTACATGTGGTTTGTGGAAATTCAAGTTCAGTCTATGAAATCATTGTTGAACAATACTGAACATCACCTTAACCAAACCCAACCTGTATCCTTAACCTTAACCATAAATGGTTGTTAATGGGGTGTCAACATTTTCTTTATAATCTGAGCATCTGTGGTCTAAAGCAGACCATCCAAGTAAAGTGTGACCCAAAACGACCCTGTTCAAATTGTGATAAACCATCAAATTATCATTTGCATAAATATTTACCTCCTTAAATATGTTTAATCTCTGCACTTTGATGAGAATCCTGTGACCCTGATTAAATTATCCCTACCCTTGACCAAATAAAGGATTTGCTCAACCCAAAGTCAAGAAATGTTTTGGAACCAACATATTACGATTATGATATTTGAGCAGATGCAACCCAGGAGGATAACTTACCGTCCCAAACTGTTTAACATTCTGGGCACATTTCTTGCAGATTGTGTTTGTTTTGCTGTGAGACAGAGAGACACACACTTGGTGAGTGCTGAAAATGTGTACGAAAATATTGGCCTAACGGGTTATACAAATAATAATAAAAACAAAACAAGGACTTACCTCTCCTGCTGAAATTCAGACCTGCAGTATGTACATTTAACAATAGGGTGTGCGATTCGACACTCCTGTATATAAAACAAGAAAAATTGTTGAATGCAACATAACAGACACAACCGTCTTTGGTCAGTTAATTACCACACCAATCTAAGGCTACAAAACAAAATATAAATTCACATATTCTAATATAAGTTCAAATATTTACTTAGGTAACTTCTGTCTATGAGATTGACAGGTCATCTATACGGCTTTCAGCGCTGTATCAGTCTTCAGTGGGTTAAGACTAAAGCATTAGGCTACAGTAGAACAGTCTGTATTTATAGAAGATAAGTCCATGTTAACCATTTGGATGCTGACTGCTACTGCCAGTTCTTGTGTGAATATAAAAGGTAATTCATATAGCTGTAGGCTATTTCATACATAATAATCTACAACTTTACCAACTACGTGCCTCCTCGTCTTAAATTGATTACTGCAGCATCTTAACTACTGCTCATTAAACAGATTATGTAAACACAACTCTAAATGTCTACATTCAAGTGTGACTCATGCAGCAGTTCCGACACAAGATGCCAATGCAAACAATTTCACTGTTAACCACAGCTGCCACAGTTACTAAAAGGTGTTCATTGGGGAAATTGAGTAGGCCTACGCCTTGCACTGTGTTTACGCAACAACATTGTATCTCAATTCCGCGTACTTTGTATTGCACAAGTCATCCATTTAAGACGTAAGAAGCAGAGGATCGACAAAACAGGTTAAACTTTCGTATAGGCTACAATAATCAGCCTATTCTTTTAAAAGAGCTGGTACCTTATCGGCCGAGATTCTACCACTGGTACCACATCGGATGCTACACTTGACAACGTACGATGAACATTAGCATTACACCCAGTAATCATAAGCTCATACTGGTGCATTTCAAACAAAACACTAAGTTGGTTAGCTAACGTAGCTCCTGTTAGCCGTCAAAGTTCTAACGTTAGCTGCTGCTGATGAGAAAACACAAGTTTGTTTACGGCTGATTTGGGTTATTTCAAGAATATGGAAACGAAATAACACAAGACCTTTTGGTAAAGCGTTCTACTGGGACTGTTTGAGACAAATATCACATACTGCTGTGTCAGTGTTCACAAAAACTAACGTTACCAGCATCAAGTCGATGGCTACCTCAACAAGGCTAGCCATCATCCGGTAAGTACCGTTAGCATCCAATGTACCTGCTAGCCAGGGAACATACAGCCATTTGTCCTTCCATAGCATGCTAACCCTAGAGTAGCTTTGTTGCTATTTCTAGCCAGGAAAACTGACATTACATAATCTGATAAAACCCTCTTTTTCACAGGGGTACTTTAATTACTGTGTCTCAAACAACTGTTATCATAAAAGCTTAATTTAAGATCGATACATATCAGAATATTTCCCAAAGGAAGATATAAGTATGAGCATGCACACAGATACAAACCTTGCACAGTTGTTGTCCCTGGGATAGCTCCTCGAACGGATATCGCTGGTTACATTTTGTACACGCGTAAAGGGCCGATGTTGCCATTCTCACAAAAACACAAAACACGCCAAGTCGAACTCCAAGATTGTCAGAAAGCCACACGACCGATACCAGACAGTCTGTCAACTGGATGGTCTGACAGACAAATCCAATTTGAAAATAAACAAAGGAGCCAAAAATGATTTGAGATTACAACTGGGGCTAACTTTGCTATGTAGACAGCTACTTTTAGCTAGCAATGCTAGCTTCCTAAACATCTAACGCTAAGTAACTAATTGTTTGATTTGATGAGTAACTAGCTTGTTTCCCTACAGATATCTAACCGGATCACACCGTACCACTCAAATATCATATTCGCTATCTATCTGTTTAAATACCAATATCTGGAGTTAAAACCCTCTGTTATTTTCCCTTTCTCCGTCTTCAGCGCATCCGCGTCGTCACGCTGACCGGAAAACGCTCAGCAACGACAAAGGATGGGCAGGAAAGCCAATCACGATCCACCCAAGGTGGGCGGGAATCGGCATTTGAATTGTTTAAGCCAATGGTATGAAAAAGAACACTTCTTTGAAATGTGTCCAGCCCAATTTCTGAAACATTCACGTTGAACCATATAGCCACGAACTCAGTTCACAAACTTTACGAGCAGAAATTATAAGGTATCAAGTTGGTACTTGTTACGTCATGTGACCAAAGAGAGAGCAAGGGAGGCATTCTGATCTAAACAGATATTCATATCCCTACTACACTGAATCAGAATTCTTGAATGTATTATTTTATGTACAGAGGTGTGGGGTCCCATCAAATATACAGTACCCTCTTTTGGGACATGCATTTCAGTTTAACCATCATATTGAATTGAATACTTAACTTGGTGTAAAGAAGTCACTCCTATTTGTAAAAGTTTCTGGTGTAAAACATGCAGGCTCCTGCGGGCGTTGATGCGATGGTCAATGGCCATCCCATGTAGCAAGCAGGGAACCAGTTGGTAGTTCACCAAAGTGCCTGACCTGTACACTGTATGAATGACAGTCTTGGAGCAACAGAGCCGATGCAGAAAGTCCAGCGGGTAGGCAGTGCATAAAACAGTATTGGACATGCCAAGTCAGTCAGTAGGCCGTGTGGCCACGGCATATTATCATGTCTGAGCTTGTCCATCCTGTGATTTACAGTAATCCATTACTCCTTCACAGAGGTCACGGATTTATGGATTCAATAATAGCATGTTGTTGAAGAAGTCAGACTTTACAAAACAATTCTGAATTCCATTTAACAGAACTTTATTTCATATGGCTTTGCAGTACACAAAATTATGTAGTGCCAACTGATGACTGGACCAGTTTACATTATCATTGTATTAACCTCTGTAGACATAGACACAGAACTGTACAAATTCCATGGATTTGTTTCTATATTAGTGGTCTTATGAATAGGTTGCTATTTTCAGTGTTTGAAGATGTAATACCTAATATTTGATATCCTAAAGAATTAATAACATTGGCTGACTAGCGTGTATTTGTTACAATTTGGATGGTTTGGTGTCAACAACTTCTTATAAAAAGTCGTTAACAAGCTTTGTGTGTGATATGCATGAGTTTTATTTACAACAGAGTGGAGTATGTTGGTATAATTCTTGGTGTGGTTGATGTATGCAGTATAAGGAATGCTACCGTATTGACAAGAATGCCTGCATGTCAACCAAATATTTACAACATGGAAAAAATGCAGCATTTGATTTGTTAATAAGATGCACTTGAAAAAGCAAGCACATTTAAGCACTGACAAAAGACACAAGGACAATATCCTCCCTGATACTTTCACAAAGTTCCCTTCCCTGGGAATAAGGCAAGCAGTCAGAGAAAAAAAAACGGAAACTGTCCTATCCTGCATATGCTATAGTAACAACTTTCACTTTGTTTAGGAGGTTTAGGAAGTCCAGCATTAAAGATATGAATATTTGCCCCTTAAAGTTAAGGTCAGAAATATAGTAATAAGGATCAAGGGTTAGAGCAGCATTAGAAACATTAGCCTGCCTTGTGCAGATAATTGTTTGTTACTAGGAATGTATCACTGGCTTAAAGATTAACGTTACAGCTTCTATTGGCTATAGGCCTCAAAAGAGAAGAAGAATTCTAAAGCGCATATATCTCACTCTATTGACACAGACCTGTTTCTCGCGCACACACACACACACACACATACACTTTTCCTAGTAAATGTATCGTTAAAGCTGATAAACCAAGTAAAGCTGATTCATTTTCCTGCCAGTAAATCTCTGCAAGGCCTACACGCAACCACTGACTAATATGTGAATTCCATGAAAACCCTCCTCTATTGTATGTCTGTGTGAGATCAGATGACCCTGCCTCAGCGTACATCCGTTCCTAAAGACGGACACATTCTGCTGCCCACTACTTAAACTTGAACTACCTTCTCTCTGTGACCTATTTAAGCATGTCAAACATAAAATAAAACTGTACAAGTGCATAAGTACTTTAATGTAAATGTAATTCACACCTAGTTCCATTAGTAGCCTTCATCTAGAATGAACTGAGTTGCCTCTAGTAACTAGTTAATTTAAATTAAACCTTGACACTAGGATTTTTCTCCATTTGTTAAGTCTATTGCTGTAATGACAGCAAATTATGGAGGGATCAGAAAGGCAGTCTATGGCGTTTAGTCAGCCGTGGGTCCCTGACCCACACTACTGCTGTCGAAGAAGCGGCCATGTTTGAGACCTAGGAGCCTCCAGATCAACCCTTACACTCTCTCTCCCCCTCTCCTAAAGCACCTGTACAATCACACGAAAGTCTGCACAGGTGTGATTGAGCGTGTGGGAGACCCAGCTCTCTCGGAGGAGGACGAGGCCGCCCGATTGGCCACCTCCCTCTGCAGCTCCTCTACTCTCTTCTGAAGTTCGGCACGCTTGGCTAGAAGCTCTTTGTAGCGCTGGTGCAAAGGCTCCTACAAACAAACAAAAAACAAAAACAGATGAGTGAGAGAACAACAGACAGATTATAGCCCTCTTTCCCATACTCCTGAAGCAACATGTTGATTGGCTGAAATTGTTTATGATTTGGACTGAGCCATTATGTTTGTTTTCAACAAGCCAAGACGGTGAGAACCCCTGAGCTTATTTTTTTTTTTAACATGCATGCAGAATGGACAGCTAGATGCCTGTGAGGCCTTCTGAATTTTGATACACCTTTAAATGAAAAATGGCAGTCATATCTGACAAATTATTTCTCTTGATGAATCAGCATGAATTCCAAGTGTAATAGAGGATGTTTGTTTAGGAAGTTAACAAGAATTCCAAACTATGTGCAAGTGAGCATATAGAGAGGTGTATTTACTGAAACTGACCTGTGGTCTCATGCGAGGATTCCAGCGGATGTAATACCCCACCCACAGCTCTAGATGGCGCATACTGACTACAGGAAACAGTACATGAGAGGAGTAGTTCACATATAAGGGGTTAGAAAACTCTTCAAGCTGACTATTAATTAAAGACCACAGTGACACCGTCTTCTTTGGTAATTCCTGGAAAACGAGAACAAAAACGAAAACAAAAATGTATTAATAAATAATATATGTATTAATAAATATATAAATGGACAAGTTGCCATCTATTTACATCACAATAAACACACAATGTAATACACACACTCCTTACAAACCTCTTTGAGTCGTTGCTGTTCACTATTACACATGAAGGTCCCAAACAAGCAACTGTATAGATGGTCCAGGATGGTGATGAGGAAGTACTCATTAAATTCAAATGCAGCAGGAAACTACACAAAGACAGATATCACATAAATATAACAATTTCATTACAATTATACATTTTAAGATTATATTCCTAAAATCAGTATATATCGATCTCTACTTCCTAATCACTAAGTTGGTTGTTTACACTGGTGAAATCTGAAGAAGTCCAAAAATAATTAAACTACTGCTTCTTAACCGTAAATGTCACTTTTTCCTCAATTGACTGTTAATTCTAACCATCCTACAACTAGTTACTATTTAGGCTGACATCTGGGACCAGATGCATAACTTTTAGCTCACCTGCCGAGTCATCTGCCAAACACAGTCGATGAACTGCAGGAAGACTGGAGAGCGATCAGCATCTGTGTGGTTCTTGTCTCCATGACCAATCCTCTGCACGAGGAAAAAAAGTAACAGAAAGGAATAGTGACCGTTTCAAGAGAGTTCCATTATCAGCATCATAGTTGTTTCCACAAAGCTTCTGTTTTAACATTCCATATTGGTTGATGTAAATTTGCCATTTGGTTGATGTTATTTGCCATTTGTGCACTGATACTTGTATGCTGTTTAAGAATGTCTAAAGCTGACGATTCACAAATTAACTTTTGAAACAATGTTGCATGGACATTGCTCCTGAGTGATGTGGTTCTGACACATTCTCATTGATTTTGGCCAACAACAGCTATGTGGTTGAAGAGAAACATTGCTCAAAAAGTTGCCGCATGCATCATCACCTAAAAATACAACTGTGAAAATAGTTTATGATATAGTAATAGTTTATGAACTGTTAATGATAAACGTGTCCTACTTATGGCAAACAGTGTGAAATGTGTGGGTAAAAATGGTGCACGTAGCGTGTAAAGCATCTAAAGGCGGAGGATGAAGCACCACCCACAAGACAAAATGGCTAGACAACAATCTAAGAACAGATTAAGTCTCCTTCCCCTCATCTTTTCTCTCTGCCCCATCCCTCTGTCTGTCTCTATCAAGCTTTGCACCAATGTCTGTCTGTCTGTCTCTCTCTAGCTTTGCACCAATGTCTGTCTGTCTGTGTCTGTAGCTTTGCACCATTGTCTGTCTGTCTGTCTGTCTGTCTGTCTCTCTAGCTTTGCACCAATGTCTGTCTGTCTGTCTGTCTCTCTAGCTTTGCACCAATGTCTGTCTGTCTGTCTCTCTCTAGCTTTGCACCAATGTCTGTCTGTCTGTCTCTCTATCTCTAGCTTTTCACCAATGTCTGTCTGTCTGTCTGTCTGTCTGTCTGTCTTTCTCTCTCTCTCTAGCTTTGCACCAATGTCTGTCTGTCTGTCTGTAGCTTTGCACCATTGTCTGTCTGTCTGTCTGTCTGTCTCTCTAGCTTTGCACCAATGTCTGTCTGTCTGTCTGTCTGTCTCTAGCTTTGCACCAATGTCTGTCTGTCTGTCTCTCTATCTCTAGCTTTTCACCAATGTCTGTCTGTCTGTCTGTCTGTAGCTTTGCACCATTGTCTGTCTGTCTGTCTGTCTGTCTCTCTCTATCTTTGCACCAATGTCTGTCTGTCTGTCTGTCTGTCTGTCTGTCTCTCTCTAGCTTTTCACCAATGTCTGTCTGTCTGTCTGTCTCTCTCTAGCTTTGCAACAATGTCTGTCTGTCTGTCTCTCTCTAGCTTTGCACCAATGTCTGTCTGTCTGTCTGTAGCTTTGCAACAATGTCTGTCTGTCTGTCTCTGTCTAGCTTTGCACCATTGTCTGTCTGTCTCTGTCTAGCTTTGCACCAATGTCTGTCTGTCTGTCTCTCTCTCTCTAGCTTTTCACCAATGTCTGTCTGTCTATCTCTAGCTTTGCACCAATGTCTGTCTGTCTGTCTGTCTCTAGCTTTGCACCTGTCTGTCTGTCTGTCTGTCTGTCTGTCTCTCTCTAGCTTTGCACAAATGTCTGTCTGTCTGTCTGTCTGTCTCTCTATCTCTAGCTTTTCACCAATGTATGTCTGTCTGTCTGTCTGTCTCTCTCTAGCTTTGCACCAACGTCTGTCTGTCTGTCTGTCTGTCTGTAGCTTTGCACCATTGTCTGTCTGTCTGTCTGTCTCTCTCTAGCTTTGCACCAATGTCTGTCTGTCTGTCTCTCTATCTCTAGCTTTTCACCCATGTCTGTCTGTCTGTCTGTCTCTCTCTAGCTTTGCACCAATGTCTGTCTGTCTGTCTGTCTCTCTCTAGCTTTGCACCAATGTCTGTCTGTCTGTCTGTAGCTTTGCACCATTGTCTGTCTGTCTTTCTCTCTCTAGCTTTGCACCATTGTCTGTCTGTCTGTCTGTCTGTCTGTCTCTGTCTAGCTTTGCACCATTGTCTGTCTGTCTGTCTGTCTCTGTCTAGCTTTGCACCAATGTCTGTCTGTCTGTCTCTCTATCTCTAGCTTTTCACCAATGTCTGACTGTCTGTCTGTAGCTTTGCACCATTGTCTGTCTGTCTGTCTCTCTATCTCTAGCTTTTCACCAATGTCTGTCTGTCTATCTCTAGCTTTGCACCAATGTCTGTCTGTCTGTCTGTCTCTAGCTTTGCACCTGTCTGTCGGTCTGTCTGTCTCTCGTAAAGTAGATTGGGAACAAAATAGAACATTCAAGCATTGTTTTTGTTTTTCTTGTTGAAAGGGTCTATCTATACTGAAAACCGCTCTGTCCAACTATAACTATGTTTGGATCAGTGACTGTACATAAACAATCTATGTCAGCATATGTCATTGAGGAATGATAATGAGATACCGGTAATATGTTTAGTATTGTCTAAGTAAGGCTTGAGAGGACTTGTCTAGTATTATGGCTAATAATACATAATTATGTGCCAAGCATTGGTCTTCATACCAGTTGGAAGCGGTGACCAAAGCTCAGCCACTCTTTCTCCAGCAGCACCTGGAAGCCTCTGATGGTTCTGTAGTGAGCATCCAGCATCAGCATGGCTAAGGAGGTCAGCTGAGCAGTGCGGTCCCAGCCATCACTACAGTGCACCACCACAGAGGTCTTGCCAGACTCCACTTTATCTGCAATCCGCAGTGCTCCCGCCAGGATAGACTGGACATCAGAATGAGTGACAGAAGGAATGAATCATCATGTCAAATTTAATTAATGGATGCTATATCTGTATCATATACTTAAGTCTCATAATACATTTTCCCAGTAATTGTTTATTCCTACTTTCTGCCTTTGGGTTGACTCTTACCTTGATGTGCTCAAGCCAGTGGGTGGACTCCAAGTTTGAGAGCCAGTGAGCCTCGTCAATGTTGGGATACACCACCTCCTTCAGTTTTCGTAGTGACTCCCGCATAACATGGAGATTGTGGATATCTAGAAACACCAGCTCTGCATTCTGATAGGCATCTTCACTCTCGTAACCGCCACCTTTCATCTAAGAAATACAAGTAGAAAATGTCAGAACCCATCTTCTGTTCTGTTCATTTGAAAAGTCATACTGTATGTCCACCTAGTCCTGGTTTGGTATTGTATAATCTGGTCAATTTGCCTTATTAGCTGCTGCATTCACACTTGGTCTGACATCAAATATGAAGAGCTTGTGGGACTGTGCATTGGCATCCATGATGGCTTGCAGAAGTTTCTCGTCCTCTTTGCTGCGTTTCCCGTTCACTCCCACCATGGGCTGGCTACATCGTGTTATCGTTGCCTGGCTCTCTGGGTGTATCCATGACAACACCTTCAGGAAAAGCAAACGGCCATTTGCATGGTGAGCATGTTAGTTTTTAAGATAAAGATTCAACTTTAATTGTAAGAACTGGACTGAGGGCCAAATTAGATTATATTAGGTTAGATTCAACTTTATTGTCATTGTGCAGAGTACAAGTACAAAGACAACGAAATGCAGTTTGCGTCTAACCAGAAGTGCAAAAAAAAGCAGTGCAATGTGATATACAAAGTATAGGCAGGTAGTGCATAGACAGGACAATACATATAGTGCAGTGTAGATAGTAGTATACAGTTGATTTACAGAAGGTGGTTTAGAGTAGTATAAATTAAATATAATTTAAAGGACCAGTATGTAGGAAATAATGGAAAATAAATTGTAAACATTCCAAAAATGTCCCCATATATCGTCAGAGGGTAAGAAAACACGATGAATTGAAGTAATGGCTTATTTGACAACATTACTATAACCCATAAAAACCCGTAAAACCCGTGAAAAAAAATGAGTTACGGGGCGGAATCTCTTGGAATTTTCGTTTATGTTTTGAACGATTAATTCTAGAATAGCGTATTAATAATGGGCTAGCGCGTCCTCCTATTTGGGTTGCCAAATTGGCGAAGGCCAACTGTCAACAGCTGAGCAAATTTCCAAAATTAAAACAAGAAACCAATTAAGTGGACATCGGAGGAGCTTCCTGCGACGTCTTCGTCAACCAGAGACGGTTCTAAAGGATCTTTGGTCAAACGAAGAATATCAAGTCTGACGCAGAGCTGGCCATATTTCTCCACGACAGGAAGCCTAGGCTAAACTTCATCTGCATCGCTAACTTCAGCTAAATATGTTACGTTGGTTAGAGAGGTATGTTTTGTTTTCACTGTTTCCGTAATGTGTAGCTGGGTCATGGTTGGAGAAATGTTAAAGCAGCTGCAGATCAACTAACGTTAGTCTGCATTACATCTGGCAACCCAGAAGAGGCTCGCGTCTAGGTAGTCTTGAGAACGTTCACCAGTGTTTTGATTTTGGCCTACAGAACGTTCGGTAACAATTCTACAAATCGCTCCTTTAAATATAAATGGGCAATGTCACTTACTGGAATGCGGCCTTTGGCCCTGAAGGCTGATACCCTCTTCAGCTCCTCATCGGGAATGGTTACCGGAACAACGAGGGTGGAGGGGTATGTGTCACACAGTTCATAATGGTCATTAACCTTAGATATCCTCCAGCTTTCATTGGGCAGTCCCTAGTACAAAAGAACCAGTTAAAACAACAAATAAAAAAAACTGCTAATACCAGTCAGTGTTTTTTTAATGCAGAAATCGCTCACCTGTCGTTTATATTCAGCCAGGGCATCATATACTTTCCATCCATTCTCAGGAAAAACCTGGTCATACTCACAGGCAAACAGAGGCTGAAAGACATACAAGGAGAAAGTGCAGGTGGTTCAGGGAGAGAAGTAGGGAAGTGAAGAGACTTACAGCTGAAAAGTCACACCCAACATGCTGACAAACAACTTTAGCTTTTAACAAAATAGGTTTAAATGTTCACAAAAAAATGCTTTACCAGTCCATTAGAAACAGGGAAGGCGTATTTCATGAGGTTCTCAAAGATCGACTTCTTCAGAGTATCTTCTGGCTGTTTATGTACAAAACGCAAATTTCGGATATCCTGGGAAAACAAAAACAATCTGGGTTAGGGTAATCTGGGTCCATCATTCTTACGGACAAGTTGCTTAAACACAGTTTCTCTCCTTACTTTACATATGATCCCATAAGACACCTCTCCACGACTTGTAGCAGCTCCAATCTTTTCCACACGACTCAAAACGCCAAGAGGTATATCTAAAACTGTGCCCGCATCCTGTTATAAATATGAACCCATGTCAACATTGAAACTTTATTAACTATGTCCATAGGAGATACAGAGTGTGTTTGTGAATGTGCATGTCATGAGTACATACCCTGTCCATGCATTTGAAAAACAGTCGATAGTTCGTGACAGTCAAGGTCCCTCTGAGTGCTCCAATGAATGGGCAAATGTAAGTGACGTCTTTGGCTGAAATGTTTAGAGAAGGAGCATACAAGTTTTAGGACAACATAAAAATATAAGAGTGGAAAAAACTAAGACCCGCAACAACGATTTATAATATTTGCACTAGGCCTACTGTACATTTTTTTCATCACAAACTGGAGTCTACATGCTATACAATTCCAAAGCGTCAACAAGTTGTGTAATTTACTAATATCGATGTGCATACCCATATCTTGAACAGTCTCCTTGGTCAACAACTGTGGTTCATCTTTATGTGAGTCTCTGAACACCTTGGGGACTGGTTTGTTTCTTATGTTTGACTACTCAGTGGTGAAGGACAAAACATAGACAATTAAGATCATCAAAATCTACAATGAGTAATTTCTGATCAAAAGGAAAAATTGTTCAATGTATTACCCGAAGCTGCTCGGGGGACAAGGGCGAGTCTGACACCGAAACAGAATCCGAGGATATAGCTGAAGGAGGCTTTGCCTGAGAGGAACGGTCAGACCGTGACGTTGAGGAACTGTGAATAAGTGTAAAGTATTGGTCAGTCAGTTAACTTTTAGAAAACGTCAGGACGTTTTCTATCTTAAACTGCCTCTTTGCAGAAATGAATTACAAACATTTCGACGTAAATAAATGCTTGCTAACATTAGGGCTAGCTATTCCAATTACACCAGAATACAGGAAGGCAGTGTTAATATTAGTAATAACGTTATAAGGATATGGAAGAAACAAAGCTGGTTGTGGCAGTGATTGTTAACGCCAGGCTAACACCAATGTTGGTTGACTAGTTCTCATGTTATTCACGCTAGTGTACAGAACAACATTTTAACTGGGATAAACAATTCCATACAACTTCTGCTAACCTAGCTAGCTGCCAACTAATTTGGTTAAGCCCCACCTGGATAGAGAATCAACACTCGGCTGCCGGGAGGATGATTGTTTGGAACCCAAACTGTCGACGCTACCACTCTTTTCCATTTTCAAGCTCTTGCTTCAAGTTTCGCCAAGTTAAGGTAAAAATAGGCTATCTGATTTTTATATATAGTTTTTACTTTGTCCTCAAAGGAAAAGTAGCCTGCTGAAGGGACAGGAAGCTGCCATCTTTTCCCACAGTTCCTAATCCAGGGGTGTGGTTTGTTTTCCGCTGACAGATCCGTGAACAGAGAGGGGTGTTCACAAACCTCACACAGTGGCCTGCTTGTTCATCAAAGCCTAAGCGCACCACACCAAAGCATAGTGCCTAAATAAGCCCAACTGATACTAATTTGATGTAGGCCTATGACATTTTAACTAATAGCCTATGCTTTGTTTAGATACTTGCGCCATTTCATCTTGAACTTGAACAACCTTCAGTGCAGCACAATAATGGTAAATTAGTGAAACTAACTCATTCCATAAATTATTCATCTTGAATTAAATGCATATTCATTTCTTTCATATTTGAAGCAACACAAATCCTACATATTACATGCATATATATTTTATAAGCTAGCCTGCATATTAAACAAAACATTCAAAAAACAAAATAATAAGCAATAAAACCAATTGGATTTGTTTCTTAATGTACACAGATGACAATGGCTAGACTCAATTGTTGCCATTAATAATCACAATATTAATAACGACTGTATTAATCCCCCCACCATCTCTCTCTCTCTCTCTCTCTCTCTCACACACACACACACACACACACACATGCATAGACAGTGACAAACACACACACACACACACATGCATACGCAGTGACATGCAGTCATGCAACAGTCTCTGTCTCAATCTCTATCAAACAGCTATATTTTGTATTTAAACAATGTTATGTTGCGTCAAAGCCTGTGCGGGTGGACAAGCTGTGGTGCGTCAGAGTAATCGAGTCTGAACTATGGGTAGGCGGAACTCTAGGTCGAATTGGGTGGGAATTCTAAAGAGGCTTGTTGGAGCTCAGTAAAGGCTGCTATTGTATGTAAATGATCATCATAAGGGCATATGACTGCACCAGTGCTGGACAGAGGCTAGTGTGAGGGAAATCATTAGCAATGCAAAGTCATGGTGCTCTGGTTCACAGACGTCCTGGTGAAAAGTACCCCTTCTCTTCTGATGTTAACTCCATTGTAGCCGATTGGGTTTTGGACATCTAAAGGTAAATATCTCTTTCATGGACATGCTCGAGGCAAATATCTGTACTGTAATTATTTCACTAAACTATTTCTTGTGTCGAAGTGATATAAATTGTTTCAGTTTGGAGATTCATTACATAATATCTTGTACATCTTGGAGTAAGAGCACCCTGCTTCACTGAATTTAATTATTTGTCTCTTTCTAATCTTTCTAATTTGGACATCATGTAGTTTTATCGGTTTTGTGCTACTTTGTCATGCTGTTTTAGGGCCACAGTTGTCAAAATCCATGCATTGTTTGTACTTGTGCTGTATGTTGTGATACTCGCCACAGTACATGAACATGTTGACATGTTAACATATGTTCATATTAAAAAGACAGCACTTTGCATTCTTACAGTGTACATTAAAAAGCCCTTGTGGTGCAGTATTTGTCTGTTAAGCCCTTAGCACACAAAATATACTGTTTAACTACATGTCACACCTCACTCTTAAAATACAGAACACCTGAAAACTCATACACTCATAGCATGTTTAGCACACATGCATTATACATTTATTGCCATAAATAGGCCCATCTGTCATACACTTGTTCCCTTCCCTCTTTTGGACACCTTAACTGGACATTAGTTTTGTATCCCTCAGTCATACTAAAACAAGTGCACTGGCTAAGCTTGAAGATAAAGCCACATTGCAGTGTTATTTAAAAAATAAAATCATGGTCTAATGAAGAAACAAAACAGATTGTTGTGAAAACTGATAGCTGTAGTGGATGCAAATATTCACTGTCTACTTGTCTAGTGTGTGAGAGGTGCAAAAGGACTAGTCCAAAAGAGTATTGTAGGACAAAGTGAAACTGGAGAAAATGGCTGCATGGGGAAAATGACTGAAATTGTGTAGGTACAAAAAACCCTCAGACCCTTTATGTATTATGCAGTATGTTTATGGAATGGGAGATTGTGGTCATTGAGGAATTTTCTTGGCAGAATGTCCACAGCCACCCATCCATGCACATGAAAGCTTAAGTGTCACTAATATCAGATTAAGCCCACACCTCTCGCTGTGCTGCACCCAGACTAAGCTCCTGGACTGAGCCCACTCTGTTGCTAGTCGCTGCCTAACCCTCAGGTCACATGCCAACTCTCGCATTCATGCCAAGGATGTCCAGATTTCTCAGCGTCCCATTGGCCATTGGAAGGTCACATGACTCCCAGTGCCAGGCGCTGGTGCTCTGCTTTTAAGCTGCCGCGCACCAGTCAGGCAGGCACAGAGGGGTCGTCTCTATGCCGAGTCTTGCCCAATGCCCATCCTTCAGCGGCGGGTCCACGTCACCCTCCACCCGGGCGCCCGCCCATGCCTCTAACATCACCTGCTGAGCCTGGTAACCTTTTTATTCCCTTCTCCTCTGTCCTCACTCCCTCCTAAACAATCCTTTCCTTTTTCCTTTTCCTTTTTTTAACTTTTTGTTTTTTTGTCTTACATCTGAAATATTAATTTGAGAACTTTTTTAAAAGAAAAGAGTGATAGTGAAAATAATTAAGTTACAAGGATCAATGTCGGAAAGGACTTCTGGGATTATTGATAATTATATCAATTGGTAGATATCTTAAAATAGGACATGTGTTAAGTAGAAATAGCAGGTAGAGCTTCAAAGCATAGTTTGATCCGTACCGTCCTGCTTTTTTAAAACTCCTGCATTTGAATTTCTCTTCCTAGAGCTGGAACCAAAAATGAACTGGGCGTCCTTTTATGCCGTGCTCAGCGGTGTAAACAGGCATTCCACGGGCATCGGTCGCATCTGGCTCTCCGTCCTCTTCATCTTCCGCCTGCTGGTGCTGGTGGTGGCCGCCGAGAGCGTGTGGGGCGATGAGAAGGCCCACTTCACCTGCAACACGCAGCAGCCCGGCTGCAACAGCGTCTGCTATGACCACTTTTTCCCCATCTCCCACATCCGCCTGTGGGCACTGCAGCTCATCCTGGTGTCCACTCCTGCCCTGCTGGTGGCCATGCACATCGCACACCGCCGCCACGTCGACAAGCGTCTGTACCGCCAGTCGGGCCGGTCCAGCCCCAAGGACCTTGAGCAGATCAAGAACCAGAAGATGAAGATCACCGGCGCCCTGTGGTGGACCTACATCATCAGTCTCCTCTTCCGTGTGCTATTCGAGTCAGCCTTCATGTATCTGTTCTACAAGATCTATCCTGGTTACAAGATGTTTCGGCTGGTCAAGTGTGATTCCTACCCCTGTCCCAACACAGTGGACTGCTTTGTCTCTCGGCCGACCGAGAAGACGGTCTTCACAGTCTTCATGCTGGCCGTCTCTGGCATCTGCATCCTACTCAACATTGCCGAGGTGGGCTACCTGGTGGCACGGGCCAGCAACCGGCATCTTAATGCTAAAGACTCTCCTATTGGAGCCTGGATCACACAGAAACTGTGTTCCTTTTAACATGCCTCCTTAGATTTGCTTTAGGCACTAAAGTGGATCAAGTGCATTAAGGTTAATAGGATCACTTTGTGACAGTTGTAATCTGGGTCTATCGACAACCACTTAGCTCCGAGCTAGTGTTATTTCTTCCAAGGTGCTTACCATCGTACCAGCACACATGCAAATGCATCTGTATAGGACTACATCTGTAAAATGGATGCCCCCTTTTGAACTGGTGTGGGTGTGGCAGGTGAAAAGGAAACATTGATCCACCCGTCCATCCACTCATCCATCATTGTAAATGTTTTAATGTCAAATTAATGGAAAGATATGTCAGATTAGGATGTGTGTTGTAACATGTCAAGCCTAACTTGCGTACCATTCTACATACTGGGTAAATAATTTGTTGTTTACTGCTAGAGTATTAAACTATAACTTTAATGATGTATAATATTTGTGAGGTAATGCACTGCATATTGTCATATAAATAGAGGCAGTCTGTAATACTACATGCTTTGTACTGTTGATTAAAAGTCATTCAGCACGGGGATTGTACTGTCAATTATAGTTTTTTTTCCAATTTATGCAAATATACCTCCAGTTTTATTTAATCATTTAAAATAAAATGAAATTGGTGCTTTATCTATAGATGTCATATTTATTTATAACTTGGGCTTTATTTGTTTCTTACTCATTCATGTCTACACAGGCTACAAATATCCGCTCATCTGGTGTGTCAGTTCAGTGAAATTGAATGTTAATTTATACCACTTTTCTGTCTACCTTTACCCTGTGGTTACCTATTTGCTTGAATCACGCATCACTTGTAAGTTGCTTTGGAGAAAAGAAAGGCTCGGCCAAATGGAAAGCTATTCATTAAAATGCAGAGGGAGAAGACAGTAGGTATGTGTATACTACAGTGTTGTGTGGACATCTTCAAATAATATTAATTCTTTCAAACAAAAGTAGTACTTCCTCATTTGTGTAACTTACTGAAGAGTTATCCAGACTCATATTACAGTACAATAACGGCAGGATGTGTCCAGTTTTTCACACCTCACTGCAGTACTGACAGTGCCCACAAGGAGGCAGCATTAACACATGTACATTTGACACACAAGCATGCATGGTTGCCCACAAGCACTGACACAGACATGCACTTGTGTGTACAAGGCACAAATGAATGCAAAACATCCATGCTTGTAACACCCCTCCTCCACCACCTCCACCCACACTACTGCCCATTACATACGTAGGCACATATTCAGTGGCCTCTAGGTGTCATCATTGAAGAAGTCCTAGAGGACTCATTTGCCCAACACAAAGATCCCTCCCAAGAACAGCTGTAGCCAATGGAGAGGTCTGAGGGGAGAGCTGGTGTTTCAAAGAGATGAGCCTCTTTTTCAAAAGGTCAGCAGGGTTAAGGTTAGGGTTAGTTCAGGACCATTTATACCACGTCTGGATATATGGGAAACTTCTGATGTGGAGTCATCTTCATCATGATTTTCTCTCTCTCTCTCTCTCTCTCTTTCTTTTTTTGTGTGCAAGTCACAGAAAGTCTCTATGCCTACAGTATAGCCTAGTAGGATTACAATAGCCATCAAATATATTTGTTACATGTATTTCATGTACAGTAAGCATAATGATGTTTGTATACTGTGTGGTGTGTGTTTGTTTAAGTTTGTGTGTGTGTGTGTGTGTGTGCGTATATGTATATGTGTGTCTGTACACACGCGTGTGAGTGTATGTGAAAAAAATATATAACAGTGACACAGTAAAGAGTGAATTATATTTAGCCCGCTGCCGTAGAACTTTTCGCTCAATCTCATTGGTCAGTCTAGCTGTCCCTCAACAAGTAGGAACAAGTCTGGGCCAAATGTTTGGCTTTAAACTTCTTCACAGGGAGTGTGTGTGCGCACCCTGCCAAAATTAACTCCCTCAAATACACACCGTCAGAAGGGGGCTCTAGAAAAAGAAGTAAGAGGTGCCAACACCAAAAGAATCTCTCCTGTCTCTCTCTCTTTCTGTTTCTTTATCTGTTTTGCTCTCTCTCCTTTTCTGTCTCTCTCTCCTCCTTTTCTCTGTCCTTTTCCACACAGGTTGTGAGCTGTGAGTTGCATTGTGAGCTGTAAGTTGCATTGTTCTTTTGAGGATTCGTCTTACATGACATTCTCTCACTTCTATGGACATACTCGCTTTTACTTTTATTAAATCCTGTGCCTTTAGGACATACAGGGGGAGTGTATGAAGACTGCCCATGCTTACCAAAGAAGACAGCACATAGGAGATGAGGACTTAGAAAAGGTGAGTCTCAATCATCTGACACTTTACACAAACCCTGAGTCACCAAGGCTATTTAAAGGAAACTAATGAGATAGTTATCTGCAAATATATGGCATTAAGTATTACATCTAAAATTGTTGTTATACATTTTATACACAAGGCAGTTTTTATTGTCTTATCACTCTTATCATTGTTCTATCATCTTTCTCAAAGTTAATACTAAACGATCATACCAGGGGACATTGAAATTTAAATTAATTAAATTCAAACAGTAGCCTAATTTCGTATTGTTTGCACAGCCATATTCTTACTTTCATTAATAATGGTCTTAATCATTATATCGGTTCTCAGTCCACAGACTGATTGTAAGTTATTCTAATCATTAGATCACTTGACTATTTTGACATTTGTAGACCTTGGTCAACATAACAAGTTTAATTTCTGTAGATATATTAATTGTGGTTTCCTGGCTGCAATACCGTCAGACACATTGTTTGTTTTGGCTACTGTATATAGTCCTACATCAGAGGGAAAACTTACCCCTGGACCTGGTGTCCAGACAGAGGAGTTGTTTTAATACTTGAGACAGACTATTTCCTGAGGAATGTTGTAATGTAAGTGTGAGTATACACCTGTGCACTGTGGACAGTCACAGAATGCAGGAATGCAAAAACAACACAGTTCCGATAGCACTAAAAAGACAGGACATCACAAAGCTTGTCACACCAACCTAGTTGAGATAATAAAACAATACAAATATGACCTGACTAGTAACTAGTATGCTGAAGTGCAATAAGCATGCTTACACACATGCCTAAAGTACACCCAGATGTTTCTCATATATTATGTCAAAGAATTCAGTAAGTTATTTGCTGCTGCTCTATGTCAATACTGAATTGTGTGTGTGTGTGTGTGTGTGTGTGTGCGTGTGTGTGTGTGTGCACGTGTTTGTGTGTGTGTAATGCATAGGTTTGTGTGTCTGTGTGTAATGCATAGGTTTGTGTGTGTGTAATGCATAGGTTTGTGTGTCTGTGTGTAATGCATAGGTTTGTGTGTGTGTAATGCATAGTTGCTTTACAACACATTTTTAGCACATTAAATCTAATGATGATAATAGCACACATACATCGATATTCCATTCCAAACATGGAGTTCACAGAATTCCAGAGCAGATTTACAGTATCTGCAGTTTATAGTGATGAGAAGCAGAAAAACCCTTATAGAAGCCCAAAATAAAAACAAGCTTTGGCTGAAAAAACGAGCTTTGTTTCTTCCCATAAAAGCACTGGCTCAGAAGGTAAGGGTATCCTCCAGGTTATATATTGTAAAAATCATCACAGTCCATGTTTCCCATTTACATGAATAGCCCGACGCCATAATACTTCTTTTGCTGCAGGCTTTGTCTGTACTTCCCTAGCATCCCTTTACACAATGGAAACGCTCCTGTGGTGTGTCCTTGTGTGGTGCAGGTTTTGGGGAGTGTGTTTAGTGCTCGTGTGGTGGTGGAGCCATGGGGGACTGGAATTCGCTGGGGAAGCTGCTGGAGAGTGCCCAGGAGCACAGCACGGTGGTGGGCAAGGTCTGGCTCACCGTCCTCTTCATCTTCCGCATCCTGGTGCTAGGCGCAGCCGCCGAGAAGGTGTGGGGCGACGAGCAGTCGGGCTTCACCTGCGACACCAAGCAGCCCGGTTGCCAGAACGTCTGCTATGACAAGACCTTCCCCATCTCGCACATCCGCTTCTGGGTGCTGCAGATCATCTTCGTGTCCACGCCCACGCTCATCTACCTGGGCCACATCCTGCACCTGGTGCGCATGGAGGAGAAGCAGAAGCAGCGGGAGAAGGATCTGGCCGACCAGCTGGAGGAGGCGCAGCTGACCGCCGCTGCCGCCGCCCACGCCAGCGGCGACAAGCAACAGCTGCTGCTCCTGGCGCCTGACGCTGCCGTCGCCATCGCCAAGGGCCGCAAGGCGCCAGTGCGTGACGATCAGGGCCGCATCCGCCTACAGGGGGTGCTGCTGCGCACCTACGTCTTCAACATCATCTTCAAGACGCTGTTCGAGGTGGGCTTCATCGTGGCGCAGTACTTCCTTTACGGCTTCGATCTCAAGCCGCTGTACACGTGCAACCGGCCGCCGTGTCCCAACGTGGTCAACTGCTACATCTCGCGCCCCACCGAGAAGACCATCTTCATCCTATTCATGCTGGTGGTGGCGTGCATCTCGCTGCTGCTCAACCTGGTGGAGATGTATCACCTGGGCTTCACCAAGTGCCGCCAAGGCCTGAAATACCGACGCACGCAGTCAGTTCTGACCGGTGGCAGCGGAGGGAACAAGCCGCCCAGCAACACGACGGAGGCAGTGGTGCCCTTCGCCGTGCCCAGCTACAGCTACTACCCGCAGCCGGCCACGGCGCCCGAGCCCTACACCTCCGAGTCCCACTACGGCATGACGGAGCCGGACTCGGCCTTCCAGCCCTACAGCAGCAAGGTGGCCTACAAGCAGAACAGGGACAACCTGGCGGTGGAGCGCAGCGGCAGCACCAAGCCCGACACCGCAGAGATGAAGCCCAAGAGGAGCTCCAGCTCGGCCCCGGGCTCGCCCATGCAGAACCAGCGTCGGCCCAGCCGCTCCAGTCGCCACAGCAACAACAAAACACGGCTGGATGACCTCAAGATCTGATACGGGGGGCAAAAGGAAACTGGAATAGTGGGTAGCTGCCTAATGGTGGGCTTGGCACATACAAAGAGCCTTTACCTTAATGAGAAAATAACAGCAAAGAGTGTTACAGCCTGTGGATAGTTTATCCTGAACATTAAAGATTTACTTGAAAACTGAGTCAGAACAATGAAATCTTTGTCAGAAGTTGTCTGGCAGTGAGAGGACAGGCTCTTGTTCTGTTTCACTTCTGATGTTCTGATGTACAGATTTTACATTTGTTTTCCTATTTGGGCATTTGTTATGGGAATGTGAGTAAAGCTGTGCTGTCTAGGGGTTTGCTATTACATTACATTACATTACATTTTGATACTTTTAGGTGGATCTTAACAAAGAAGTAGAATGAGAGATCCTAACATTAGTGAAAGTATATTGAAGGTTTGGACAGATACTTTCGATATTGAATGCTTTGCGTTATTTTTCTTGCCTAAGTGGTTATGGGTACATGCACATGCACACACACACACACACACACACACACACACACACACACACACACACACACACAGAGATGTGCACGTATAGACATGTTGAGTTGCATAAATGTATGTATAGGGTGCACACCAAGGCCCAATAAATTTCCTGCAACAGATCATATTACTGTGCCATGCAATAGCACATTGTGGGAGGTTTGTCAGTAAATAGATTTAGTATATGAATTTGAGAGGTTGACTGAATGCCTTGAGCATGTTTTTAAACACGCTGTGCACACACTGTCTTTATTATTAGGATGGGGGCGTTCATGTTCTTTCTTTTTACACCGGTCCAATTGAAATGAGACATTGTGGATGTGACTTAAAATGGCAGCTGATTGATGGTTGTCAGAGAAATAAAATGAGTTTACTGTGAATGAAAGAGCATAGTGTCAATGGCCTGAAGTTCTCATATTTACCTGATTTAAAATCATGTTTGCATTCTCCAGACTGAGAATTTGTCCTATTAATCACTTCATCAGGACATCTCATCTAATACATGCACCCTTCACACTTCACACATAAACGCACGCGCACGCACGCACACGCACACACACACACACACACACACACACACACACACACACACACACACACACACACACACACACACACCTGTGTTATGACTCCTATGAAGAGTCATAACACAGGGCTGTGGTTCATCCTGCTGCTGTTTGGTTCTTCCTCTCAATTCCTGAGATGCACAAAGTCAAAAGTTCAGACATTTGATAACAAGACGTGTGTGAGACAAAATCAACGGACAAGGGGAAAGGAGAGACATCAACATTTCAGTATGTGTGTGTGAAAAGACAATTGGAAAGAGAAATATCAACAGTTCACATTTGTCTATATGAACAACTTTAAAGCATCAACAGAACAAATTCAAATGCACTCACCCAGACTAGTAGAGATAAAAACAATGAAAATCGCTGCAGTATGGAGTTAGCTTGCTAATATTACTATGGCTAAGCAGCTACACAATACTATCCTTTGGGGTATGTTGTTACATCAAAGTGAAACTCTTATTTCACCACTGACTAGGCTCAACATGTCATTTTCAAGTGTCGGCCAACATGGACAG
This sequence comes from Alosa sapidissima, assembly GCF_018492685.1. Classification (NCBI taxonomy): domain Eukaryota; kingdom Metazoa; phylum Chordata; class Actinopteri; order Clupeiformes; family Clupeidae; genus Alosa; species Alosa sapidissima. The sequence continues at coordinate 30,606,591 of NC_055961.1, read as the reverse complement.
GATCTCCCCTTTGTCTGTTTATTTCAGTAAATGTAAAGAAACTGTTTAAAACGAGTGTTTGTAGTCAGTGACCTACCTTTGTCTTCCTCCAGTGTTGCTCCTCAGTGAGTCCCTGTTAGTGTTAAGTTGTTACATGGGAGCTGTATTCTCGTTACTGGGCAACATACACTGAATCGACTAGTAGGGACCTAGTAGAGACCTGGGAGAAGATAGAGGTGAGGAATTGACTTTAACAATCATTTTCTAAAGTTTCTGTACACTTAAGTAGTAGATGGAGATGTTGTTACCAATGTATTTTCTTTTTTTTAGGGGCTTTTTGCCTTTATTCGTATAAGACAGTGAAGAGTGAGACAGGAAGTGAGTGGGAGAGAGAGATGGGGTGGGATCAGGATATGGTCGCAGGTCGGATTCGAACCTGAGTCCCCATGGCCAGTTGGACCCGTATATGGCATGAGCGCTGTAGCCTGTTGCGCCACAGCACCCCCACTAATGCACTTTTAATGACATTTTGAGCCTATTTCAGTGGTGAAAAGAACTGGTTTACTTCTATGGTTCCCTCATGCCCATAATCTTCCACTGTATAGCCGGATGGGCTACGCATTTTAACTCAACACTTCACCAATCTCAATATTAAAATGACTTTTTTAGATAAAATATAGAATGTTTGATATAACAACCTATAAATAAAGTTTAGGTTGAAATATACTGGACTTTCAGGCTTGGACAAAATATGTTAACAATTTCCTTTTCTCATAATTCACCAAGTGCCATATGTTGTCCATGAATAAAGCGGCCTGGAACAGTATGATTTCCGTCTGCTTGCGTGACCCTACTGTCACACTACAGGGACAATGTCATGGTGCCCTCTTTGGTCTCATGTCAGAAACAAATTTCAAGCATGTAGGTAACGCACAGAGACACACAGACACAGAGACATTGATACACACACACACACACACACACACACACATACATACACACACACACACACACACACACACACACACACACACACACACACACACAAATACACCCTTGCGTATCAAGCTGACGACAGTGGCAGACATGAACACATTCCCCGGGTACATCCGCGTACGAGGCTTAAATAAACAGGAGACCTGACTGACTCCTGGTGCCGGGAATCTCACGTGTTGCAGGAGTGCGACTGGGTCTGCCCAACTGTCACATTCCTGCAGACAATTTAAAGCCCAAATAAACACCACGGAGGCCTTCACCTTCTCTGCTGCTATACTGCGCTATGTGGAAAGGTGCCATGCGCCCAGCATCCTGCCTGCCAGTCACCGTAGTTCTAGTCTTCCTGTTGCATATATCTATGTTTAACTAACATGACCCTATTCAACTGTGTTCAAATCAATCAAGTGCGCCTTTATTTGCGTAACTGTATGATATCTCAATGTAGCCAGCCAATTGAAGATTTACACCACAGTTTTTCATTCTCCTGCGTCTCCGTGGACCGTATAATAAAGAGCTGAGTGGGGACAGTTTTGAGCTGAGACAGTTTTTCCTTTCTGTCATCGCAGGTTGAGTTGTGTAGAGTTAATTTGGGTGGAAAGGCCTCCGTCTCCCTCCCTCTCTGTTGAAAGGCTGTATGCCTCCAAACAGGTGAACCTTATCCCACCCCATTGAGGTTATGACCCCGGCAATGTTTTTTTTGGGGTCAACCTATTTCAAGAAGGACCAATGGAGGCAATTATCATGTGACGACTGTCTTCACTACTTCCTGTACGCAGTCAGTAGGGTAAAGTACGGATCATACAGGAGGCTGTTTTAGAATGAGTACTAAAAGAGGACTTTTGTTACAGTAATTAAACGGAAAAAAAACGTATCCAGTATCACCTTGTAATCACTAACCTCCTGTCTTGAGTAGTCAGTCATTTGGAGTGAGCTATACTGTATTTTAGTCTCACCTCAGAGACACATGTATCAGGTCACCTAAATCTGATTGTGGCAGCAGACTGGTGTGGTGGTGTTTGACCTTTGACCTCATCCCCCAACTGTGCAGCCAAAAGGGTCAAGCAAGCTGTCTCCGCCAGCACCTGTCTCTCCGGACACGGCGAGAACCATTTCTTTTTCCATTTCATGTGGAGCATGTGTGCACTACACAATGTGTGCTTAATCATAAGTATAAACAGATATGCATACACTACATATTAATGCACACACAGTATGCATGCACACTATGTGCACATTTCCTCACATCCACATACATCCATTCTACACACCAAATGCACATTTCAGCACATCACATCACGTTAATCATTGTGTACTTGCCCATTGTACATCTTGATGACATACAGACAGTATATGCATATCTTATCTTCACCATCTTTATTTACTACATACTCTTTACAGCTTCATACTCATCACATTCGGGAAGGTGACACACACAATAAACACATGCAGTAGAGCCGGCGCAAGTCAGTCCTTGGAATTGCTTCCTGGTTGACTTCCAGTTTCCCCTGCTTCTGAAAGTATTTTTTTAGCTTTTGTCTTACAGTAAATGGAGCACAATCAAAGGCCTTGTATGTCAGTATGTTTTTATCTGTGGTGTAAGGCAAGAGAGAAAAGCTTACCTGGTCGCTATTTTCACTGGAATCAGCAGGGGAGAACTGACCTGACAAAGCTGTAAACGTATACAATTTTAACAGCCTATTATACAGCCTGAACCAAGCATATGTTCATGCTTATGTGTGTGTGTGTGTTTGTGTGTGTGTGCGTTTGTTCTGAGGCTTAGTTCATATATGATAGATATCGGCTCTATATGGCCAAATTCTAGGTTGAAGTAGCCTTCCGAATAAAAAAGAAAGGCAGAAAAGTTTGACATATCAGAGAGCCTTAAGACACCATGCAACTCAAAGCTCAGAAAAGAGTGCCAAGGACATGAGCTGTAGAATTCATCTGAAGAATGTGGCATGTCTGAGGAAGGGTTGATTTATAGCAATGATCATAATGATTGCAAGCAATGGTAAAACAGTAAACAGCAATATCAAGGAATCGCATGTATTGTACATGCAATGGTGCATCTATGTACAGTATGAAATATGATAATGAAGTTGACAAATATAAGAGAGGAATATTTCATAAACGGATAAAATAATCTGACCTTGACCCACCATGATAAGTAGCTTACCAGATTCAAAACTGTATTTAAGGTCATGCACTCTGATAAGGTCATACTGTTTGCAGTCTGCACGTCAGCCTTGATTTCCTAGCACTTAAAGCATCTGAAGAGCTGAAGAGTCTGAAGAAGGCTGGGTGGTTGTGGCAACATGTGGAGCTCGTAACAGCCTCGAGGAAACAATGGATAAAGAAGGAGAATACCCATGAGGAAGTACTTAACATGGAGTCATTTACGTCTCATTGCAACACTTACAGTTGCTAGTAACAGACAAGGGGTTATCCTGAATACTAAGAGAAATGCCAGTTTTAAAGATGCATAGTCCATGCTGTTTTGGTCATTTGTCTTCCTGATACTGTGAAATTCAGTTCTCTGAATTGTTGGACCGTCAGAGGGATTTATTGCTTGTGTTATCATGTGCTCAACAGACATAACTGTAAGATCAAACACTTGCAGAGGATGGAAGAGAGTGTTTTTCGGGAGGTGGAGAGGAGGGGAGGGGAAAATGGACTGGAGGCCCTACTAAGGTTCTGCAGTTATTCTGCCCACAGGAGCCTAAACAGCATGTTACAAATATAAAAATGGCTTGTTTTAGCACTTCAAACAATCCTCACACACACACACACACACAGACAAAAAAAAAACTTTTGGAAAAACAACAAACATGGGTAAACATTTAAGCACAGATATTTGGGTCACTTATTTCAAGATGTTGATGAATATCAAAAGGACTAAAGCACATACAGTTAGTTAACTTGATTTTCTACATTAGAGCATCAATACACAACTATCAGAATTCCCAATATATGATGCAGCATATAGTCAATTCTGACATGTACTACGTATACATGTCTACCAAAACCACTCTGACTTTTACTAAGTAGAAAACAAAGTAAATTGAGCTGTGGTCTCAGAGTAAGGCAACATACTGAAACTTCCAAAAGCAGTAAACATTTTTTTGTTTGCAGAACATTACACATAAACCCACTTGATCTGTGTGTGTGTGTGTGTGTGTGTGTCCATATACTTGGCCCCTGAAGGCAAAGTTGAAGAATGTATAGCATAATTACAGCAGTGTGTTCTGCCGTGCTGACTGCTATTAAAAAGTGCTTACTTATTTCTAATACATTTTATTGGACTGATTTACAAATGACTAACAGATGTATGAAGCTCAGAACTAAAGTAGTGGACGACGCCGGTGCCAGCAGGCTCAGGGTAAACATTAATTTTATTCACCACATTCCGATACCCACATGCCTTCTTTTCACTGGGGATTTCAGTGTCCATCACACAATGTTTATAGTTTGTCACTGGCTCCACCCATCATGGCTTGAGAGCAACTGAGTACATCAGATGGTCAGTTTATGTTAGGAGGATGCAGAGCTGGCCTAGAGTGGCATCTACGGAGGATATGGGGGGACACTGCCCTCTACTGGTGACCTCCCATCCTAGCTCTACCCTGTGGCTCCTGCTACTATAGGCTTAGTGTGGTATGTGAAGCAGGGGTGTAGTGGTAAAATAAGAGGTGGGTAAACTATGAATTCTGTGATCTCGTGAGGTGAACTGTGCCATGCGGTATCGGATTATTTGAAAAGGCATTCAGAATATGTTTAATGATGGTGGTATGAAATGGTTCCTAGTGTTGATGATTGTACATGTGAATGTGGATAATACAGTGTGATTTTTGAATGTTAAAAGTTGCAATTGGTGAATAAACTCTTTTGAGAGGTGGATAAACTCTAATAAAAGGTGGATAAACTCTATTTCTGAAATGTCAGAGGCGTTTAGCCTCCACTACAGCCCTGATGTGGAGGTAACGCACTTAGAAATGAACAAATTCCCATCTTCTATTCATATGTCCTCTATGCAAGTGTCTATGTGATATGAGAAATAATTTAATCCATGATTTTAGGACGGTATTTATTTATTTCCTTATAAGAGACAAGAGACATCTACATAAAGTGACTTCTGTGATAGGCACAAACAGATACATTTCAACACCTTTAAGACATATTTAACAAAGTCTGCAGATATTTTACAATCATTGCACAGATAAGTTGACTGAAATTGGCACCTGTAAATCAAAACATGTTGACAGCAGATTGATGAGAAAAAAAAACACGAGAATGTTTCAAATTATGTGTCATTATCAACACATATACAGTACATATTCCACGTACGTCTGAATTAAGTCAAAAGTCTGTGGGGTGTTGTCCGTATAGCCATCGTGAAGACCACAGAAATCTTACGGTCCTTCGCAAATTAAATGCTTCATTTTCAAGTGACAGCTTCATCAGGTTTTTACCACAATACTTTGTTCTTGTGATTTTAAAGGGACATCTGATCAAATGTCCCCTTCAGTCCACTAGGAAAGGACTTGTTCATTACACTAAACATGTGTAAGTGGTCTCCCCATACAAACAGTATTAGTAATGCACTAAAGCATATTTCAAGTTCTCCTTTCAATTAGAAAAACATGTAGTCTATTTCCTAATTTAAAAAAAAATAATAATAAAAAAAAAAAAAAATCGCAATTAACAGCATTCTTTGATCCAACTTCAGTGGCTCTGCTTTATATTTTCATATAAATAAATGGAAACTACACATTTCTACATATTAATCCACATTAGATCTATCTTCATATCATAGACATCTCTGTAACATCTTATAACTTTAATAATTGATTGAGAGTCTTTTTATCTGGACTCCATCTATGGCTTAATGCATTGAGTGACTTTTGCAGTTGGTCCTCTTAGAGCCAAGCTCCATTGGAAGCACTGTGGAATATAATTTTTGATAATGACTCAGAGTCAAAACTCCCTTTGAACTCATGCAGACTCTATAGCAGCCCCATATGAGCATATGCGCATGGTCACACTTAGCAACAAAATAAATGATTTTCATCAACATTAAAGCTATAGTCTGACAAATAAAAACATAACAGAAATAAGGTACACTCATCTGAATGCAATGTCAATACGCAATAAAATACAATTAAAATATATTAACAAGAATGTACGTAAATGCATTCAGGTTTTCATAATAGAGTTCCGATAAGGTGTTTACGGCGCCTCTGATGGCAACTTAGAGGATTGGTCCAATGACAGCGGGCCAATCAGACCTTTCCCTTTTGCATGCTCATGCACCATCCCATGCCACAGAGCCAACAAGTAAACAAAACAGCAGAACACAAAACAAATCAAAACAAAACATAACATAACAAACAAACCAGAAACTCAGCACCTTATTGACACATATTTACATCTAACCTTACTGTAGATCACACACACACACACAGCACATAATAATCCCTTATTGTACTAAACAATACATACCTGATCGGTGATGCTAAGATTTAATCCTGAAGAAATGTCACTATTGACCAAAGAATGACCGAAACCAAGGGATCATGTGACGAGGAACTTACCATAGACCCTAAGAGTCAGTACGACCACCACCTACATATGACACATCTACAACAAGCCCTCTTTACACGGGCTTACAGTAGGTTTAGGTCAGTTCAAGGTTGATGTTGAGGCAAAGTATGTATGTATGTATGTATGTATGTATCTACAGAGTATGTAAAGCATGATAATGTTTTAATGTTTGTACATATGTGTGTGAATGTGTGTATTTTAGTGTATTCATGTGCTTTGCAGTGAGTATTAAGGCTAACTGACATAGAGGCAGAGTTATGAATCCGGCTGGTGTCATTCTACGAGTACTCAACAAGACACGACGTAATGAAAAACCAATGACTGTTAAATTCTTATTCTCTTTTTTAGTCATTGGGGGAAAATAAAACCCCTAATCATGTCAATGCCTCTCTACCAGAGAATAAAGCTGGGCACAGCGACCATTCCCAGGCTAAAGGGAACAAAAGGAACCAAAATGCTGAGGCTGGAGTGTCATGTGTATGGCTTTCAGGTGGGGCAGTTAGAAGCTTCGTCTGTGCCGGATCCTTACTTGTTGATCTGTGCTTTCAGCTGGTCTCTCTTGGCCCGGTCCAGGTGGCGCTGGACGTCCACGGGCTTCTCGAAGAAGCGCACCAGGACAGGCTCGTTGAGGAGCGACGCCAGGACCTGCTCGAAGGAGAAGGACCAGTCCATGGCCTGCGGGCTGGGTGGCGCCGTGTGCTCCGAGGGCGTGTTGGCCGGCTCTGTTTCCATGGTGCTGGATGAGGGGGGGTCCGAGGTTCCGTCGGGAGAGGAGGGGGCTCCCCCGTCCGAGGTGACTTGCCCAGGGCTGGACGGGTCCTGGTCTACCTGGAGGGTCTGTAGCTGCTCGACAGCGCCCTCTACAGGGCTGGCGGTTTGCGGCGGCGGTGCACTGCTAGGGGTCTTGCTGGGGCTGGGGGACTGTGGGCTGGTGGAGGAGGTCTGGGAGGGTGCCAAGTCCTCCTGCAGCCGGCGGCCCACCTCCTCCATGCGGAGCAGCAGGCTGGTGACTCGGGCCACGGCGCGGAACAGCGCCTCCTCCTCCGGGTCGCCATGGAACAGGCTGTACAGAGTCTTAGACAGCTGGATAAACTGGGCCTGAGGGCGCACCGCAAACAGACACACCAGAGGGGCATTCACATTCACATTCTCTGAACAGAGGCGAACGCTCGAGTCGGACACAGTTAAATTTGAACGGATGTAAATATTACAAATTATTCTATTTCCACGGCAATCCTCTATCCAGTATTCATGTATGCTCAGAGAACTACCTCCTCAAACTGTTTGCAAGTGTTTTCAAACATTTGTCTTGGTTTGCAAATTTGAACACACCTCGAGATAATGCCTTTGGTCACTGAAATAAAGACACTTCTAAGATACAGAAGACTTGCAATCTTTCAGTAAGTAAAACAATGTGTACCTGATCAATTCTGGGCAAGTCTTTAATGCTCTCCTCCTTCCTCTGGATCTCATCTTGCCACTGCTTCAGATAAGCCTGCAGGTCCACCTTCCCGCGGCCTGAACAGGACAAGACACCGTTAAGACACTTAAGGGTCATTCACACCAAAAGCGATAGCGATAACGATAACGATAATGATAACTATAAACAAATATCGTTCTTGTTAATATGAATGACGACGTTCACACATAAACTATAACTATAACGACATGAAGAACGATATCGTTGGGAATCACTAACTCAACGATAAAAAGCTAATAACCAATCAGAACCCATCAAATTTTAGCCGTCACATTAATTTACACAAGGAGAGACTTTGTTTATCGTTGTTCAGTGTGAACGCTTTTATCGTTATGGTTATCGTTATCGTTCTTGGTGTGAATGACCCTTTAAGGAGCTTGCACACTGCTCCAACAAATACCAACAAACTCCAACATCCTAAAGCTACCAGCTGTTGGTGGTAGTCTTTAGAATGTTCATAAAACCAACTGTCATGTCAAACTCTTAACGACTCCATCCAACAAACGCCAACAAACACAGACGACCGTCCCACACTGACCCAACATGTTGGTGTTTGTTGGAGTTTGTTGGCGTTTGTTGGAGCAGTGTGCAAGCTCCTTAAGGCCTAATCGTACAAAAGGTCTGCTGGTGCAAACATGACGCAACCTGCAAAGTAACATACAAGCAAACGTTTTAATAAAGCACATAAACAGGTGCATAACTGGGCTCAATTCAAATCCTGACTCGATTCCATACCATAGGAGATTTTTCAGCGGGTCATACCAAGTTTACAATTATCGATACACACAAGGCATAAATTACAGTTTAAGAGGAAAACATTATGCAGCAGTGTGTTAAGTGAGGCAGGGTGAAATGGTTTACCCTTCTCTGGGCTTTTCCTTATCACTCCATCGTCAGGACTGTCCGGAGAGCACACTGTAAGGAGATCAGGAGAGGACAGCGATAAGGACTTGACTGGCCTCGTTCTGATGTAAGCAAGGGACACAGCACGGTGTTGTGCAATGCTCTAGTTATAAACAGGCAGCGTACAAATACCTCAAAACACCTACACCTACACCCCCCACCCCCCCCCCCCCACACACACACACACACACACACCCGCCACACATGAAAAATACAAAAGCAGACATGCATGTATGCCTTAAATGAAATGAACTCTATATAACACACACACACAAATGCACGCATGTATGAAAAGCACAGAAGCATACATGAATGTGAGAGCACACTCCAATGCATTCTTAGACACTTAGACACACACACACACACACACACACACACAAGCCTCCATCTCACGCTAATAATAGATGCGTCTAGAAAAAGCTGAAAAGGGTTACAAGGCTGACTTAATCTAAGTGGGGTGACGAGAACAGAAGAGAACATGAGCGAACAGAAAAGAAGAGAAGAGGGCGAGCTGACCAGTCAGGCGGGTGAAGTTAGGGAGCTCTTCGTCCAGTGGGACAGACTGAGAAGGCTGGCAGGCTTTAGAGACATCACTGTCTGTGAAGGCTAAAGAGAACAGGAGCTACTGAGACACACATAGCCACCCACCGCATGCGAGAGACAAGGAAAGGTGTTAATAAACCCCACAGACAAGTTAGGCAGTGAGAGAGAGAGAGAGAGAAATAGAGAGAGAAAAAGAAAGGGAAAGAAAGAGAGAGAGAGACCCAGAAGAGTGGCTGGTAGAGCATGTCAGAAGAACCTTTCTACAAGCTTAATTACTGAGACATGCATCAGAAAGCCAGTTCAGAGAGATAACATGTCTGTGACATTTACACAGCATCCCTAGGCACCCCCCCCCCATGTTTACACATACCTGGTGGCAGATGCATCTTGAAGAGGAATTTCAGCTTCTCTGTGAAGGAACCACTGTAGAGTATATCTGTACAGGGAAAGAAACACACACATTTGTGGGTTGAATCCTCACTGAATCTGACCGTTGATTAAGGCCTGATTTGTCCTTTCTTTCCTATCAGTGTATTGGCAAAAAAAAAAAAGAACGAAAGATAAAAGACGCGTTGGCCGACCTTACCCAGGGCTCGGCAGAACTCGCGGAAGTTGACGAGGCCATCGTTGTTGTCGTCGAGCAGGCGGAAGGTCCAGCGGGCGAGCGTGTGCGTGTAGGCGCCGGGGCTCCAGGGCTGCAGCAGCAGGAACAGGCTGGTGAACTGGGCTCGGCCCAGCTGGTACTGCTCCAGGTAGGGCAGGCTCGGGTCATGGTGCTGCAGCGCTGGGCTGCTCACCGTCCAGTAGCAGCTCAGGAAGTGCTGCCTCTGTGGAAAGAAAGAAATAATAAATAAATAAACCCAAACGCAAAACAAAAAGAACTGTGAGGGGTCAACACATCAGAGAAAGCACAAGCCATTTCTGCTCCAAATGATGTGAAGCACTTTAGAATAGTACATCACCCTAGAACAAAGTGCAAGACACAAAGTTAAGGAGAAACTGCTTGTGATTGGTTTAACGCTGTTGTATTTCAACCCTTATTCTAGGAGTTAGGGCTGAGGCAGTTTCACTGTAAAACCAAGTAGTCATGTGTCTTCGTTCCACTGTTCAATTATTTAAAGTGTGCTGCATCACCATTGCCTTATGTAAAGGCCTCCCTACGGTGACTCTGAAGTCCAAAACACAACAACAAATGGGAGATACAACTACACAAATCACAAACCAAAATGGCGAACAGAGAATCACAATGTCAAATCTAAAAAGACAAAAGCTAAACTGAAACCACAACCACAAAGCACCAGACACAACAACATTCCAGAAAAGGTAGGTGCACGCTGGAGACAAGGTCCACCGCTGATTGGACAGACACACTAACCATCTCTTTAAACCACTAGTAATCACTCCATTCAACAACTTCAGTGAACCTTCTCAAGCTAAGTGAAAGCAGCCTTTCTTCGCGTTAAAAAAGCCGCACAGTGCATTCCTTCAGTACTGTATGATTCAGCTGCTGTGCTATTTGTGCTGTGTAGCTCTGCTTCTGTCTGGTCCATCTCCACTCGCCCTGCTTAAAGCACCACTCTTCAAACAACAACTTCCATTTTGAGTGGAGAGCTAACTCACTCACTGGGCCATTGTACAGCTCCACGGCCTTTAGACTTTCACACTTCATTGTACACCATTGTTAGCCTGGCGAGCCAGACCCACATTAAAATGTAGGGTCTGGGCACTCACCGTTCGCAGTGCTCAGTCCGAGGGGCGGGATAATCAGTTGTCTTTCAAATTCCCTCTGCACGCAATAGGACGCAATAGGATATTTGTTTTCAACTAGCAGGGAATTCAAGCCGAACCGTTGCAACTCTGCCATCAATCATTATGTTAAGCCCACCAAACGACTCTATACACGATTTCAATGGCCTGATTAAGTTTCGATTTCTGGAGCTCACAAGCAAACGGAGAGTTGCTAGACTAGCCCTGGCAGCAAATTGTTTCAGAGGTCTTTGTTTATTGAGTGTACTGGGCCGAGAGTCACTCTGAAGCCACTGCAGCCTTTTTGAAAATTAATTTCACTGAATAAAACTAATGGTCTGTGAGAGGAGTTGCTTTCTCTTTCGTTGTGCCCTCATGCCCTAGACAGGGCAGAGCGGTTTCAGCTAATGGGGATGTCATAGCTGTCAACCCTCCCTTTTTTTTCCGGGTTTCTCACGTATTTTAACTCGTTTCCCGCTGTCTTCCCGTTTTAATATTTTCCTGTAAAATATCCCGTATTTTCACAATCTCATAACATTAGTTCTACCATCGGATGTTGACATTTTCCCGTAATTTTGGGTGAGAAACCCGGGAAATCTCCCTTATTTTCAATGCTCAATGTTGACAGCTAATTGGGACGTGTGTTCTCTACAGGGAGAGACGGAGGGAGCTGAGAGTGGACACTCCGCCACTGACCCACCTTGAACAGCACATACAGCTCATCCATGTGTGAAGCGCTGAACTTGACCTCCTGGGCCACCACCCTGACCTGCACACAAACAAAGATCAGACAAGTTTTTCACACCAATACACACCCAATACAAATCAAGAAAACAACACAAACAATTATGCTTGAAGTAAAAGGCAAAACGCAGTGTTAAACTTGGAAATGCGCCAACCAGATAAAATTGATAAGTAAAACAACACACAACACACAATACATAGCACTACAAAGGAGAGTAAAGTTGAGATCTTACACACATGAATGGCCATTACAACCTACAACGGTACTTTAAATATATCCAGAATGGCTTTGCATTTCACCACAAGTCTAACTAACACATTTTCTTACCCCTGGCTGTTTACTGTGTCTTAAAAAACGAGTGTGTAAGCTGAACATACCGCATTCTGTCTGGTTGTGTCCTCTAGCGTTTGGATTACGTACAGCTTGTTCCTCCTCCTCATACTCTCGACTTCCTCGGATTTGATATCTCCATATTTCTAAAAAAAATATTAGTCAGCAAAAATCTATGTGTTATGTGTGTACAGTAAGTGTAGGTTTGACTTTAAAAAGGTGCCTTTTCTATTTCTGTAGTAGAATGAGAGAGTAGTTGGGGGCGTTTACCTCATATGCTTCCCTGATGAGGTCACTGATGTCCACTCTCTGAGCCGCTCTGTTGTTGCTGCCCACTGGGGCCTGCTGGACAGTGGCAGGCAGGGGACTGTCTTTATTAGCCACACTGTCAAAAAACCTGCCTCCGCCAAAAGGACACACGGAAAACGTTGACTTGAAGTTGATAAACTTTAAAGAAATAAAATAGTCATCAGCATAAATCAGCCGAAGATAAGATAACAAGATGATATCAACCAAGGATAAAAAAAACTTAGAACACTGGTGTGTGTGTGTGTGTGTGGGGGGGTGGTCAGTCTACTGAAGCTCACCTGCTGAGGATGGTGACGGCCTCTGTGTCGTCGTTGCAGCAGAGCAGAGCTTCCATGTTATAGTCGAGGGTGGCCAGTCCCAGCTGCAGGATGGCCTTGATGCCGTCAAAGAAGAAGCAGTCGACCACGTTGACCGCACTCTCGATGGGCAGCACGCTGATGAAGAGTGTCAGGAACCAGGACAGCGAAACCGACGACAGGAACGTCAGATCCGTCATATGCTCCGTCAGCTGGGACAGGTGCTCTCGGATCAGGTCCTCAAAGACGGCCTGGTCAACCAGTGCGCCTACAAGAAAGAAAAATAATGACAACTCTTCAAAATAAGGCTGATCAATTTGGGGAAAATATCTATATTCGTTGTGATTTAATTTGCAATATCATTTTTGAAAGTCAAGCTTCTGTTCAGTTGTTAAAAAAAATTTTTTGCTGTACATTCATTGTGCTGCCGTCTATGGGGTTTTTGAACGTGGTGGTACATGTTCATCATGTTGCCCCAGGAAGTGGCAAAATACTCCCAGTCGCGAGCAGCACAATCATTGCTAACTGTATTAGTTCAAATTACGATTTTGTTCAAATATCGATTAATCTGTCAGCCTCAAAATATTCAAATGCACTTCGAATAACTGCATGTAGAGAATGTGTGTATGTTATAGATTTTGTATGTCTTACCAATGATCCTGCGGTTGAAATAGTCTGGAAGCATCCGTTCACATACAGCAACCAGTAACCAGAAGGCTTCTTCCTCCTTGGCATACAACAGTAACACAGATGCTAGGATATTCATAGCCTGCATATAGGAGCAGAGAAAGAGAGAGAGAGAGACAGAGACAGAGACAGAGAGAGACAGTCAGACAGAGAGAGAGAGACAGAGAGAGAGAGAGAGACAGAGAGAGAGAGAGTTGTTGGGGGTTGTTGTGCCATAGGAGTCTCTTTCCAGACACAGAAGTTAAAGATAAAGTTTAGTCAATGACTGTCCATCTGCACATATGTCTGTACCTGGCAGTAGCCTATCTTGGGGTTTCGGTAGGCGTACGCCGTGAGGACCCTCCGTAGGGCTGATATGCCGGTGTCGCTCTGGAATGCTGGGTGGTCAGGCAGAGAGCGGTGAAGGTCACGCTCAATCTCATCAGTGGCCAGAGAGCTGGTGCCCAGGGACGCCTCCACCAGCTCAGAGTAATGGCCAGGGTGGGTCGCCATGTCATTTACTGCTCCTATGGCACATACACACAAACACACACACGCACACGCACACGCACACGCACACAGAGAGAGAAACAAACACACATGTAATTCCACATTGAAAACCTAATGATGTAGAAAGTAGAGACACAATCTTTCTCCACACACATGCTGTACCTGAGAACAGCATCCACAGCTCTCCTCGTAGTGACTCTGGTACTCCCCGCACAATAAGGTCTCTGGTTTTCTTTGTGCAAAACATGCTGGTTCCACGTCCGTACTCCGCAAAGTGGATCTGCCAAGACTGCTCCTTCATCTTCTCTTTCAGCTGTCAATCACAGCAATTACAGCCCAAATTATCTCATGCCCTTCGAACAGAGCGATCTCACAGCTGACAGACGCAATGAATACGTACAGTCAGATGGGAAACTAAATGCAGCAAGACACATTCAAGTACATTCCAAATAAGTGTCAGAGACGGTGTGCCCTTCTAACACACTCCAAAAGCAGAAGGAAACACACACACACTACTGTATATAGATATCCAAAATACCATTTTCGGGTCGAGGTTTTCAGCATCCTGGGGATGGAAGACATTCATTAGGGCCTCTGTGCTGACCGTCTTACTGCTGTCCTTCTGGCCAACCATCAGCCCTTCTTCATCCTCACCACACTCCAGCAGCATCTATACACACACACACACACACACACACACACACACACACACACACACACACACACACACACACACACACAGACACACAATATCCTCACTGAATAAGACTCACAGTTTCAAACATGTGATTAGAACTCATACATATTGGGTTTCCAAACCATACATTTGTTATTTCCTTCTCCTTTTTTAAACATGCAACTGGTACATGCTGTTTGCTTCTTTACAAAAATAAATGTTTCTGTCACAATCAGATAATTTATGTTTTCTCTTCCAAATAAATGTAAATGAAATAAATTTAGCATAGCCTTCATTTTATGTTTCATTCCATAACCACCCATTTCCTAGAGACTGCTGTAATACGCTAGGATTGTATGACACCGAGCTAAGTCACAGAAGCATGCGTGCGTGGGGAGAGCAGTGACCTGGCTGGAGGCGGAGTGCTGGGGACTAGCAGTGTTCCCACACTGTCTGCGGATGGTGCCGGCCAGACGCTCAAAGTCACGGACCTCGGAAAAACGCAGCGCTCGCTTCCCCCGCATACACACGGTCAGGGCCCGGCTACTGCGGTCAGGCTTCTCCACACTCAGAATCTGAAACAACGCACAGGCACACGCACGCGCACGCGCACGCGCACACACACACACACACACACACACACGCACACAGTCCATGAGACACTAATTGCAGACAAATGTAGCATAAGCCCACAATTGTCACAAACACACAGAAATACACACAAACACAGACATTTTTGCACTCAACTGACAGTATTCTATGGCTGTGACATTTACTCCCTGACAAATTCATGACTGAACCTGAAAACATTCACCCAAACAGAAAACGTTTCATACTCCTTCAGATAGGGCACTGGCACAAACCACCTAGGCTGAAAATTCCTCAACGCTGTGGTAATGTGTGGCTCACCTCTCGCATTGCAATGATAAGGTGGCACTTGCTGCCGTCCTGGCTGGCGAAGCAGAGGTAGTTCTCTGATACGCAGATCTTGCCCAGCGTGTTGAAGTGACTGAAGGGGACCCACAGGAAGCTCTCGTAGACCTCCAGGAGGTTCTCCTCGCGCGGGAGGCGGAAGAACGCCCGGAAGGCCTCGTTCCTGGCGTGAGTCTCCAGTCCCCTGGAAGCGAATGAAGAAAGGTGGAACCACGGTTCTTAAGAGGAACTGTGACTGCTGTCTATGGTTGTCTTGTTAAACTACAGGAGTCAAGGTTTAACTAAGGTTATCAATATGGTTAGGTTATTTTTTTTCAGATGCTCAATGACTAGAGTAGCTCCACAAATACAAAAGGGACAGGTAGTTCTGGATTTTTTGTTGTTGAAAAAACTCACGAAATATGAAGCCACTATGAGCTGTGTTAATAAAGCACCCTCACAATCTACATGCACACATACATGTATGTCCTGTATGTGCATGTTGGCTTTGCACCTTTTGGTAATTTGCAGTGGATCGGTAAGAATGTGGTCGCTCGGAAACGTCTCCTTGTCGATGAGCCGTCTGACAGCGTAGTCGGCCAGCTGCTCCATCAGGAGGAAGGTCTGCTGCAGGTGGAGGAACATGGAGAAGCAGTGGTCCTCTCCACCCGAGCACACGCGGATGCTCTCAGTCAGCAGCACGCTGGACGTCTTCTCCAGCCGGCTGATCTCCACCCACGAGATCACCAGCTTCACTGAAGGGCAAAGAAGCCAATCATACAGAAAGACAGACAAACAGACACCATCAGGACCTCCATTCTCTTGGCACCAGCACAGACCCATATTAGTAAAACAACGGTTGAATGTTGTATGCCTACAACAATGCTTTTTGAGGAAAATCCAATGTAAGCTGAAATGTTTGAACTGCACTTTTTGCATAAAATTCTGAATTTCTTCTTGCTTCCTTCCTGCTATGCTGAACCCAGATTCATGTCCCAGCTTAGCCTGACGAGCCAGACCCACATCAAGATGTAGGGTGTGGGGACTCACCATTCGCAGTGCTCAGTACGAGGGGCGGGAAAATCGATTGTCTTTCAAATTCCCTCTGCACGCAATAGGACAGCACTGAGTCCCATGCGTTTTCCCACCAACGGAGCTAGTTGGCTAGTTCAAACTTTTGCCAACTTAAAAAAAGCTTAACTCGTGTCATGCTGTTCGCCAACAGCAACATCCATCTTCTTCGTTTTCAAGTAGCAGGGAATTCACGCCGAACTGTTGCAACTCTGCCATCAATCATTATGTTAAGCCCGCCTACCGACTCTATACATGATGTAATTGGCCTTATCGAAATTTAATTTTTCCAGCTCGCAAGCCAACGGAGAGTTGCTAGACTACCCTGGCAGCAAATTACATTTGCGGCCGCTAGGGTGCGTCTAGATTTCTAGGCTAATCCCAGCTATGTCCTCCCTCTCCTCCTTCTCACCTTCATTGCCCAGCAGGTAGGAGTAGAAGCAGAGGAAGTTGGTGCTGAGGTAGAGCCAGCCCTGGCATGGGACGCGGCCTCTCCAGTAGCTGCACGAGTAGTAGGTCACCAGCTTCTCCTTGGCGGGCAGCGAAAACCAGGACTCGAAGCGGAGCAGCGCCTCACGAAACTTCTCTGGGTCCTCCTCCTGCACCAGGCTTACTTTCCCCTCCTCAGCGATCAGACCCTACGCACACAAAACATGACAGCACTGACCGATGGCACCCACAGCACTGCCCAGACATGTCACCAAAGCGTGTGACAAAGATAGCTTATCCACTCTTTACACGCAGTAGACTTTACATCGACTTTCCAAACATTCACCTTAACCCACTGTGAAATCATGTACATCTATTATGTTCTATCAGTACAAATACAAATGCCATTTTTTCAATGGAATGCGAAGGCTTACTCTGATCTTGCCCTGGACGAAGCTGGTGATGTCATCACTGGAGTCGAACACGGAGAGAGTTCGCATGATGTTCTGCTGCAGCCACTCCCAGTGCTGAGTGATCTCCTCCTCAGAAGCGCCTGTGGACAGCCACACCAGAACACACATCAACCCAACAGCACAACGATAACTCCAATCTTTTTATAACGACTACAGTATATAACGACTTCTACAGTATACAACCTCCCCATTTGACCTCGCCCCCACCATAACTAAGTTGTTTGACAGATATGTAATAAGAACTATTATTATTATTATTATCATCATTACGGTCATTACAAATGTTGCATTTTGCTAGTGACCTCGAATCCCACTTGCAATGTGTTCACTCCTCCAGTTTGAGAAACATTGCTCTAGCATTAGCATTAAGGCGACAGCGGCAAGGAATAACTACATTTTTAATGGATGAAACTTTGAGCAGTACACTGAATATGGAAAGGTTGTAAATAAAGCTTCTCTTCAGATATAGCGTATACCTAGATGTGCAGGTTTTCCAAGTCCCCTTTTCATGCTGTATAAATATTGACTAATCAGGGTGTGTTTAAGTGCGATATACACTGACATTGAATGATGAAGAATGAGAATGATGGTATCATTGTAATCCTCCACATGCTTTATGGCTTGCTTGTTTGTTAAACTGTGAGGCCATCTGTGAGATACCACAACAGCAGCAGAGCAGAGTTAACACAGGGCCGGCTCTTGCTCACCACATGCTATGATCCAGTAGACCTGCGAGTCGGGGGTCTGGTGCAGGATGCGGAAGGGTGCGACCTTGGACGTAGAGTCGAGCACAGCATCCAGAGTTCCCACAAGGAGCCCTGCATGGCAACACAACCACAACCAGATTTCATCAAGCTGACATTTAACAAGAGAGAGGGAGTTTCAAATACCCAAACCCGGTTCTGTCTATCCATCCATTACAGTCGTTATGTCAGCTTCATTTGTAATTAAAGGTACTGTAAGAAATTCAGCTGTCCATTTTGAGCAGTATACTGTAAAACAAAAACATGGTTTAAATACATAGCCCTCGCTCTGTAATCCATGATTTTGAAGTGGAGCAAGCCTGTCCTCAAAACCATAACCAAATTGTTCCAGCTAGTCCCCGAAAGGGGGTAGGGGGTTGGGGAAAGTAAGGGAAGAGGTGTTTAGTGGTGTTTTGTTTGGTGCTTTGTTCAAATATCAAGAAACGTCACGTCATCCAGAATGGCTAACAGCATCTTTAAAGAAATATCGAGGTACTCTACAGACCTAGACGTCCAAACACTCAAGCACATTAGCGAGGGAGTATAAGGAGGATCTACTCTGAGAGTGTGTTACTTACTTTCTCCATTTATTTACTGTTTGAATCTTGTCATCACTCACTACCAACATCTGTGTTAGCCTCCTCTCTTATTAGAGCTGGCAAGAACCACTCCCTTCTTACAAAAAGGAACAAAATCTGACTAATCCAGCTGAAACCACAGAGCCCAACTGTCTGGGGCTGGTCCTGGACAGAGAAAGGCTGAGGGGAAGTGTCGGAAATGAGAATGGGGGGGAAGTCCAGGACAGAGTGTGAGAAAGTGAAAAGGGTAGGCTATACACATGACAGCGGAAACACATTCTGGCACTATTTTTAATCAGTAATACATCATTGTGAAGGTTGCAATTTAGTGCTAGCTTATGTCCTATCAATCAAATGAACATCACTAGAAGGTAACCACCTCCCATCCAGCAAGTTTTACATGTTGAATAAAATACACAAACGTGTCTTTCAAATGGTTTTATCAGAAGTGAAGCAATGGCACACTGGTCATATATATTGTGCTGAATGTGTTGCCTTTGTGAGGGTTATGAGAGGGTAGGCTGGATACACAAGGGATGGGAAGCATACCAGGTCCATTCTGCTTATGCGAACAATTTGAGCCTCCAGCCTCAGCGATGCCATAGCTAAGTGTGTCACATTACCGAGGCCCAGAGGTGCCCTTCATTAATTATTCCACGCTTCAAAAACATTGCAATGTCATATCTCCGACCAGCACAGACAGGAATGTACAAGGCAGGGGTCCGCGGGGCACAAAGGGTTGTAGGCTGTTTATGTCATGCATTGGTTCCCCACATTGGCTCTGTCTGACGGCACAGGGAGTACACATTTACTGCCATGACTGATCTGAAAACATTCCATTGGATTCTAATGGGGTTACGGTTGGCTAATTGTTAATCCAAATTATATTGAAAGTGATTGAATCAGCTCGTCACAAACTAAACAGAGGCCCAACAGAGATGATCAGCCTAGTAAATTACCGCTAAGTTACTATACCCAAGGAGATGAGCAATAACATTCTTTCACTTTATAAAGGCCCCGGTGACTCTCTACTTAGATTCTATGTAATGCACACACATTCTGATGAAAATGATCAAATACAGAGCCACATTCCTAACTTCATTGACAGGAGTCAAACTGTCAGGATTAAATGTCAAACGAAAGCCCATTTTCTCTGTTTTGACCTAGACCATTCCGTGCAGCTCACTGATTGATATCAAAATGATAGATCATATGATGCACAATAATCCACATGGAAACAAGTACATTTATGTATCCGTTTTCAGATTTCCAAGAATGAAAAATTACAGTACTCAGAGAAATCTAGGGCTTTAGATAGAGAGCCAAATGTAGGCTGCTACACGCCAAGTGGGTAGCCCACACCAAGCTGAAAGGGTAAGCGGGTGATGCCATTGACTTTGTCAGCTTGAAGAGCAATTAAGGGCAACATTCCCTTCAAAGACCCTCATTAACAACAATTATAGCTCTGCCTCACAGTTGGAGCAAGAGGAACTCAGTCATGCTTTGTATCAGAGTACAGCCAATGTCCAAAATAATCACCACGCCATGGCAAAAACACACGTTTACAGATAATACACACAGAAATGTTCACCGAAATGAAAAAGAAATGTCTCTGAAGGCATGTTCCCAATCCCATAATGCATCTGATCATGAGAGCACTAAATGACACTTAATAGCGATTAGAAATAATCAATGTAACCCATGATAGAGTAGCCTATATCTTTTTGTGGCTTCATCAACCCCTTCACTATGTTTTTCCCCCGTATCATTAACATTATTTGTTCTTTCTGTTTGTACTTCATTTTCAAGAAGAGAGAGGACATAAGCAAAGATTGTCTAGTTACCTTTATCAACCGCCTCTGACACAAGTTCTCTAACAGTCAGAAATCGAATGAAGTCAAAGGTCGCATGACATGTCATTTACTTGTTGACAAATCGTGTCACTTGTTAGCACTACTACCAAGCATGACTCTGATGACAACTAACATGAAACGAATGTTTGGACATAACGTTACTGAGGTTAGCCAACACATTATTCTATTTGACCCGCAGCAGATCTAGATAATCTGAACCTGTCAGAGCAAACGCCCGTGTTTACTGGTCAAGTGCAGCCTGTGCAGATGTGGTACTTAACGTGAACGTCCCTGTTTTTTCGATCAAGCTATGATAGATGTTCCAGAAACATATAACAGGAGGTTACACTCCATGAACAAAACCCGGAGTCATCACGTTAACAGTCACATTTAACTTTGCATTATCGACCAAGTGGTATGGCTTCATTATATTCAATTTGCTCAACTTCCAGGGGTGGCTAAGTGACTATCCAGCTGTTGACTAGCTTGCCGCTGATGTTAGCATATACTGTAGCATTACCTGCCAAACCGCCACTTCCTTCACCGTATCCCCGTCGTCTCTGCAGTATGAAATAATCATTGGATTTCACGGTTGCCCATAACTTCAGTGCATTTTTCAAAAGCACTTCTTCAGGTTTAAGCCACATGCTGAAATCTAAATGTATACCCTGTCAGCAACATGAATATCACTATGTGCACTGCATTCCTGCAGCTGTATCCGTAGACATTTGTTTGCGCGTGGAACCATTCCCCACGTCGACAGATATTTTGCCAATGTCAACGTTCCTAGAGTTTCTGGGATTGTAGTTCTGAGAGGTAACCAATGATTATGAAACACGGCCTCTGTGTTATTTCGAACAGCATTACCCATAATCCACCACGCTTTCATAATGTTTTCTGTGCTCACGACAGAGGACACTCCTAAAACCGTTCCAGGATCAGGTCATTCGGCAGCTCATGGCTTGGGTGCGCGCAAGAACTCTGACTTCTCTGACTTGCAACAAGCCATAGAAAACTAAAATGAATGTTAAAAATTAAGACGTAGTATTTTGTGAAAAACAATTGTGAGCACATTATCCTATTAACCTACCATCTTTCATCTACAAAAACAAAGTAGTAGTAGTTGCGAACTTGCGACACAGTTACAGTTGTAAGTGTACAGTAGGCCTATGTCATTTAAGGGCCCCTCAACCATGTAAAATGGGCTATGTTATTTATGTCATTCCCTCTATTGAAATCCGGAGACTTCTTCTTATTAGAGGGGATGCATCCCCTCTATTGAAATCCGGAGACTTCTTCTTCTTATTTTTTCATGTATGGTAGCTTCAACATTAACACGACTTGGTGAGGATGATATTAATAATAATACATAAATAAATGTTTAACTTTGATGACTTTGAAGGCGAAGGAAATGTGAGAAGAATTTCTGTGTGTCTATCATATGAGTTACAAGATTTAGTTCTATGGCTATCGTCATGAAGTTAAGTGTGAGGCTGCACAGTACTGGACCAACTGAAAAATCGTTCTATTTGACTCAGTGCCCTCCCATTGAAAACGACGGAGTCTGTTCGTCCATTTCTTTTACTGTCTATGAGCAGTTCCCAGGCTAATCAGAACACTGGCACAGGTGTCACCTGTGAGAAATCCAACTGTCTCAGCTTCTAAGCATACAATCTAGCTCTACCTGAACTACACATCCTGTTAAAGTGTTTCCTGTTTGTTAAAATAAAAGTCCCAGCCATATCTCATGCATTCAGCATTATATCTCCAGAAAGGCTTGACGTACATTCTTCAAATTTGGTACGAGTGTTTTTATGGACTCAAAGGTGAAGTGAGTTGATGTTGGAGGTTGAAGGTCAAATGTCAAGGTCAAAAACACCTTAAGTGTGATATCTCAAGAATGCCATGTCACACAAGATTCAAATTTGGTTACTCCAAAAGCACCTTTGCAGGTATCACAATTACCCTACCAACCAGCTAGCAGCAAGCTCAACAGCCCCACCAACACCCTAACCAGCAGATTGCATCCCCTCGTGTAATTCCTCGGAATTGCATTTCTAGTTCACCCCCGATATCTGAAATGGGGCCCCTCAGTCAAATAACACAGGGCCCATGTAAATACTGCCGAGGATAATTAAATAATAAAGTAGTTATTGTGCTTTTGCCCAACCTGTGTACTGCTGCCGATTCCTGCGTAACATGAATGCAGGGTGCAGGTTAGGTGTGTGTGTGTGTGTGTGTGACGGGTTGGGGGGGGAGAAAATTCCTGTAATTTGCATGGCCATCAAACTTTACTAAGAATATCACAGGTCTGTTAGTTTAGACATTTCGCAAGGTGTCAGATTAGGAAATACATCCTACACATACATATCACTCACTCCATACAAGTTTAATCTATTTGTCATAAAACCTGGCAACCTAAAATCAGCATGTGCACACTGCGTAATCAAGCAAGCGGGCTAGTACAAGCATAGATAAACACTGATTATGATGCAGGGTATAGCGTTCCTCACGCCATCATAAAACCAGCGTAGCTACTTAAGCCAATAAGTGGGCTATACAGTTAAAAGACCAAGAGAGTAATTCATTTAACAATTACATGGGTACATTCTAAAGGTTTTAGGGAACACTGAACTTTTCTTGAGAACAATGTGGGAAAAGACACCGAACACAGAAACCTAGCCTAAAAAGATATTGTCTTGCGTGAGGATGAAGGCACTCATTATTCTGTACCTCTCCAATCTACTCATGTGGCCATCATTTAGATTGTGTCCTTCTATCTGTCACATTAGTAGGCCTACACAAAGTTGTCTATGAAACCGGTAGGACTATTCGCTTACTGTCTACAGCAGACAACAGCACACCGTTTTCATAAAACAAGAATTTATTAATTTCTTTTCGCAATTTATAGCTGTTATCAAAGACCCAACACAACCCAAGTTAACAATGAAAAGGTAACAATTCCTTTTGTCCCTTAACATTAATCAAAAACACTTAAAATGTCTTCATTACGAAGAACTGGAACCTTTAAGCAAAGAAAAAAAAACTGCAACATAATTCAATTAATTCTTGTAAAGTGCATGCAGAAACTATTAATTTCATCAAGTGAGAACACATATTTTGTATGAGATATATGAGGAAATAATTCATTACTAGATGATAACTTTTTAAGGCACACTATCTGCACCAGCCAGTTTACACCAGAGCACATGACTTAACGGTGTAAGACCAGGTGAAGACTAAACAAAAACAAAAAAACTCTTTTTTCAGGGAAATACTTTTAGGGATGTCTCAAAAAAATGTAAGACAGCATTACATACAAAATGTCATTTGGAGGACTAGCATCTATCCCTGTATAAAAGTAGGGTTTTCACAACATTTACAATGGTAAGCACTCAATGACATGATTATTTTTTTTCACACAGGTTCACCTACATGAAATAGAGAAATCAACAAACTATGAAATGAAAAGTACAACACATTTCTTTGATATTACAGAACACCCATTTTCATTACAAAAAGTTAGTGTGGTCTCACACATGCGCTTGTGTATGTAGCTGGCGATGGTATAGCTGACAGTATTACACACGGACAGCAGATGGAGCACTACAGGTTTTTCTAAAACGGGGACATGTAAACTAATGTCCACATTTTCAGGCAGAAAGTGGTAAGGCCTTGTTTATACATGTTTCTCTGGAATGCACACTGTACAAACATAGAAAAAAAGTACTAAACTGTGTCCAAAAGCCTAAAGCCTTAAATAATAAAACTTCATTTAAACTACTGCATCAAATCTCTCACTCTCTCTTTCTCTCTGTCTCTCTCTCCCACACACACACACGGACAAACCCATACACTCAATATATACACACACACTCTCACACATACAATTACATTTAAAAGAGAAGACAGCAAAGCAACAAAGAAAAATGTCTGGCTTGTGGTCCGATACCTCATGATCCACCACTGGTACTGCTAAAACACAAAGAAAACTGTCCTATCGACATAAAGGAATTTTAGCTATTAAAACACATAGCTTAAGACACAATGATTGATGACAGACATTCAAGTAACTAACCTACTGATTCAAATTACTTACATCACATACAATTAAAGTATTCTGATGTCCAGCTTGTCCTGGCCTGAAGCAGAGATACTCTGCAGAGATTTGATATCAAAATAATGAAAACTAATATGCATAGATACCACTCCCGCTAACTTAGCCTTTGTTTTTGTGTGTGTGTGTGTGTGTGTGTGTGTGTGTGTGTGTGTGTGTGTGTGTGTGTGTGTGTGTGTGTGTGTGCGCGTTGAGGGGTGGGGATTGCAGTGATATGCATAGATAGAGTTAGGCCAACCTGAGTTTAACTAAGTCCATCTGTTATCAAAGGAGACTTGGATGTGACTGTGTGTGTGTGTGTGTGTGTGTGTTTGTGTGTGTGTGTGTGTGTGTGTGTACATTCGACACTCATGTTCTGGGGTCTCTAGGGCTATCGCTCTCAAAGGCAAGGTTGTCGTAATGTGGCTGGATGTCCACTTGAACTGATCCAAGGTCAGGGATGGACTCTGAAACACAAGAATAACACAAACCTTCACAATACAACAAGATACAAGGACCTGTTGGATATTACAACAATGTGGTTTAGTGATATAAGCTAAGTGACATCACCCTACACAAGTTAACTCTGTGGTAAACCTCCTTGACGGTTTAATAGAAGATTCCTATTGCTTCATTGTGCAAGCATAACAAAGTCCCCAGGTGCTTCTTTGAGGTGGCTTACCACTTACTTATTCTGGGTTGTCACTAAACCATGTTCTTATTTATCAACTAGTCCATTCAAACCATCCAAAATTGTCAGTGAATTTGGACCTGCACTAAAGAATTGCAGTAGCAACAGCTCATTGTCTTTTCTAACCCGTCATGACTCTGTTTACAAAAGGATTAGATGTTAATGACACATGTTTCTTACGCTGAATAGGTGAATATGTTAATTACCCAGAACATTAAGCTATGTAAAAGATTGGGTAGAAAATGAAATAATTAAAAAAAAATACACCTCCCACAAATGTATACTTAAAAGAAAAGCTAGTAGGATTCTACTTTCCCAGTCTCACTGATGGTGTTTATGTTACAATCACCCTCTGTTGGAAAAATGCAAATGTTCTGCAATCACAGAATATTCTAGAATTTTAGGACAAGGAGCCATGGGCATTTGGCTGAGAATCGAGAAACCATGGCATAGTCATGTTTCCCAATTTTCATAATACATTTTATAATATAT
The DNA here is from genome assembly GCF_018492685.1 of Alosa sapidissima. Classification (NCBI taxonomy): domain Eukaryota; kingdom Metazoa; phylum Chordata; class Actinopteri; order Clupeiformes; family Clupeidae; genus Alosa; species Alosa sapidissima. Next base: position 30,580,473 of record NC_055961.1, on the reverse strand, counting down.
TTACAGAAAGTCAGTAACCTGACATTTTTTTTATTGTGTAATATGAAATGGCCACTCATATTTCATTAACTAAAATTAAATTAAGATTAAAGATGACATAGAATGGATGAACAGAGTATTTTACCTTGTTCTCTGATGTCAACATAGAAGGAGGTATGCAACTTGCTCAGATGCTATTTTACAAGCACATTTCCAACCCTATAATTAGGCTGGGGAAGAAAATGGGCCTTTTGGCTGATATCTAGGTGCCCCTCATGCTTATCTGGCACCCACATGAATAATTAAATGAGCTTTATGCTGATCGGCTGCCTTGTATGGGAAAACAACACTGTAGTGCTGCTTTTTAAAACTCGAAACCAGAAAAAAACAAACTTCACGGAACACCCTAGCCTATTACTTTTCCGCACTTTTTTGTCACATCAAGCGGAGCTCATGACGTGACCAGCGGCTCAGTGTTCAAGAATGACGTCCGTTCTCCGAACACATGTCTTACTTCAAGGTAAAAGAGGATGATGAGGGAAATGTGAGAACAGCCTCTCAAGTTTCAACACCTCTGCTCTGTTTTTTTTTTCCATCCAGCGCAATTCCAAAAAGTGCTTCTCAAGCGCAGCTTCACCTCAGACACAACATGCTTGACATTGTCATGACATTGACGTTGGAAGACGTTGTGTTATTGGTAGCTGAAATTTAACACCTCCCTCTCAGGCCATACACTGTACACATCTGCACTTAAGCTAATGTGTAAAATATAAAAAAAGATTTACAGATAATAACAGTGTAAAAAAATTGTGTAAAGTGTTCTGTATGTCCCGTTTACCATAGTATATATATATATATATATATATATATATATATATATATATATACACGGGAGGTCAGTGATCATGCTATGTGGAAAAGTGCATACAGTTATAGAAACATGCACTTTAGTCATATAAACATAAAACGTATAAAGGCTAGCATATAAAAAAGGGGTCATGTTCAAATCAACTTTGTTGGCAGCTGTTGAGGTCTTATGATAGGCAGAATACTAAAGGTTGAAAAAAAAATATGAAGGTTGCGGTCCAGCCCATGCCATATGATCAGCATGGAGGCGTGAAAGGCCCGAGCACCCTTTAACAGGAGGGTGAGAGGTATGCAGGGCAGAATTTAAGAGACATAACAGCACGAGAGCGAGGGGGGGGGGGGGGGGGGGGGGGCTGGTGCATTACCAGGGCTGGAGTGTGGAGTGTCCTCCACTGGGCTGTGGTGCTCCATGCCCTGGATGGAGGCGTAGCCAGACGAGGCCGTCTCACTGCGGCTGTCTTCGGTCACGTTGGGGAATGAGAGCTCCGGAGGCACGGTGATCTCCTGGGGCGGCTCCTCTATGTCAGGCTGAGAGAAAGAAAGAGAGAGAGAGAGAGAGACAGAGACAGAGACAGAGAGAGAGAGAGAGAGAGAGAGAGAGAGATGGATGGAGAGGGAAAGAGAGGGTGATTATTTTTCCAAAATTAGCTAATATGTCTCAGCACATTCAGGGCACATCCAAATTAAGGTGCTTTCAAGGAAAATGGATGGGGATTTTTTGGGCTGTGGAGATGGGAGTCAAGCAAGTGCACAATGTAAATGTTCTTACCTCCACTCCCAGGGCCTTCAGGATGTCACACTTGCACATCGGACACGTTCTGTGTTCCAGTAACCATGGCTCAATGCACTGCTTATGGAACAAATGACTACAAACACACACAGACACACAAACACACGTTTTATTATCACTAATACATTTTCCATTCTTTTCAAATGACTGAAATATTACTTTACTTTTTATTTAGATCACTGTATCATTACAAATAGTACATTTCGATTACTTTAACTATCTCGGCACTGTAAGCAAATTTGCCTCATAGGTGTGAATCACTGCTTTACATACTTGCACGTGAGAATGGAGAGCACATCTCCGGCCTTGTACGCATCAATGCAAACTGCGCAGGTGTCTGCATCTGGCCCCGTCTCCTGCAAAGTAAACACCACATGTTTCCCCATTTCCATTTATTCATATAGCAGACGTTTTCATCCAAAGCCACGTACAAAAGGCATGTTTCATTTCCATGCAGAAGGAAGGAGGGAGGGAAGGGAGGAAAGTGGAGCAGGAAGGGCTAAGACCGAGATGGGAGGAGGTGAAGAAAGTTACAAAAATGAAGGAGGGCAGGTGGTCAGTACCTCATCTCCCTGTTTAAGTGTGCGGACTTGCAGTTGGCCAATCGCCTTCTTTGCTTCGGCCTTAAGCTTTTTCTGCAAAGGGGAGAGGAGGAAAGTGTGTCAAGAGGACGTGGATGAGGGAGTTCATCGGTGTGTGTGTGTGTGTGTGTGTGTGTGTGTGTGTGTGTGTGTGTGTGTGACGAGGAGTGTGGATTACAGCGGAGCACGTGTAAACAAGAGGCCATGAGAATGCTCTACGAATGCATACGTTTGCTCTGGCTTTCCCACGTTTCACATTGCATGGTTTTGCATTATTCAGCCACTTCCTATCTCTCTTTCTCCCACTTCTTTATCTCTCATTCTCCCACTTCTTTATCTCTCATTCACTCATTCTTTTCTTGTCCCCTCTCCCTCTCTGTCTTACACACATTTACATACCTATGGTGCTGTTCAGTTCTACGTTCTGACATTCTTTGTTTGACCTTGAACTTGAACTATGTGCCTTAGCTTTGTTTCGTTTAGAATAATAACTAGTGTAAAATGTATGTGGCTTTGGTTTATATGGTGAAGCTTAGTTACTGTCTGTATTTACATGTTACATGTACATTATATACACTAATTAATATATATATATATATATATATATATATATATATATATATATATATATATATACACACACACACATAATGTATATCTGACAACATATGCAAATGAAATGATTGATAGTCAAATTGACAAACTCATCACACTGTTATGAACCTAAGAGCAATACTGTCTGGGGCCAGCCATTATGATGTATATAATCATGACATGGTAATCACTTTCTAGATTTACCTCAGTGGTTAATCCATGACACATTTTTATATCCTATTGTATATAAAAATATATAAATGTAACTGTGTACTGTTGTTATGCAAGTCACTGAACTTGCTAATTTACATGTGCCAGGTTTCAAAATATGAATGTAACCACACACGGGTTGTTATGCAAGTCACATGTTTGTCTAGAATACGGTTGTGCAAGCATCAAAGTCAAGGTAATCTCCATCCTCATCTGGGTTCCAGAGGAAGGAGATGATGTCATCCTGGAAGAACCAAGACACCCTCACCCTTGGCTTAGATGTTTTTCAGTCGAGTCATTAAAACACTCCCCAGGGGAAAAGTCACTGGAGATTTTAGAGACGTAAATGGCAAGCACACCAAAACCCTATCACACACGCTTTATATGTTTACATATATTGTCTATACATAATGTATATTTGACAACATATGTAACATGAATGATTGATACTGTCAAATTGACACTCATCAAATTGTTATGAACCTAAGAGTAATGCACAACCAATCACAGCGGGGATTACTCAAATCACTTGAGAATATCTCTGGAGAGAATTAGCAGGATGTTTTTTTACAAAGCCTCTATGCTTGTTAGTGTGCGTCTGAGAAAGAGAGACAAAGAGAGAGAGAGTGTTTGTGTATGAGCAAGCATGTGTGGGTTTGTTGAGCATGCAGGTTTGTATGTGTATTCATGACATTTTGAGTGTGTCTGTGGTGTTTTGCATACACTCACACGGGCAGGACAATGCTCTCCTTTTTGCCCAGAACTTCACACTCTGTGGGTGACTGTTTGACAGTAGTGTTTGTCTGTGACACACTCGCAGCTGAACGTGTGTGTGTGTGTGTGTGTGTGTGTGTGTGTGAGTGTGAGTGTGTGTTTTCCTTCCCCCTTCACTAAGGAGTTATAAGACAAAAACATTTATCAGGCATGTGGAACAGCCCCCTCAGCCTCACTGTTTCAACCCTTGCAAGGTGAACAGGCATATCTGCTGGCAGTTCAAAGGTCTCTGTCAGAGTTGCAGCAGCTTGGTGAACCTGAGCCCACGGCAAACATTACTAGCTCAAAGAGCAGCCCAGGCATGCCAGCATTCTTCCCTGGCTCATGGCAGTGTGGGGCAGGCTCATCTACTGGATTGCTGTTGGCTTTCTCTATGCATAGCAGCGTGTGCGTGTGTGTGTGTGTGTGTGTGTGTGTGTGTACTTCTCCATGTCAAGAAGTGGGTGTGCTCAACAGCATGGAAAAAAGGTGCAGGCAGATTAAGGGCCCCTATCGTTTCTGTCATATATACAGGGCCCCACAGGAATATCAACAAACACAGAAACTATGTGGCCAGTCAGACCAGACAGGTCCAACCTGTTCTTTGAGGACACCTGAGAGAGAGAGAGAGGGCTGTTGGAAGTTTTTTGTGATATCCAACATAACACTTGTCATTCCGTTGTGGTTAAGGACAAGGGTGTTAGGTTTGCCTGATGTAACTCGGGGCGAGTTGGTGGATACCTGTTTGCGGTTCTGCAGCCGGACGGTGTTGAGTCGTCGAGCCGAGTAGAAGATGAAGTACCCCACGGTCGCCGCGGTCACCACAAAGAAGGAGATGGACACAAAGAAGACGGAGTAGTGGCTCATCCAGGGCCCGTGCAGCTTGCCCACCTCGATGGACAAGGTGAGCTGGATGCCCTGCTGCAGCAGCCGGGCCATCTCCATCCCACGGATGTGTCCGATCATAATGGCCACTGTGTCACCTGTGCCTGGAATCACGCGCATGTGGCTACATTAGAGGCGCTCACTCTCAAATTAAAATTATATTTCTTGACGAAACACTGAAATTTCACATTAAACTCAGTAGATGCTCTTAGGCTGGGAACCCCCCCACCCCACCCCCCAACACACACACACACACACACTCTCCTCACAAATGTGCATGCCTGCTCTCAGACAGAACACTACACAAAGCCATCTGTGTTTTCACCCTTACACAGCACAGTCTGTGCACACACGTCACACACAGACACAGACACACACACACACACAGCTCGGTCATTGTCATCACATCACAGTACTATTCTGGTTTCTGTCAGTTATGAATAAACACACGTATTTCATCCAGCATCCATTAAGACTTTCCAGACCTTTGGCATAGCTAAGAATACAATCCGTATGAGCCATCCAGTCATAGGTCTTCCCACCTCAGATGACAGTAACCATCAGTTTGGGGGTGAAAAAGTAGTTGAACAGAAACTGTCTATTTAAGAAATAAAAAACAGGCATCTAACATAATGTTTCTTGAGGGCTTATACACAAACATACAATAAACACGCACATTTACTATGAATAGTACTAACTGAGATATTATGGCTTTATTGTGGGGGAAATTTCCCCGTGACAGTTTCTGCATATTAGATTACTCCCTTCATATCATACAAACAGTAATGGAATATGAAACTTTTTAGTATGAATGGACTAATTGTCATGGAATTCCCAGCAGGCACATTGCTATGACCTAATTTTTAGTGTGAGTGTTTATGTATAGGAAATCTTTTAGCTTGGGCAGATAATTTGCGGTCTGAACACTTCTTGTCAAATGCAGGTGTGAAAATCAGGAACCACTGGCCAAACATTTGACTCATGTGACAACTAAACCACAAAAGTCCATTTCCAAAATATATAAGCACACAGGAAGCAAGAAGCAAGCCAGTCACAATGCAAGGACAGAAATATCGGAAGCAAAACAACTGCTGTCTGACAAAGAATGACAAGACAAGACTCCATGTCTGCCAAAAGCTCTTCATGAGCTGTGTTGAGTATGTCATGTGAGACAGCATGCCGTCCACCTGACTTGACAAAACAGTGTCAGCAAATCGCTCTATGGCCTCAGGTAGTGCGACTCTCACATTCCTCTAAACTGTACAAACTCCAGCCACTAATTGTGTTTTCCCACATTTTGGTTGAGTCAGTTTCCAACAAGTAAAGTATAAGTATATATACTCTTTTGATCCCGTGAGAGAAATTTGGTCTCTGCATTTATCCCAATCCGTGAATTAGTGAAACACACTCAGCACACAGTGAACACACAGTGAGGTGAAGCACACACTAATCCCGGCGCAGTGATCTGCCTGCTACAACAGCGGCGCTCGGGGAGCAGTGAGGGGTTAGGCACCTTGCTCAAGGGCACTTCAGCCATTCCGACTGGTCGGGATATCACACTATTTCTGTGGTATTCTAGAGTTTACTTTCCCTGAGGTATATCTATAGCAACTAGCTGTAAAGATTATGGAGAAAAAAGATTGCAGTCTTGTGAAATCTTGGGAACACTTTGTGAAATATAGTACTTTGCCAATTCACATTTGAACAAGAAGAGAGTGTGTACCGCTCGCTTTTGTCATACAGAGATAAATCTCAGAGAAAAAGAACACAGTTACGTGATATGATACCAATGGTCTGGGTGATACGTGACCAGCAAGGAGACCAACTAAACGTAACCTCTTTTAAGGCCCAACTTCCTGCTTGTTACTGAGGCAGAAAGGCTTTCCTCATAGGAGGCCAATTAAGAGAACAGCAAGTTCTCAAGCACAAAAACACTCACTATGTCAAAGAGAGAGAGTAGAGAGAGAGAGTAGAGAGAGAGAGAGAGAGAGAGAGAGAGAGAGAGAGAAATACAACCTTGTTTAAAACGTCACAAGTAATTTAAAGCCAATATTGTTTTATATGCATATTCTATAAATAGGCCTACATATCGGAACATAGACTACACAACATGCAGGAAGGCAAAAATGAGAGTTCCAATACCTCATATTTAGGAGAAGTGGTGCCCTTTAGAGAAGACCAGTTTTTCAAGTTCATTCACAAGAGCCGGGACAAAGAAAAAGAAACTAGCTATTACTGGACTGAGAGTCGAACATCCTTTTCCTTTAACCTCTGTTAATACTTTTCAGTTTCCATAGCGCAAATATAATACGAATACATTTAGGTCATTCCGTATCAGGTAAGGTTGCCTCTCAAAAGTCCCAAAACCAAGGCCTGTAAAATATCTCTGTTAAAATCCTATTTTTCCTATTTTATACATTTATTTCATTATATAGTCAGAGAAACAAAAGATTTTGGAAACATTTTTTTTTGGCCATTAATATTTTGAAAAGTATTATTTATAGCCAGTCCAATCTTTGTAGGATGGAAGACAAACATGTTCTCAGTATGACTGAACCATTAAAAGTTTGTAGGGCAAGTTCAATGACTTTCTGTAAGGCCCTAGATTTGGAAAAATATGCAATAAGAGTGACATTGGGGGTATTCTAAATATTTTGTGACTTTGTATTTTTTCTTTAAATACACTATCTTATCAATTTTGTGCCACTATTTCATTTATCCACATACAATGAACATGAAAATATTATGGACATATTCTCTGTCATTTATAGTAAAATGGTATGTGGGGAACTAGCCTAGTATAGTAGTCACATGAAAATCTATGTGTGGCAATACATAAATAGAGGTAAAGACATTGTTTCACCTCAGGGACAAGAATGAAAAAGCAGGGGCATACAATGTAAAAAACAAAGTGTATCCTTGAATAAAATATGGTAATAAAACACTGGCACTTGTACACTAAATGAGTTTGAGAGCTAATTCCACTGAGATTTTTGTTGTGTGTTCCTACTAACTACCCCACATACCATTTTAGTCCTAAAATTATCAAATACATCTAATTTTATCCTTAATCTCTTCATGTGCTTTTGTTGTGAAGATCTCAAATGTTGGCACAACATTAATAAAGTATTGTATCTGCAGAAAAAATACAGATTTTTTTCCAAGACTCAATATCACTCATTTTAAAATATCATATACGGCCTTAAATAAAAATCAATGGGGATGCAGTACACACTTTTAGTGCTTCAGTCAAACTGAGAACATGTTTGGGTAGGCTATGAATAAAACTTTTTAAAGGGTAACGTCACTTCTGTTGACTTTCAAACAAAACAGAGAGCTAGCTCGCTACTTCCTCCCCCTCCCTCCCGTGCTGCTCCCGTGCAATTGAAACTCTCCTAAACGCGCATCTCGTCTGTGATTTGCTGGAACAGTTTGTTATTATGGGCTAGGTTTGCCCAGGTTGTTTTTATTGCCGTTTTGGGAGCCTGCTGTCCACAGAGATCGTGTTTTTTTACAGTGTATTCAGGACACAGACAGCTAGCGGTTGGTTAGGTGATGTTTGCAGTAAGTGACATAAATTGTTTTAGCCAAAAAAAAAACATAGCATAGTCCAAACATGGCCAACATTTTTTGGAAAAAACATGGCTCTTTAGTTTTGGAACCCAAACATGACAAACATTGAGAAAAATCTGAGACAGTATGGCAACCATTTTGCTGGATTCTGTCTAATTTGACGCAAAATTACCCATTTGTGTTATAACAAGAAGTGTTATACTATTTTCTGCATTCATGCTGTTCATACATTGAAAAAGGAAATTTGATCATGACTGAATACAAAGCTTTGGTAGGGATGTTCATTAACTTGGTCAAATCATACTGTTTGAATTCTGTCTAACTAAAAAACTTTCACTCATACTTCTGTTCATAATCAACCGTTATCAACACAGACATATAAGTCTATAATACACACTCAAAAAAGACTGTCTCGGTGTCAAAGTTTTTTTAAACAGAGATGATACTTGAGGAGAACTGGACTGAAATGGTTCAGTGAAAAAACGTCAAGAGTGTAGAAACTTGACACCAACTTAGACCTCCCTCAAGATGACAATGGTTATGATTTCCCCAAAAAATTATCTTTCTAATCTTTCCAGTAGCCACCCAAGGTGACAAACGTGCCTTCTCCTGGCTTTCATAATTTGCGTAAAAGTGTTTTAATCTTTAATCTTTTTTCACCTTTAATCTGCTGTTTATTTGTCAGATCACATGACTACCAAGATAAACACAGTTTATTGGTTCAGTCAATAGCATTGTAGAAATCAAAGTCCAGAAAGATCGGAGGAGTCCAAATGCCATGTATGCAGGCATGTACAGTACACTACATAGCCTACTATGAGCTGGACAATGTGTACTGCATGTGTTTTGTGTATAGAAATTGATGTCACCACTATTTATCTATGTTCCGTCAAATAATCAGGACCAAACCAACCTGAATGTCCTATTGGTTTACCGGCAAGCAAGTCATATTTGCATACATTTGCAACTGAAAAAAATTGGGGATTTTTGCAAAAAAGGTCTACACTCTCACAAAGGTGATGGTTAGCCAATACTATAATAGACCCAGCCAATCTATCCACCTGGGTGCAAATGACACTTACAGTATGTCTGCCTACATACTAGTGTTGCACGGTGTATCGATACTAAAAAGGTATCACGATGCCTTCACACAAAAAACAATATGATTTCCGACGTTTTTAGAATCGATACTTTATTAAAATTAACGTTCTGTGTCTGCGTGAACTGCTGCTCTCACTGCTCCTTGCACGCCATAGACTGTATATATAGAACTGTGATCATTTTGACGAGACATAACGAGCTGTAATCATAGGGTGCTATCGTGATGAAAGCGCAATGTTCACGCCAGAATAACATTACCATAACTTGTAAAATCTATTTCATGTTTGGTCAGTACTACTGGTAATATTTGTCATGGCATGTAGACTGCAATTTGTTCAAAGTATTGCCCAGATGTAGGATAGGATACCCGAAATGCGCTAATTAAAGCCCACAGCATATAATACCACCAAAGCGTGTTGAGTCCTAATAATAATAGCGGCTTATTGTTACGTGGTAGCAAATCATGTTATCAAAAAAATAGACGTAGGCTAATGTAGGAATGCACAAAGACATATTGCAACAGGTAATGGTGTAGGCCTATCTGACGAAGACCTGAGTGGTTGGAACGTCGTACTTGTACACTGGGCGCAAAGAAGACTATCCTCACATTTTCCCCTTTGCAACTGTCAAAGAAATCCCATGAACACGGTAAGGCCTAGGGAAGCCTATACTGTACATCAGATGGCCTAAAGATTAGGCCCCTCTGCATAGCATTCAGTGATTTGCATGCAGTAATTTCAACACTGACCTTGATCTAGCCTAGTTTGGCTATTTAAAGCTACACACAACACAACACAATGTAAATGAAATAGAACAAAAAATAAAGGACTTAATCACACAAAATAGCCCTACTATTTTACGGACTATAAAAATAATAATTATGTAGGAAGTTTAGAACCCAGAATTGACCTGCACACTACAAAAGTGCACCGAATTCAACACAAATGACTCAATACACTTGAAGGAGGTATGAGTCTTAGGATTTTGCCGAAGTATCGTTTCAGTATCGAGCATCGTGATATTTATGGCAGGTATCGTATCGAAGTCATAATTTTGGTATCGTGACAACACTACTACATACCAAACCAAACTTGAGGGGTTGATAAAGGCCCTATGACATTTGCCAAATACAGAAGCAAAAAATAAAAAAATAAATGAATCCAACTTCCTCAAGGCCGTACCAGCAACTAGTAATATCACCTGATAAAGCCTGACTATCAGACATGGCAATTAGCTTTTACTGTTTTTTCTTGCTTTTACAAACTCCTTTGATAACAGACCGTTACTGCTCATTTAATTTCTGCTGCAGAGAAATTATATAAGACAAAAAGCAACCAACATGATTTTTGACAGCACATTCATAAACAGTGGGCTAAACCACAAATTTAGACATTGGGATAACATAAGCCTGCTTTACTCCTACGTGAGTCTACATTATCAATTTACGGATGCCAGTCATCATTTTGTTACCTTCCAAGCTGAAGGAATTTTCATGAAAGCCTTGTTGATGGTCAGGATGCCAATATCTTAAATTAAACTGTGTGGTTAAGTTATTGTAGTGACCTTCTGTGACTCAATTTGCCAGCTGCATAAAACTTTGTGTCTCTTTTTGGAGGAACCACCATAGACAACTTATTTTAAGAAGTTCCTTATCTGTGTGTGTGTGTGTGTGTGTGTGTGTGTGTGTGTGTGTGTGTGTGTGTGTGTGTGTGTGTGTGTGTGTGTGTGTGTGTGTGTGTGTGTGACTGACAAACAGACAGAGAGAATGGAATTACTAAAAGCAGATGGACTCTTACAATTGATTCTGACCGACAGCCAGGTACACCACATTCTAGCTTACAAAATCTGCCCAGCCTAACCAACACACTTCTATTAGGCTTACTTGTTATACAGTAAGTTAACAAAAGTAGAAAGAACATTTGTGCAGCAGCATGCACACTAGGGGGATGTCACTACAAAGTAGATAGAAATTTAAGGAGTTTATTTGATATTTTGCTGATTTGCTCCCCAATGCCTTGACGCAGCATGACAGAGTGTACAATGCAGTCAGTTGCCCTACATTTTACTCTCTAGAGCCCTGTTGACCACCACTGACCCTACAGCTCAAGCTGACTGTTAATGGACCTCACTGAATGGTGTATTCCATTTCATCCTGAACAAAGGCCATAGACTGTGCTGCAGTCAACCCAGAGGACAGTAGCCTCTGGAACACTTCTGACCCCATGGAAAGGTCCCTAGAGAGCATTTCTGGAAAATAATTGAGATCGTAAAACTTGGGCTTCCCATTGTTTCGATTTAGGATGCACCTGGTCAGCACTGTGCACTGGTGTTCACTGTTCATTTTTAATTATTGTATTGTTTTTATTTTTAAGTCGCTTTGGACAAAAGCGTCTGCTAAATCATATATTATGCTTCACCTCACTGTGTGTTCACTGTGTGCTGAGTGTGTTTCACTAATTCACGGATTGGGATAAATGCATAGACCAAATTTCCCTCACGGGATCAAAAGAGTATATATACTTATACACTTACTTACTAACTACTTATAACCTTAACCAGAACTATAACCATGTGCAGTCAGTCCTGCCCATGCTGCCTCAAAACTAGATTTCTGTTTTAGTCAGTGTTAGCCTCCTTCTCCTTGTGAAAATCAGCTGCCTATTGTGTTGGCGATATTTGTTCTTGTGATTAATCTGTGACAAAAGCTTACACTGAACATAGCACTAATAGATAGATAGATAGATACTTTATTGATCCCCAGGGGAAATTCAAGGAATTGACGCAGTCAATTGTAATTGACACCTTCATGGCCATTAGAGCTGAGAATCGCAGAGTAAGTCACAAATTGATACAGTCACTATACTTTGCCCACGATTATATCCCGATTCACCTATACTGGAGACACTGTAAAAGACTAATCTATGATACATCAAAATATCTGTATTGAAGAAGAAAATGGGAAAAAGCTGGAATCATGTATTTATTCACTGCATTGCTATTGATATTAATGCTATCATTACTATTATGCTTTATGCACGCTTTTACAAGTTATTTTGTTTTATAACAGAGTTATTTTCAACTAATGTAATGTTCATATTCTGTAAGGCGCTTTGGACAAAAGTGTCATATACCATATCAATATCATACTATACCAATACCATAACCATTTCGCAACTGTTTTGAAACAGTGTAAAAAAAGTGTTTATAGTTTTAACTTAGTGCCTTATGCCTCTCTAAAGAAATAAACAGATTTGTTTTCTTATTTTTCTCTTCTTATTTTGAAGGGAAGGTAGAGCTTGCAAAATAGGAGAGCCTGTCATAACGTCAGACGGAGAAGCATAGACACAGCATTTGAAGATGAGGGAACTAATTATTTTGTTGCCATGTCACATCATGTAATGGGCTATTGCTCTACAATCAGGGCTGTAGTAGAGGCTAAACGCAAGTAAACACAGTTTATTCACCTCTGACATTTTAGAAATAGAGTTTTTCCACCTCTTAGTAGAGTTTATCTACCTCTCAAAAAAGTTTATTCACCAATCAACTTTTAACATTCAAAAAATCACACTGTATTATCCGCATTCACAATATACCCTTATCACTCCAGGAACCATTTAATACCACTGGTATTATTGTAAACATTGGACAATAACCTACACCATAATCAATCCTTTTTTAAAAATCAGATACCGCATAGCACATTACCCACCTCTTATTTTACGACTACAGTGTTTCCCAGAGAATTGAATTCCATTTGTGGTGGTTGGTTTGCAGAATTAACTTGAATGCAACAGTTTTTAACAAATTAGCACAGTGTGGTTATGATGCTAATCAGATTTAAGCACAATTTAGTACAACCTGGAAAATCATTGTGTGGTGGTCAATGTTGATATTGTGGTGGGCCACCACAAATAAGTCAATGTATGGGAAACACTGGACTGCACCCCTGTCTACAATGGTAAGATCTGTTATCTTCTGAATAGTCTGACCTGAGGGAGGAACACTGATAAAGTAGAACACAAGCCCAAAATAAATATTAGGCCTACCTACTATCATTCATGTTTAAGCAGCAAAGTGCCAACTAGCTTTCACAACAGTGAGAGGAGTTTGAACCTTTACAATGTTACCACTGACCAACATGTTAACATACAGACAACTGTCATTTACGCTACATGTGAATAATGGGCTATTCTGATTCATGAATTGCTTTCCATACAGATATTCTCTAACCATTTCTGACACTCATGTGATGGTGACGACAGATCACAAGGAATACCTGCTGACATTATGAATTGTGTGTGCCGGGGCAAGTTAAAGGTTTTTGTTGCAGGATATTAAAACATAGATTATAAACTTAGATTACAGTATTGTAAGGAAGTGTGAAAACAGAATCGTCCCCAGTATTCCTATACAGGCCACAGATCAAGCTTCCTCCACCCTGACTAATTGTGGTGGATCATCCAGAATGTGATTGTTCTGTTTGGCTTAATCACCTCAAACACAACGATCGTAGGGGCACGTCAGTCCGTCAGTGAATAGGTCTATGTTTGCATTGTTTTAGAGTTGTCTAACTTTTACTCTTATGACCCTGTGACCCTCCCCTCCACGACCACCACCTCCCCCACCCCAGTGTGTGTGAGTGCGGGGCAGATAGGCTACCATAAATCCAGTGCTAAAAAGCATGATGATCATACTGACTGTTTAGTTGATCACAACATTTCACAAAAGTATATCACCCCTCGGATTAGTAGGCCTAATGCCACACACTACAGAGCTTGTATGTCCATATTCCAAATCTGATCTGTTGGCCCTGCCACCAGTTCGCTTGGTCGTCGTCATGGGCGTCTGAGCTGAAACTCAGGTAAGTTTTAACATCCACAAAAGAGTTGCATAACATTCAAGAATTCCCAAGTTCGCGTACAAGGGGAAACATACCTGGATGGGACATTTGTATGACCCTGTTATCACTGCCGATATTGTTAAATATAACAGCTCCAATTGCTCCTTTGCTGGCCGCGACGTTGATCTTCTCTGAAAATGTGCACCCATTTCCACGTTGCATGAGAGCTATCCAGCCTTTGGATCCGTTGGGATTGTTATAAACAGTGTCACTGTCACAACCGTATATTGGGTCGGGAAAGTATACGTCTCCAACTACAGACGCCTTTGGCGAGTCCTGTCCGTATAGTCCGATTTCTTCGTATCGCCAGATAGTTTCGTTGCTTTGTGGGGCGACAAAAGATAGGTTGAGATATGCTGTGCATATGTATGTTGCCTGTGCGAAATGTAAACTCGATACCTGTAGACTCGACGCGACGAACAACCACGAAAACAGGTGCCGTTTCGCAAGCAGAGGCATAGCTTATCTGGTCGCAATGCCGATTTGGCACGTATGCTTCTCAGCAGAATTTATGCTATTAATTTAGACCGAAACAACGTCAGACAAGAACAAGAAATCCGTGATAAATGCTCCCTTCATCCAACCTCCCAAGCTCTCTCGGCACTGACTGCTGCTAACAGGTGAACTAGTTGGAACAGGGTGCGATCTATCCTCATCGAGGTCAGGTTGAACCCACCCCATTTCTCTCTTAAAGGTACAGCTACAGCTACAGTACAACTACGAAGTTCAGGCGCGTATGCCAAAGTCAGTGATTTCCATAGCCGAAACAAACGACATTCAAGGACCATTGAAGAAGCGATTATATTGATATCACAGCTGCCTAAACGGGGATGAGTCGGACGATGAATAGGATCAATAGTATCGATGCGATCCTGAAGTGGTCTTGGTATTTTAGGCAAAGTTTGTGCGCCCCCTAGAAAATATCGGCTCTTATTTTCCCAGCTGTTAGGCCTATGTTGTTTTGGCCATCTCCAATGGAGAAAAAATACTATATTAAATAACACAGAAAGTTTGAACTTTTGTCTTTGCAAAGGGTTTGGCAACTTACCAAATAACCAAATGCCACAACCAATTACACGGGAACTCTATTGGCTGTTGCATCCTTCCCAATGCAAATTATCTACTGTAGGTCTGGTTACTTAGTCCTATTTTCAAATCTCTCGTACCTTGTCACAGGGGCGCCTGCAGGAATTGCTATGCTATTTAGCCCTATACAGGCTAAAGTTACCTTTAGTTTTGTTCTAGCGTAACGTGACGTCTGGCTTTAGTGCAGTCTAACGTTCTGACAAGCACACCAATTGCCTACCTTGTTCTTGCCCATCTGGAATAACTCCTAGCTTTGCTGCCTCCATCCTTTCTGTTTTCGTTGTTTAAACTTGTGATATCCATGATGAGTATTGAGTTAGTGAATTAGCTCAACATTGTGTGCTGATAACCATATATAGATAGCCGAGTAAAAGAAAACAACAAGTAGCCTTTTGCGTGTCTGCGTGCGTATTCTCTCTCCTGCTCAAACAAAATGCGTGCACGTTAATTTTGATAACGTGTTCACTAACTTTACGTAATAGAAAATGGTAAATAGCCTAATGGCATGCAGCTAAAGGGATACTGTGCATAGTTGGGAAGGTATGTAGGCCAATTTGGTGTGAATACACACACACACACAAGGGAACATTTCTGTTGTTGAGTAGCTTGATGGTACGCACAGTGCGTACGGACGTACACCTGCAGGCGCGCCTGCCTTGTCACCACAACGAATGATGATGTATTGTAAAACATAGTCAGTGTGGCTTCTCAGATCGATTGCTACCTATGTCCAAACCAGAATATCTAGCCTACAAGACAAAACATGACATTTGGGAAATAACCACAAATGGACAAGTAAGACAGTTTGGATAGATCTTTATTGCCAGATCTTTTTCAGTGCTGTAAATAAAAATAGGCTACTGTATTTACTGTAATACATTTTTTCATAAGACTTGATGGTCTTTGACATCTTGCAATATCTTTTATGACCACTGAGGGATGGACCAAGTTGGTAGTGTAGACTGGGTAGTGTGTTTCCAGCATGACATGGACACAAACAAGACGTTGCACTGAGAATGTAGTAAACATCAGCATCAATGGACACTCACTGTACCCACTCAATTTCAAGCTGTTTTGTTTGAGGTGACTGTAAAGGTATAGGCTAAAAGTAAGTGTTCATATGGTCACATTATATATGAATAAAGTGATATGCTAGCATGATAGCACAAGAGGGATCATTTGTCAGCAATACCTTGAAGTATACAGTACAGTGTCAATGTGACACTGACCTCAGCTGTGAAAGTGGTTATTATTGTCCTAGATGTTACTGTTGACCTACATACAATAGGTCTGCATCAGCATTCTCAGGTTTGTTTTATCACCTGCCTTATAATGCATGACTTTAAGAAACATTTAGACACTAGTATCTTTGCATGAAAATTTTAAATGACTCTGTATGTAACCCTACATTACTCTGTATGTAACCATAGTATTGTTTGATCCTCTTCTGTTGGGTTTCATGCCAACATGCAGCCACCAAGTAGATTTTTCCTCTAAAAAAAAGTGCAAGCATTTATCCCACAAACCATTTGGCCGTTCAGTTTTATATGAATAGAGTACATTGTTTATCACAGATAGGGAAAACATGTGAATGCCCTTTCTGTGACCACATCTTTCCCAACTCGGACTGAAATAACACTCTCGGAAACGTATTATCAATCATAGAATTCATCCTCTCTCAAATCCCAAAATATTATCAAAATAACTACAGAAAAAAGTACTGGTCCTTACATCAATTATAAGCATTTCAGCAGAGAAGAATTTACTATTTGCTGGTGTTGTTCAATACAAACAAAAATAAATTACACAAACAGAAACTAAATTAAATACAGTAAAAACAGTAGAGATAAAATGCTTCCACTATATAGTTAAAATCAGGGTGTACAACACTGCATGCTTTACAATTGTGTTTCTTATCATAGTAATGCTTCATCAAGAAAATACTTCACACAGTTATATACTGACAATGCAGACAGGTAACTCCTCCTATTCCTATTGTCATGACATCCACAATTCAGTTTGAAGGGCACAGAAGTCCATTGGTCACACAATAGTGAAAGATGTTGCCTTTCCTCCTTTGGGTCCATAGTCCAGCTGCTGGTGGCTAATACTCATCATCTAAAAACTCTAAGGAGTCATTGCTAGGCAACCCTTGCACTCTGTACTTCTGGGAGATGTGTATCCATCTGCTGTGGTTGGAAGATATAGAGTGGTGGAGCTCTGCCGACCCAGGAAAAAGATCCTTTAAGAGCCTTTTCAAAGGGATACAGAGACGATTACACAGACCATACAGTATGTTTTCTTTTCAGAGAAAGAATTCAAAATATCTGGAAACATGGAATTATAAGATAATCAGAATTTAATACTTCAAAACCTCAAAAGAGATACTTAATAGCTGGTCACTATCTAAGGCCATAACACAAGGTTTCTACATAGCAAAAAACATTCAAGATATCTTATTCAAATGGTTAATATTCACATTAAGAAGTTGGAGGAATATCCAGCTGCTTACTTGAATATAGGCATAACAATGTGTTCCATGAAGCCAATCTGCAAGTCTGGTATGTAGGCCTTCTGCCTGTCCATCATATCAATAGGTGTGTTTCCCATGGCTTTCTCCTACACCCACGCACAATAACACGCACACACACACACACACACACACACACACACACACACACACACACACACACGCACACACACACAGGTTGTTACTGTATATGTTTTTCCTGCCTCAGTTTAGGCTGAGGCCATGAAATCTCAGTGCTCAAATTTGCATACTGCTAGTGGTCTCCATAGTTTCCCAATTTGCTGCATGAAGTTGTCTCAAGGTGTATCAAAAGTCCATAAGATCAGATAATAAACTAAATCGGCCCATCCTGGTCAAGAACATGAGAAGTATGACAAAACATGCGACCACCTGGCATCACCTAGGCACCTGGAGTAAAGAGATCAACTGCGGTGTAGGTATGGGAATGGAGCTATCACAGACATGTAATTATCACCAAGACCAACATGACGCCAGATCAGGTATTTGCTTTAAACGCTGAGCTTATTTACATTGAATGCCTAGGTGGTCATTTAAACAGTACATGGCTAGAGTTTGAAATCCTTGTTGTCGTTTAGACCTACCGCACTAAATCTGAAGCATGTTCATGGGCTTTGTTAGGTTCCTGAATATTTGTATATTTGTTGACATTTCCATCTTTGGAAACGTTGTTTCCTTACAAACAACATTAACATGCAGACCCATTGATGCCACAAAACAAGCGACACATACTCGATCTCCCTGGGAGAAGAACTCTTTGTAGATGAGCTCAGCCACTCTCCGGGTGGTCTTCCAATCTTTGGTCTGGTCAGACAGATCACTTGCGCTCATTAGTAGACACAACAGTAGTTCATGGTGCTGGGGCTTGTTAGAGTCGTATCCGTCTGGGGGCATGACACAAATACAGTAGGTGATTAGGACACAACGGGACACAGAGAAGACGTGCAAGAAAGTATTGCTTGTAATGAGGGTGTCTTCACCTGTTGTCATTTTTTGTAGATCGCCTAAAATGCGCAGATGATGGGCGATGTCTGTGGCTAAGATGATGTCATGCATCAGATCAAGTATTCGATGATAATCCTAGCCATGAAGACAGGGTATAAAAGGGTTTAATGGAGGCCAGGCATTTTTGGTTTAATAGAGGTAAGACATTAACAGAGGCAAGACATTTTTTCTACATCAGATATGTAACTATGCAAGATTCAGAAACGGTACATTAAGCATTGTTCAAAATCCATACATCTGCCACCAAAGCACACACAATTGTGAAAGATCTACGTAGTAATTGTATTGCCAGAACTATAGTGCAAATGTTCTGACAGCTAGTCCTCTGGTGATAAAAGGTCTTTGATCTATGAATCCAGACCATGCAGTCTTCTCAACATCATTAAAAGAGTGCCCCTGGCTTAATAAATACCCAGTCTTAGCTAAAGAAATATTCAAATGGTGTCTTGCAAGGGTGATTAGAAGCCTAAGGGCAAAGTTGCAGCATACAGTATGTGTAAAACAAGGACTTGCTTTTTGCTTTTACCTTTCTGGAACAGTTGTCAAAAATGTTACAGCCCTCCGAGTTAAGGATGGATATAGCTTGGGCAAAATGGTGTCTCTGCGGAAGGTGGGAATTGGAAAAGTGATGAGGAATGAATTAAACAATTTCCATGAAAGCTATTTTTGACTATTCAAAAGCTGTGTAGTGTTGGATGGAATAGTTTGGCACCTCCAACACAGATCCATCTGAACTGTAGAGGTGAGCCAAGACTGACTTCTGTAGGAGACAAAAGGTGAATCACAGGATGAGAGGGACAGACATTAGCTGCTGTCTGCTCTTGTACGCTGGGTATTCACAGCTTCAACCCCACCCAGCCACACCAAAGTATACGTGACTCACCGATACGATCTGGAAGGAGTTATTAGTTCCACGGTGATCCAGGTCATGACACAGACACGAAACAAAAAGAGCAAACATCTCAATGTCCCTATGGAAAAGCAGTGAAATGGACAGCCACATAAAGGTGTCAATCAGTTTTTGTACTCAAAATTCTTGTACATTCTATGTATTCAGTTTGCTTTTTTATCTTTTTTCAAGACACACAAATGAAATCAAGTATCTCAACAGGAAACAGCACAGAAATAAACTACAATGTTTCAAACAGAAGGTAGAAAAGAATGGGGAGAGTGAGGGCGTGGCGGTAATTTGGTCTTACTCAAGATATTGTCCCATGTTCAAATTCTTACATAGGAGGTAACAGAAGTGGCTCACTGAGAAGGCATGCATCCAGTTGTGATAGGGAGGATCCCTGTACCCTCTCTTAACCATCAGGCAAAACCTACAACAGAGGTGCACATTAGCTTTCTCGACTGAGACCACATCGCTATGTATTTGGATCTGTTTGTGTGTATGCTTTGACTACCGGTCAAAGGTTTGGGGTCACTTAGAAATGTCCATTCCACTCCATTATATACAGAATACCAGCTGAGAACAGTTGCATTGTTTGGTAACACTTTATTTGAAGGTATCTACATAAGAGTGACATGACACTGTCATGACACATGAACCGTAACCCTAACTTGTCATGACAAAAAACGAATGACACTTAATGACAGAAGCGTTATGTCATAAACGCTTATGACTTGTTTAATGTTTATGACACATTCATGACAGTGTCATGTCACTCCTACAGGGAAGCTACACCAGGCACGTAACTGAAGCTTTCCGTTCGCAACGCGTAAAATCCATTTTTAGAAGAATTGTCTATTTTTTTCAAACGTATGCGCCGCTATCACGTCTGGTGTAGCTACTTCCATTGATTACAGTGGAAGCTAATTGTTGCAGCAGACGCAACGCGAACGGAACGCTTCAGTTAAGCCCCTGGTGTAGCTTAGCCCTTATGTAAATACCTTCAAGTAAAGTATTTTTTTAAATTATTTTAAATGATTTTTTTAATCAGGGCAGCAATTTTCAGATTTCATGTGCTTACATAATAGCCTTTTAAAATGATATCAGCTTAGTAAACAGAATGTGCATTTAGATGAATTAGATGAATGGTTGCTGATAATGGGCAACGTAGATATTACTTTAAAGATCAGCCATTTCTTTCTACAACAGTCGAGAAGAGAACCCTTTTGCAATTATGTAAGCACATAATGTAATCTGAAAACTGCTGCCCTGAATATATATATATATATATATATATATATATATATATATATATATATATATATATATATATATATATATAGTGCTGTTTGAACATTTGTGAACACTCAGTCATGGTCAGTTGTTTGTTTTTAAAAAAAAATCAAAATAACCTTTTTTAATGTACATCCAAACCCCAATTTGTTAAGCTGGCCTTCCAAATAATTAGTTATGTATTTTTTGTGAATATTAGTTCACAAAAAATTCAAAATATGACATTTGCAATAGTATGTGAACCCATGTAGTTAATTTCTTGTAGCACCTCCTTTTCTAACCACTACTTCAACCAAACATCTTCTGTACCCATTAACCAGTGTCTCACATCTGGTTCTGCAGATTTTTGCCTACTCCTACTTGCAGAACTCAGCAAGGAGGAGTAGGAGGGTCAACTGGCATGTACTGCCCACTTCAGATCTAGCCAAAACATTTCTATTGAATTGAGGCCTGGACTTTGACTAGGCCAATCCAGAATTTGAATTCTCTTTATCTTAAGCCATTCTGTGGTAATTTTGCCTGAATGCTTATAGGGTCATTGTCCTGTTGTAACATCTATTTCCTCCCTAGCTTCATCTCCCTGACTGACATGAGATTCTGATCAAGAATGTGTTGATAGACCTGAGAATTCCACATCATCCAGGTTTCCAGTCATCATCCAGTCATAGGAAGCCCCACACCTCCACATTTCCACCACCATGCTTCACTGCTGAGAGGAGGTCTTTTCTTGGTATACAGTGTTGGCTTTCCTCCAAGCATGACGATTTGGATTGTGACCAGATAATTCTATTTTGGACTCTCCTGTCCAGAGAATGGACTTCCAGAAGGCCTCTGAAAGTTGAATCGGGCAGTTTTGTTCTTTGTTAAGAGCAGATGCTTCCATCTAGCAACCCTCCCATGAACGTTGTGTCAGTTTTGTCTGATTGTAGACGCATGTAGATTTATTCCAGATGCTGCCATCGAGGTCTGTAACTTTCTAGAGGTGATGTGTGGGTTGGCTTTTACCCAATTTATTATCTTTCTGGTGCATCTTGTCATACTTTTGATGGGCATCGACTTCTAGGTGATGTTGAATGCCCTCCATTTGCAAATAATTTGTCTTATAGTGGATACATGGAGCTGCAATCTTTTAGAGAGGGTCTTGTAGCTTTCACCAGACTGATGGGCTGTCACTACTCTCTTCCTTATGTCCTCAGATATCTCCTTTCCTCTTGGCATTGATGATCCCTGTGGGTATGCCTTGGTACTGCAATGCTTTGCTGGATTTCCTCTCTCTTTTAATCATGGCTGCTCAAACCCTTTCCAACGGAAGTCTGTTTGATTAGGATCCTTAATTGATTATTTCAGCACCCAAATATGTTTTACATTAATCAATTATCTACTTGACTTTACCAATGCAGCAGGGGGTCCACTTACTTTGGTACATACATTAATTCCATGTTTCATGATTTTTTGACTTCTCACGTAATTCCCTCTAAACCAGTCCATGCATTTGATAAATATACACACCTGACAGTTTATATTTAAAAAACTTGTGATTAAATAAGAAAATCATGATAAAACAACAGAAAAAACTCCAAACTGTTTAAGGCGTTCACATGCTTTCAAGCAGCACTGTATGTTAATATGAGCATGAATGATTTTACTGTCTCTGAACTTACCGTGCCAGTGAGTTCTTTTCTATTTTGTAAGTGTTGATGAACCCCATGTCTTCAAACATGCTGATAACTGCCTAAATGTGGGTATGGTAGGATGGAAAAGAGATACTTAGCTGCTGCTTAGCAATCCTTTTTAGTTTTACAATTTTGATTCATACATAAAGCATACACACTGAAACACAACACACACATACAGGCACACACATACAGGCACACAGATACAGGCACACACACTCTCTCTCTCACACACACACACACACACACACACACACACACACACACACACACACACAGATACACACACACACCGTAGCTGTGTTGTCATCACTGAGTGAGCGAGGGATGTAGCTAAATTCAGCAAAAGAGGGGTGGATCTTTTGGATCGGCAGGATGCCACTGGAAAGTAGTCCTTCCACCTCCTCATCAGTCAACTGCAGAGATGTAGAGATTTAGAAACACTACTTGTTACATGGTAAACACATAACCTTGAACATATGTCAGATTAACAGTTAAATTCACCTGCTACTCAATAGAAAGTCATTATTTTGTGCGTGAAATCTACCAGCCACTTTCCTGTTATGTAAGCATTTATTTAGTATCTGGTGCTAATTTCCAATTATGCACCCACAGCATGTTTCCATACCTTCATATGGTATCTCATCATTTCATTGGACAAAGTGCTTCTGAACTGAGCTTCAAGCACTTTCTGGTACAAGAGAGACTGGAGAGGGAAAAATAATCAGGACTCATCAATACTTCACAACACCACCCCCTCCACAGATGGCCCTTACATTAATGATAACAAAAGTAACAGTAACAGACCACAGAGGAATAGATGGGTTTGGTAGTGACATAAAAAAGCAAACCTCCCCTTTGGAACCATTTAACATCTGCAGTACCTAAAACACACTGTTGGCTCTTTCCTATGAAATGCCACACTCTCTCTCCTAAGGGTATGTGGTAAGACTAAGTGTTGTAGATTCTCACATGAGCAATACTGATGCCACAGTATATTGAGAAGGTCATTGCCAAGTCCTCATCAAAGCGGTTGAACCATGGTCCATTAATTTTGTTCACTAGCTCAGCAACACCAACAATATCTGATAAAAAAGTATGAATAATTGAAGTTGAAATTGAGGGCAAACTCAGCAAAATAAAAAAGTAAGAACAAGAGAGAGAGTGAGTGATAGAGAGAGAGGGAGACCATTTACCTCCATTGACGTCTTTAATAGGGAAGCAGAGAATATTCTGTGTGTGAAAACCTGTTCTCTCGTCCATGGCACAGTAGAAGAGCGGGTGGGAGTATGCATCCTTGATGTTGAGGATCTCTCCTGTTGTTGCCACATGACCAGCGATTCCCTGATTAGCTGGAATGTGCAACTCAGTCTAAAAGATAGGCCAAGAATGCAACGCACCACAGAAGAACACTGATTAGATTTGGAGAGACTTTCTAAAAGAAGTGGCTACTTGACCTTTTGGTGTCAGATTGCCAACTGCTGTCAGGGTAACACTTTCTGACAATGTGCTGATGAAATACTGTATCATATTTGGCATTACAATACTAGTTTGCAGAGATAAGTAGGTGGGTTTACATAGACATTTTTTTTGTCACTCCGATTAAACTATTCCTATTGAAAAATGTGTCTGTTTTTGCATAGGGTACGTTCTATTCCGATCAGGTGCTCTCAAGCGATTTAGAATAGCCGTTGTTGCCTACTTTTCATTGAAAAGATACAGCAGGCAATCCGACAGACCGTATACATGGCTGTTCAATCGGAATAGGAACAGAATACACCACCTCTTTCATTCCGATTAAAATTCTGATCGGATTGTCAGTTTTATTATATGTGTCATTTCTATTCCGATTGAGCCGTTATTCCGATTCTAATCGGAAAAAGTGTCCATAAACCCACCTAGTGATGACCTATCTTGTTAGGCGTACAACTCAAAATCCCTGCATAGTCAATTGAGATTGTACGTTGTGCCCTTGCATGGGCCACTTTATCTGCACTACTTCAGTCCATCCCGATGTATGTGTACCAGCTATGGCTAGGAGTTGTCCTGCGATGAACCGCTGTCCCACTCAGGGGGGAGTCTGTGTGACTCTTGTCTGCTTAGCACCTCAGAAACTGGGTAGAAGCACCGGCCCTATTAGCTGCCATGACAAGAGAAGGATAAGCTATTCTAAATGGGAGGGGCAGTGGCAATGCACTGATGCTTAGAGGAGATGGACGCTGATGCCCAGGCTACAGCAGACAGACACACAACTGAAGCAGAACGTTTGAATGAATAGTGCAACTGTTAGCTTTCATATGTGCTCATTTAATTACTAACCGCTTTAACCCTCTCTACTTGTGCTCTGCATACACTCTGCATCAGCTATGCTTTCACTGTAGGCCTGACACGCACCTCATTTTCCCCCACCATCCCTCCATCAAACACCTTCGCCACCAGCTCCTCGTTGGCTTTGTCCAGCAGGAACACGGAACATCTGAGGGCAGGAGCACAATGGGAATATTTCAGATTTCAGATTTTGGGATCATTCAGCACCACTTTGTCAGCATCAATTTAATGTAATTGAACATTTGAGAAAGATAATGTTTCATTACATGATAATAGATTAAACTGATGCATGAGATGTGTGCACGTGATGTGACTGCATGTGACGCGTGTTTACGTATAACTCTCTCACCTCTCTGCGTTGCTGAGGCTCCGGGCTTCGGCAATGATCTCTTTCAGCAGTGTATTGACATCATCTGCACAAAGACGAAAGAGGCCCTGTTAGTTTGAACAGTCTACACGTCTGGTGTTAGTTTGCAGTCTACACCTGTTTGTCCTGTGGCATCAGGTATTCATACATGTGTGCTTGTGAGAGACAAAGAGTAATAAGCACAATGTTCACCAGTGCTCTACATAGCCTTTTATTAACTCCAGGTAAATTCACTTCTCGAGTAAATGACACCCACACTGTTATGTTGTCATATAAAAACATAATGCCATGTGTTAATTATAAGCTTAATTGAAACACCATACACCATCTACAATATCCTCACAGGTCAACTGAATTGTTTAATCTATGACAGTTGCACCTTATCACTGGGCTAAGCTCAAATATTTGAATGTGTGTGTGTGTGTGTGTGTGTGTGAGGTAGGGAGGGAGGGAGACAGAGTGTATTTACCTAAATGAGTGAACAGGTTTTTTGCCACCTGCAACAATGCCTGCAAAACATGACAGTAAAGAGGATCACAATACAATAATCTACGATAAAGAATACAATACAATAATCTAAATAAGAATCAAATAGTTATAACAAATACAGTAAGGTATGGAGTATGGTGGTACAGTACATTAATGATTAAAATATTAAATGTAAAAACATTGTAATGTATGAAACCATAGTTTGCTTTTATTTCAACAGTTGATTAGGTAAAGCTATCCTGAGGTTCCAAATGTGCTGAGACTATGCCTGTGTTGGAGACATATTACCTGACACTGTTTCTGCAGTTTGCGCTCCCTTTGAAGGGCCAGAGAGCTGCTTAGCACTGGGGCGGTATGCCGGACACAGTGCTGAATGATGTGTTCGTCTGCCTCTGTGTATCTGATTAAACCCAACCCATACGTACATGTTTTAATAGGCAACCATATACAGTATATGTTGTCATACGCATGTAATGTACACACTGAAACATCCACAGACCATATACAGTATATAGATTCAGATACACATAAACACACAGACATAAACAAAAGGGTCATTCCACGTCAGTTCAACCAGGGCCCACGCACTTAGGTCTCAAAAAATTCTGAAAAAATTACCAGGTGTACCTATGTTACCCAGGAGACACACTGTAAAATTACTCTTATGTAAGATCAATACTTTCCAAGATACAGCCAGTTTTACAGGGGGAGGGGGTGTCGATTTTGTTCGGGCTCTTTTTTTTGTCAAAGTTCACAAGCCCACAGCGCAAGAACTAAACCATGTAGGAGGCTCAAATTTTGCATGCTGGTACATAAATAGGAATAGTATGTAGCAAAATCGTCACGTTTGGTCTGGATAATCCTGCATGGTCATAGCTGTCCCTCAAAGTTGATACAAATTTTATTGGAGTTTTTGGCTGGGCTCTGTTTAAGCCTTCAGAAGACATATTTGTACTCAACATAGGCTCTTGATTTATTTTCCTTACTGAGATAAGTAGAAACACTCTCACAAAAAGCAATGAACAGAAAATAAATCCCTTCAGGGTCTGAACAGCAGACCTCACAAGTCTGAAAAATCATTTTGGTTATCATTTTCAGAGCACCCAAACACCTTGTGGGAATATACAAAGATTTTTTAAATATGTTTTTCCTTATTCTCCATGATCCCTTCTTTTTGAAAACACCAATTTGACTTGTCTTATGCAAATCTTTCTTTTTTATTTTCCACCCTGAACATGGGCAAAATGCCCCATTGACATCAATATGTTTTATATAGAGTCACCACACTGCCACCTGTGGTTGTATAGAGTAACCTGTGGTAGCTCTATACAAAACATATTGATGTCAATGGTGCATTTTGCCCATGTTCAGGGTGGAAAGTGAAAAAGAAAGATTTGCATAAGACAAGTCAAATTGGTGTTTTTAAAAAGAAAAGATCATGGAGAATAAAGTATCTTTGTATATTCCCACAAGGTGTTTAGGAGCTCTGAAAATGACAACCAAAATGATTTTTTAGACTTCTAAGGTCTGCTGTTCAGACCCTGAAGGAATTTATTTTCTGTTCATTGTTTTTTGTGAGAGTGTTTCTACTTATCTCAGTAAGGAAAATAAATCAAGAGCCTATGTTGAGTACAAATATGTCTTCTGAAGGCTTAAACAGAGCCCAGCCAAAGATTTGTATCAACTTTGAGGGACAGCTATGACCATGCAGGATTATCCAGACCAAACGTGACGATTTTGCTACATACTATTCCTATTTATGTACCAGCATGCAAAATTTGAGCCTCCTACATGGTTTAGTTCTTGCGCTGTGGGCTTGTGAACTTTGACAAAAAAAAGAGCCCGAACAAAATCGACACCCCCTCCCCCTGTAAAACTGGCTGTATCTTGGAAAGTATTGATCTTACATAAGAGTAATTTTACAGTGTGTCTCCTGGGTAACATAGGTACACCTGGTAATTTTTTCAGAATTTTTTGAGACCTAAGTGCGTGGGCCATGGTTGAATTGACGTGGAATGACCCAAAAGCCGATTGGTCCTACCTGCTGGCACCTTCCTTGTTGAAGGAACAGAGCAGGGCGGCCACCTTCCCTGTGTCTCTGCACTCGACCGGGACACACAGCATGGTCTCCACCTGAAGAGCCAGCTTACCGCTCAGAACCTGCAGGTCCTCCTGCCACAGCGTCAAAGGCAACAAGAGGCTCCATTATGATTGGTGGCCCTCGAGACCAATTCAATTGTTCTGATGCTATATACGGTGTCAATACAATAGAATTGAATTGAAATGTGATGCAAAAGGATGTATAAGTTACTCACAGTGGTGAGATCTTGTTGAGTGAGATACTTTTTCTCTTTCACTGCCTTCCCCAGATGTCCTGTGACCAGCTATAAATTACACATTATGAAGTGGTTATCATTAACCACTAACCAGTATGAGTTTTATTCCTTAAGGTAAAACACTAGGCACTCGTGTAGGCCTTGCAGCCTCAATTTGTACGACTGATGATAATATGACTTTGAATGTAAAAAAGCTATCTCAGTAGGCCAATAGAGGGCGCACATGTTTCAGTGTAGCACAAGCTAGTTCACCTTGCCTCAGTTGAAGGCTACAGAGGTTGTGAGTGTGTTCTGCTCTGAAGACAATCCAATACACTGACATAATCCAAATTAAACTGGTGGATGAGGAATATTTGTCCAACGTCAATCATGATATATGAGAGAATAGGGGAGAATAAATTGCATAACTCACGGGAAGGCTGATCTCCTCCTGTAAAACATTGTCACCAATCACCTGTGAACACATTTGCAGATGTCTTGTCAATAGGGTTGCATTCCGGGAAAATTCCGGGAATTTTCAAAGTTGGAAATTTTCCATGGGAATTAACAGGAATATACAGAAATTAACGGGAATAAACAGGAATTCGTGGGAATAAATTGGGAATTTTTAATATGGCAAGTTAGTCAATAACAGGGAACTTAAATGTAGTGGACAAAACCCCATCTTGCAGAATAATATTAGTTAAAACAACCTGATTTAATGCAATTTCAGTCAAATTTCTACCCTGCACATACGTCAATCCCATGCACACAGCAATCAGCATAGGCTACATAAAGGAAACCTATGGTGCATTCATGTGCATGGGGAAAATAAATTCCGGGGGGAAATAAATTCCCAGTGAAAATATCATCTCATGTGGGAAGAACTGGTGTGAAACTGGGGGAAGTTTGCAAACAGAGTTGCCCAGTTATGGGCTTGTCGTCACTTTTGTCCTCATTCAAATGGGTGTACGTCATTTTGCATAAGCTGTAATGGGACAATTAATCTGTCTGATTAAGCTTGACAATTTATATATAATTTACATAATCTATGTTATGTATCTAAGGTTTGGTTGGGGTGGTATGTTGTGTCATTATATTTTTATTTGTTTTACCATTTTCTGAGATTCTAACTGAACAAAATGATAGTCAGTCAATGTTCCAACCAATTTGATTTTGTTGTTGAGTGGCGTGGTGTCTCTTGGGCAGTTTAGTGGTTTCAGTGTTGCTATCTTAGCACGCCAGTAAACCATAGGCAGAGAATGGCATTCCTGCTAGCATGGTAGCTAGCTTTGTATTCTAAGCTAAGCGAAAATATGAACAAACAAATCATATTGCTTATTACGAAACAAAATGTTAATGTCTGTATATGAAACAGTAGGATTTACCAAAAATTCCCAGTTAATTCCCGTAAATTCCGATAATTTCCTTTAATTCCATGAAAGTTTCCAATTTGGAATATTTCCAAAATTCCCCAGCTTAACTTCCCATGGAAAGTTTCCGGAAATTTACCGGAAATTTTCCGCCCATTTGCAACCCTACTAGTCAATGGTGTTCACAGCAATCATTTATTAACCAACAGGACTGTGTTGAATTTATTGGGGTAAAGTAGTTCTTGAGTCATTTCACAGGTCTTGAGTAATTTTATGTTAAAACAGGGAGAAAGAACAAATCATCATACTGTCAGTGGGTAATGGAGTATGTCTATACTTAAAGTCATTTTCCACCAAGATCTCCATATATAAAGAATCATGATGTATTTGTGCATGAACTGGTATTTGTTACCTGGCAAAGCAGCTGGTGACTGTCTTCTGAAACCAGTAGAAAGCAGTACACAGACTTGATCTCTTTTTCCAGCTGTTAAAGCAATCAGAGCAAGTAAACCGGTTGTGTGTCTCTCAGTCATTCTGTCAGACTCACCATTACAATAACATTAATGATGACAATATAATCACTCACATATTGAATGATTTTTTGCTGGACAGTCACAGCATTCAAATCGTACAGACTTCCTATGAAAACAGGTCCATTAACAACAAGTCTTCCGTATATAAACACGAATGATATGTTTTCATCCCTGTAACAACCACATTCAATTTCAACCCATACCACAAAGCTGTAGGACTTTTTGATCCAAGTCTCTGTTTCCTGCATTATCCAGTGGTGCTGGTAAATGATTCTGGGATGTATTGATTAATGGGCTCATAAATGACTTCTTGGCCTTCAGAGTGAGCACTCTTTTACAGGCTACGGTGATCTGAAAGGAGACAGCACGGCACGAAGGGACATTATTACTGCCTGTCGTTTCCTATTAACAGAAGAACTGATAAATATTTGACCTTTTGGCTTACATGCTTCTCCAGCAAGTCTAAATGCTTGTCCTTCTCATCACTGGTCTCTCCACAACTAATCTGCAAATACAGTGAAACACAGCATACAATTACTCCAATAAACATCAGCTTGCTGTATGATCATTTTTATCAGTTTCTGTATTTGCTTACAAAATCAGATAGGTAATTGTAAGGACCCTCACCAAAAGCACAGCAATAGCTTCTCCTTGATCTATAAGAGGTGTAATGACAACTACAGTACAGAGGGAGTACAGATATGAATTATATTACAGATTTGAACAATTTATTGTAGGCTACATACTGCACACATACATACTGTACTACATACTGACGACGTGCACACGCTCACACACACACACACACACACACTTGCACAAACAACACCCCATGAAGACACATCCCCAGCACATACAGACAAACAAACCTTTCTGTTGTCCTGGCAGTGGCTTAGCCAGGCTTGGTCTCTGGTCCTCATGCAGCTCTGCTGGAGGTATGCCATCGCATATTACCCTCCTCTGCTGAGCAACAGCTTCTCTGGGAGCAGGGAGTGCAGATACACTACTCTTATTTGTGCCGTCTCAAAAGTTAACCAGTTTTACTCTGCTCATGTTTTCGTAATCATCGTATTGCATAATTACTAGCATTATTAACAGCAGATGTAGCTAAGCTACATCACTGGGGTTACAGCTCTTACTGAATGCTCCCCTCATTCTGCAGGTTATGTTGAGGGTCTTCGCAGTTCAGGAAGTCACCTTCCAGGAGATATGTATAAACACTGACCTTCAAGACAGAAAAAAAAGCAATGCAGTATCCAAAAGCTGTTGAAAATAAGCTTGTATGAATTTTCTTTCCTGAAATTGCTACTTGCAAGCATCTCAGTTGCTTGCTTTCAAGAATAGTGTGTGTAGAAGTAATGTTGTGTGTGTGAGTAAAGCATCTGAAGTTCTGTGGGGTGCTGAGGTGGAAAGGGAGTAGCTTACTGGTCCAGCTAGAACAGCACTGAGGGCAGCCTGAGCAGCTACTCTCAAAGATGGACAGTCCGTCACTGAGGCTAGTGACAGTAGAGAATCCTGTCAAGGCAATGACAGAGACATTTTAATGTGATGGCATTTTTAAGCTTTTCCATTTGATCACTAGCTACACGGCAGTTAATGCTGATAGTGAAAAAAAAAAGGCTTAACTGAAGATTCCTGACCCTTAGGATACTAAAAATAACTGCATTTTTGTTCAGTCTAGTTTTTGAAGAATTCCATATGCAGGGAATGCAGTATTTTGAAAATGAAAACCTTGTATTGCTTTACATTGTACTGCACTTCAGAAAAAAGAAAACCATTTACTTAAAGTATTAAGGCATGCATACTGTTAAGAAATGGAACAGCACATTTGCTTACTTGCAAAAAGGCCATGTGGTGAAATAAGAGTTAGCCCGCTGTTTCTTTGTCAAACATGAACATATAGCCTAGGTTAGATATTTTTTGATTCCAGGATGGATAAAGTTTTGGTAATTCATCACTTTCAGCAGGTAGGCTAATATGTTATGCTACACTAATGTAAGATGTCCCATTAGAATTTCTGCTTTATATCTGTCTGCATATTTTAACGTTGCAGGGAGTTTGTTTAACATAAGTTAGGTAGAAGCTAGCGCTTACAAAAACAACGGCTTTTCAAGTGTTAAAACTGATCGTTTTTCTTAGAAATGCAACATTTTGGACATGAAACGTACGGCAGTACTTAAAGGGAAAACTGCTGTAAAACTGTTCCATAACTGCAGTTATTTTGGGTAGAAGCTAACGTTAAAGTTAAGCCTACCATTTCAGGTAACATTAGCCAGAATAGCTAACATTAGTGGTTAACATTAGGCTTCGTAGCCTATTTCGGCCACATGGTCATCAAAATGCAGTTGTTTGTGTAACGTTATCACCTGGTACACATGGTAGACATGTAGGCCTGTCATTACTTGCTGTAGCCTATGCGGTTTTCGGACGTGGTTGGCAGACATAATGTAGCCTAGTGAATTTCCATTCATTTGTAGGCCTAAGTGATAGCCTCTTTTCAGGCCACATGTTGCATGGCAACACCTTGACTAGACATCCTGTGATTTGCTTTCCAGTTTCCATTGTAGTCAGAGGAAGATAGGCCTATTCACTTCCAGTCTTCCACTTGCTATTAGCCTACTGTAGGTCACTCCAGAACTGCAATGCAAATTTGCAAACTATGTGCAGAAATTTATGCAATTTAATGCTCCATAAAAAATGTGTAAATTAACCCCATTTCATTCATTTCAGTTTCTGTTCACATGAATATCAAAACATGTCGACTCCCCTTTGGTGTTGAACAAAGAGATCACATGACCTCTTGTGAAAACTTTATGAAGACTTTACTGAAGTCAGATAAATTGGGCCTTAAGTTATAGACGAGAAAAGGTTTAAGGCGTAGGCTATGAGATTCACTCTAAAAGATTAACTCTGCAGGTTCAAATTGTTTATGTAAATGTAAATCATTAATGTAAATCAGATTTCTCGGCCAAGTATACTTGCGTATACAAGGAATTTGGTCTCTGCATTTATCCCACCCGTGAATTAGTGAACACACAGAGCACACAGTGAACACACAGTAAGGTGAAACACACACACTAACCCGGAGCAGTGAGCTGCCTTGCTACAGCGGCACTCGGGGAGCAATGAGGGGTTAGGTGCCTTGCTCAAGGGCACTTCAGCCGTTCCTACTGGTCGGGGATTGAACCGGCAACCCTCCGGTTACAAGCCCGAAGCCCTAACCAGTTAACCTGACTCTCGCCAGATGAATTTAGTTCCGCCTAGCTCCACTCATCCATCTGGGATCGCTCCATTGGAGAGGTGTTTCAGAAGGCTGGGCCTTATCAAAAATCCTTGCATATGATTGGATAAGCCACTTGTCCGTCATCTTTATTGTTTCCACCAACAAAAGCCTCTGTTAACAAAAAAATATTGAGTAGATTGGACAACACGGGTGAAATAGCAGCATCAATGTTGACGCTTGCTTCCTCGATGCGAGCCGCCATTGTTGTCTGAATCAAAACAGTTTCAGTCGCTTCTCTGCAACATCACATCAATGAAACTCCTACTAATATTGGTGATTGCAAAGCAAACTTAAACCACTGGTATGAGCACAGACATTACACCCGTAAAACACACACACACACAAACAGTCACACCACATCTTGCAGTGCAGTAAATTGATATGCTGAAGGGCATTGCTGGCGTTAGGTGAATTTGACACCAAATGATGCCTTTAGACAAGCAGCAGCCCTGAAACATTCTACCAATCTTTGGTTGGAATATGGGACTTTCCTATCTTTTTCTGAAAGTGTAATCTTTTGAGTACCTTTATGGTATTTACCGTACACAATAACAATCCAATATTAACTGCTTTTGGGCTGGACTGCTGTAGCGTTCTGTTTTCATGCATCCATGCTTTGTTGTATTTGAATGAAGTTCTACAATAATACTTTGAAACACATAAAATAAAAATTAAACTTGATTATGCTAATGGTTCTCTCTCGCTCTCTCTCTCTCTCACACACACACATGCATGCATATTTATCTACATACAGACTTTGTCCAACACTGAACAAAGATTAAAGAGTCCATTAATTCATCAAGGGCTTTAGGGTGAAAAATATTATATTGCCCTGGAGTGTGGCGTGTCTGCACTGATGTACTCCAGAGACAGTTGTCGAACTGTGAGACAGATTTGAAAAGAACATGTGATGAATTCCAGAGGGACTGTGACGACAAACTACGACGAAGGTCTGAGGAATGCCCATGCTATTCTTCCCTCTGCAAGTCCATTAAGGTTCACAGAGTCAGTAGCAATACGCTTATAGCACTCAGTTACCAGGGAACCGACAAAGTGTTTGTAAATATAGCGTGACTGTTTTAAAAGCTGAAAAAGCAGCAGACAGATTGATTAGGTGAGAGCTGACATTTAAAGGCTCAGACAAAGTAAAAATATAACCAAATGGGCACACACAGGGTCCAGAGCTACTTCAAGGCCAAATGCCCTATCTCATGATGTTAGCAAAAGTGAAAATTAATTTGAGAATCCCCTCACTTAACACTTAACAGGTTCTTCCTTGGGCCATACTACACATGTCCACCAAATTCCATGAAAATCAGAGCAGTAGTTTATCCTGCTGACAACAGATAAACAAACCTAACAACGTAGCCACGTTGGCGGAGGTAACTATTGATAATTTAATACTGTTGCCAAGTAAAAGAACCCTAACTAAACCTTAACGGCTTGTGAGGCTCCAGTGAATAAACAGTCCGACGGCAAGAACGGTCCTCACATAAACAAACTGGACCAAAATGAAGGATAGAAACGCACACAAATGCCCAGAACTGGATCAGTGTGTCTTTTAGGGAAACCCCACACAGAGGAACTAAAGTTGCAGAATAAATGTGTTTTTAAATTCCCTAAAAGACTAGTTAACCAAGCTCATGTAACAATTATGTAGGTGGTTTTTACCTGCAAGTCGACAGGTGAGGCTGTTCTGTTCTCCACTCGAGGAATGAACTGTCGTCCGCCAAGAAAGCGAAAGAGCTCAACAAGCACTTGCACCAACACCATTTCAACTCCTCTCTTCACACTGGATCACAGAGATTTTCACTCTGTCTCACTCAATATTCCAGGTCCTACCTTTTTGTCTCTGCTCTCTGATCCTCTTTGTATGTGTGTGTGTGTGTGTGTGTGTGTGTCACTGCCTTGTGACAGGCAGAGAATGTGGAGTCCCTTTGTAAACAAGGCAGCTGGTCTCGTCACCACTCCTGTCCCGCTCTCTGTCTCAGCTACCTCTCTTCCTACTACACTCTCCCCACCCCTCCCTTTCTACTGGTTGGGCAAGCTGTCTCTGCGGAAGGGTGTGTGTGGCAGCAGGTGAGGTGTATGACGAGAGGAGAGAGAGAGAGAGAGAGAGAGAGAGAGAGAGAGCGCAAGTGAGAGAGTGGAGGATGCAGTCCACGTCAAAATCAGCAGACATGGGCACGTGGTTGCGGTTAAGGAGTGAAGTAAACAATAACAGTAAACAAATTAAAAAAAGCTTGGTTTCTTGATTGGAAGACTTATATTTCATGTACGCTTTTCATGAGCTTTTGATTGTGGTTTTTTTTTACATTGCTACATTACTTTTTACAATTTTTGTATACAGTACTACTGAAACTATATGAGCAATGATCCTTAAAAAGGAAGGAATCATTTTGATTTCATTTTTAATTGGTTCTCTGTGATTGAAACCATTTTGACCATTCCCTCTCCTTTCATTCTGCCTGCTGTGAAGGCACGCCCAGTCAATGCATTGGTCAGTATAGCCACCAGTTGACCTTTGGGTATAGTGCATCTGCAAAAAGACGGGCGTTGCTGTAGGCGCTCCCACAGTGACAGCGTCATTATGGATAAACCATCTAAATCTCTGACCCTGAC
Organism: Alosa sapidissima; assembly: GCF_018492685.1. Lineage (NCBI taxonomy): Eukaryota > Metazoa > Chordata > Actinopteri > Clupeiformes > Clupeidae > Alosa > Alosa sapidissima. Next base: position 30,544,433 of record NC_055961.1, on the reverse strand, counting down.
AAGCTCCACTTGATAAAAACAGTTCTTGCAGTGTAAGTTATGCAAGCCAAGAGTAATACACTCTTCCGCAAAGACATCAAACACAAATCTAAGAACGCATATAAAGGTCAGTGTATTAACACTGACTTTACTAGCCAATTAAACGGGATTAGCCCGGATTCTAGTTTCTGGAAGGCAGATTAATGGACAATGATGACATTAAACACCAAAGCTGACATTCCTAGCACTTTACAATGAATTGTGAGGTATTTTTAGATTGTGTCACACGTAGTCACTTGCTACCAATCAGCTCAATTGAGTGGCATTTGTTGTTGACGTGACTTTTTTTGTATTTTTTATGTCATATTACCATATGGCAATGTATTTGATCATTATTTTAAAAAAATAGTTGAATTACTAAAAGTAGAATTACTAGAAGTAGCTTCAAGCTAGATATTCAGCTAAAAACAAATGGCAAGGAGTGCTGCTACTGGGTGTTCCTCTGGTGCTGGTCAGTTAGGAATCCAAGAAGTTTTAAACAAAGTCTGAGGCACTCATGAAGATTAAATTAAATAAAGGCTTTTTATTTAATCTTCATGAGTGCCTCGGACTAGCCTCAGACTTTACTTTGAAATAATTATAGTTTCAAACTAAACTTCTCCCTAGGGTACCTTATTCCATTGTGAAGTAATTGACAGACTGCAAAGCTATGCTTTCAAATGGCAAAATGCTCTTTACTGACCTCTTGTGGAAAATCACCATACAAACAACTACTGTTACAAGACTTTTTTATGCATAATGTAATGAATGTAATATATTCAAACAAATACAGCAGAGCACAAAATTACGATAAGAGCAAATGTATTATTTGCATTTTTTTGGTGTCAGAAACCAACCAGCCATTGTAATAGAATAGAATAGAGATTTATTGTCATTGCACAGTAATACAACGAAATGCAGTGCACTCACGTACTGGACTCATTAAATAAAGGTAGCATAATAAATAGTCAGTAAAATAATACATTCTCATTCATTCAATACATTCATGTTGTCATACACTATACCATCTACTCAGTGCCATTTTATGCAAAGTAGTGCAAAATAAATAAGTTCAGAGCAATGCATGAGGTATTGATGGCATTGATTAATGCTGACAGATATCAGTGGGTTTATTTTCAGGTCAGAGTTGAGTATGGTGATAGCTTTGGGACAGAAACTGTTCATGCATCTTGTGGTGTGTGTGCTGATGGACCTGTAATGTTTCCCTTAGGGTAGCAGTTCAAACAGATCATTAGCAGGGTGGAATGAGTCAGAATGTTGTGTGTCTTCTGCAAGCATCAGGAGTTGAAGATGGTGTCCAGCTGTTGTTTTGGGTGGTTTTTATAGTCCTCTGCAGTGACTTCCTGCAGCAGAACTGCATACCACTGGCTGATGCTTTTTAATTCTGGCTGATGCTTTTGTCCGACTTAAGCGACTTACAGATGACAACTAGAAAGCCATTCCGAGAAACGGCAAAGTGTGCTTGCTCAGGTTTGGTTGACCAACAGGAGCAGACAGTGGAATAGGTTAGGGCTGTGCAATTAATCACATTTTAATTTCAATCTCGATTCCAGAGCCAAAAGCACATTCTCTGCTAAGTTTGTTATTATCGCTGTTAACCGAGGCCACCAAACTACTTAGAGAAATTATGGCAAGATGGTCAATCTAGTGATTGAATGCGCCTGGTTTTTTAAATCAGCACGTTACAGCTTGTCAATTACTACTAGTGCAAGTGGATAACATCAACCACAAAAGTTACTATTAAATCATTAACACTGATTGTTTTTTTTCCGGCCCAATGGATTATGAAACATAATTTCCAAGACCCATAGGAGAAAACATTGGTTACATTTAAAGTTGCAAACTTAAAAAAAATGGGGAGAAACTAAACACTCCGACCAGCATGATTAACTTAAAGGGGTGATAGAATGATTATATAGGGTATTTCACGCTGTTCCTTAAGGTCACCAAATAGGTATGTAACATTGGTTGGGCATCACCTAACCAACCGCTAGCTGTCTGTGTCCTGAATACACTGTACACTGGGATTCGCCCGTTTTACAGCGGCAGTTTCAAATTGTGAGATTTGCATATGAAAGAGGTGTCAATGGGACTTTGAGGTTCTCAAATGAAATGTATGTCCATTTTACCTACCGAACTGTCGTTATTCAACTATGACAAGGTAAACTCGGTTTTGCTTTACATCACCCCTTTAAATGTTAGCTATCCAACTTTCAACTAGCGCTGCTGTGTAGAATTCAAAAGAAAATGGCATTTTTATCAGATCATCAGCGAATATGTCACTGGATATAATCCAAAATGCCTGAACATGCCACACACCACAGTATGTAATCCCAATGTAATGCATCTGCAATAGGCTATGCTGTTGTGAATAAGTAGAACAGAGTGTGGTAGTTACTACCGTTATTTTGTGTGCGTTTGATTAGCATTTTTGCATGTTTCGGTTCGTAATAAAAATCCCCATGACAACATGAATGGGGTTTCGGGAATCATAAAAAATAACGCCCCGATAGTTAATTAACTGCTCATGAGTCCCTGCATTTGTTTCTTTTCAATAAAACCAGCGTGTATGTCGTCTCCATGTGGACTTTAGATCCGCCATATCTCTAAAATATGACTAGCTACGCCTCTGCTACCAGCAAAAAACCCTATTAAACTATAAACGATTACAGAAGGGTTTGGCAGCCACAATTGGTTGGATAGTATAAATCAGATGTTTTAGGCACTATGACTGTATTGTAAAGTTACATGAGAAGTCGAAGGTGGTAATGAAGTGCCTGGAGAGACTGGTTGCAGCTTACCTCAACACACACCACCCTGCTTTCCTTGATCAACTCCAGTTTAAATACAAGCACAACAGGTCCATGGATGTGTCCATCTCCATCACCTTGGCACCTTAGGCACCCTGCCCTAACTCACCTCGACAAAAATAACACCTAGGATGCTGTTCATTACAGCTCTGCCTTTAACACTGTTGTACATCAAAACTGGTGTCAAAGCTCAGAGAACTGGGTCTGAGCAGCCCCATAATGCAGTTGGGTGCTGGACTTCTTGACCCAGTTAGTTAAAATAGGCAACAGGAAATCATCCATGCTGATCCTCAACACCGGCGTCCCACAAGGCTGTTGCCTCAGTCCTCTGCTATACAGTCTGTTCACACATGACTGTGTAAGGCATGAAAACAACAGCATCATCAAGTTTGCAGATGATATTACAGTGATTGGTCTCATTAGAAACAACAATGAGGCCTCCTACAGAAAGGAGGTGAGAGACCTGACTGTATGGTGCCACAACAACAACCTCTCCCTGAACATCAGCAAAACTGGAGATAGTCATCGGCTTCAGGAAGAAAGGTGGCAATCACGTCCCTCTCTGCATCAATGATTCACCTGTGGAAATGGTCAGCAGTTTTTGGTTCCTGGGCATACAGATCATGACTCCCTCTCATAGTCCCACAGTGTGGCTGGGGAACGTGTCTGCTCACAATCGCAAAGTGTTGTCAAGGACTTTCAGGACTGCATCCAAAATCATTGGGGCTGATCTCCCTCAGCTTCAAATTATCTACTCCACACACTGTTAGAAGAGGGCTGACTTTATCATCAAGGATGCCAGCCATCCAGCTCACTCCCTCTTCTCTCTTCCCTCTGGCAAGCGCTAGCGGAACATTACCACCCACACCACATGATTCAGAGACATTTTTTTTCCACAAGCTGTCAGAATCCTAAATGTACATGTCAACTCCCTTTGTTTAAGGTCCCCCCTGTGTTTATTTACCTCTCCTTGCACTTGAAACTTAAAGGAAGTAACGAGTTATCTGTAACCATGGATACCTCTCAACCGTCCTGCTTGCTGCACCAGGCAAACGACACGCAACTCGAGCAACTTACACCGGTTCTGGCTGGACCTTCCAGAGTTGGACCGGTGGCGATATCTCAAAAGATCTAGGAGCAGGAGCTGGCCAAAAAATGACGGGAATAATAAGAAGAAGAAAACTTAAGAAGAACAATAGTGTGCCTGCTTTAGCAAGCACACTAATTATTACAGGACCAGTCTCCCTGGAGCAACCAGCCCACTGGTGTTCTGGCCCAGGAATATGAATGGAGGTCGCGTAGATATCAGACACTAGTTTAGCTGCATGTTGCTCTATTTACTTCCACATTACAAAGAAAAAAAGTTTGGACACCGAAACCTAAGAAGGCCACTTATATGGCCCACTCATTGCAACCCATGAAGGTAATTCTTTTGGAGATGCTGGAGGACTTGCTGTATGTGATTCACATAGTATTGTAGAGAATGTCATCCAAGTACATGAGTTTAAAACAAGTTAGCATATTTTTCTGAAACATGGAACCTACAGTAGCTGTAGATTTGAGACGAAAGAATTTGAAATTGCATGTTGCCAGAAGTGCCTTAAACCTTGGGTGTGGTCTGCTTGCAGGTGGGTGGTTAATCTGAACAAATTCTGAAGAATATTCTTATTCAATCACCACTCTACATATATGTTAAAAAATGGCCTGATTCTGAGATAGTAAGTTTCCACCTGTGGGCGTATCTTTAAAAAAAGTCACTCTGAACCGTGTTATGCTTTTATTGCTTTTTGCCTCGCTTGAAACTCATGGCATGAAGTCAGGCAAAAAAAAAAAACATGCAGAACTAGAAACAGCAACTTAATTTCTTCTACTGATAAAGTTGGTGTGGCATCCCCTTAAGGGTGTACTCTGTGTACTGTTTGCTTATTTGCTGTTTAAATTACTTTGTCTCTGCCTCTCTCTCTTTCCCTCTGTGTGTGTGTGTGTGTGTGTGTGTGTGTATAGTCATAACCAAAAGGTTTGCCATTTTGTGTTTCACAAACTTTTATGACCGCCCTGCATGTCCAAATTTCCGCCAAGGATTCCCGGGACACTGTAAGACCGGGGTACACGAAACTTGGTGGGCATGTAACCCCACATGGATAGCATGGAACCTCCTGTTTTCGTTTTGATCTGTAGCCCCCCGCTGAACTGGACCCCCCGAAATGAGGGTAGGGCAGACACAGTTTTCTGTGAATATCTCGAGAACCGTAGGGTTTAGGAGGACCATTTTTTTTTGTATGTTGATCTCAAAGGCCCATGTCAACCCATTCCATAACCACTCATTTCATGTATAGTGCCACCTACTAGTTAAACACAAAAAAGTAAAAATGAGGTCTTGTAATCGCAGGTATCTGTGACCTAACATAGTCAAAACTGCACGAAATTGGAAGTGTAGGATCATTATGACACCCTCTGAATGCACGCCAAGTTTCGTGGAATTCCGTTCATGGGGAGCCACACAATAAATTAATTTATGTTACTATACACCAACTGGCCTGTAGGTGGCCGGAGACTGTTTTCTGTGATTATCTCGAGAACTGTAGGGCCTAGGAGGTCCACCTTTTTTTTGTATGTTGGTCTTAAGGGGGCATGTCAACCTATCCCATTACCACTTATTTCATGTATAGCGCCACCTAGTTAAAAATTAAAAAGCAAAACATTAGGTGTTTTCATCACAATATCTCTGGCTGACATGGTCAAAACTGCACGAAATTGAAAGTGTAGGATCATTATGACACCCTCCGAATGCATGCCAAGTTTCGTGGACTTTTGTTCATGGGGGGCCTTAAAATAAAATAATTTATGTGTACATTTAGTGATCGTACACCAACAAGGATTCCCGGGACACTGAAAGACCGGGGTACACGAAACTTGGTGGGCATGTAACCCCACATGGATAGCATGGAACCGTCATTTTTCGTTTTGATCTGCAGCCCCCCCGCTGGACTGGACCCCCCGAAAGGAGGGTAGGGCAGACACAGTTCTCTGTGGGCAGACACAGTTCTCTTTTATGGTATGTTGGTCTCAAGGGCCCACATCAACCTGGCTCATTTGTGATTTGCACCCCCCCGGTAAAAAATGAAAATGCAATATTATTCTGCTTTAATCGCCCCTATCTTCAGTTAAGATGTTCAGAACTGCACCAAATTTTATGTGTATGATTGACCTGGTATTCTATGGGGGTCTGGGGGTATGCCAAGTTTCGTAGAATTTCATCCATGGGGGGGTCTAAAAAAATTAGGTTATGTGTACATTTAGTGACTGTACACTCATTGGCCTGTAAATGGCGGTGCACACATATAAACATGCACACACACAGGCACCCACATACTATCGGTATTAGAACGGCCGATACATAATTACAAATTCAGTAGGATCAAAAGAAAGCCAAAATAAATATTCATCATCATCATCATCATGGCTGCATTTTCAGTATTGGCGATAAGTAGTCGTTTGTCCACTAGATGGCGCATCGTTGCAGTGAGACGTAATTTTGTTGGAAGTTAAAAGTGGGTTGGGGAAAAACAATGGACACTTCCTACAAGGACTGTAATTTACCGCAGCGAACATCTAATAAGGACAGGACGATGTTCACATGAAGTGTAATTCCCATTTCTTCTTGAAGCCGAAATAAATCTGAGGATGTTTATCGGACATGCTTGGTTTTTACTGCAGGTACGTTAATCTTGTAATATCAATAAGGACCTAGGTAATGTTACCGTTAGCGTTGGTTGAGTGATGGAGGCCCATTTGATTGATTGCATTTGTAGAAAACTATAAATGCGGTTATACCAAGCAAATTGATAGCAGCACTGTTTGTATCTTTCGACTGTCATTTATTGCACGTGCTACAAAATCATTCTGTGCAATGGAAGATTTACCGACGTTACACCGGTCTGATACAGTTTTGCCTATACATGCGTGAGACTGAGACGCCTGTTTATTTTGTTTTAAGTGCGTGCAGGGTGTGAGAGGGGAATCGATGTGCTTTGATTCCAGCTTGGTAGTTGTAGTCTGTGAAATTAAAAAGCACGTGTGTGTGAAGTATCCAAACAATGACACCTTCATTTCATTATGGCTGCTTTTAGCAACACACCTTAAGCTACTGTGTAGTGGGTCCCATTTAGAAGTGGCTACTTCATTCGCGCTTTCCTTGACTCATGGAGCTGCGTGAATGTTATTACAACTTTTCGCCACGATATGGCAGTTTAAGTCCGCTTGATACTGTAAGTCGTAAGCCATTGGTTTCCAAAGGAGATTTTATTTGTGTCGCCAGCATAGCCTATTGACAATTTATGTTGTAAATAGGCCTACCTTATAGGCCTACCTGTAGCTTAGGGAAGCTAACAGCTTTCTATTAGGATCTAGTTTGTTAGTTACAGTTTTGTCATAACTCCCTAATGCATTTTTGCATTTAGAATAGCCAGAGCGTGTATATCTCAATCTGAAAATTAAACAATATCGGGTGCCTATGGACTAGGCTGGGTAAACCCAGCCTGATCTGCCCGCTATTTATTTTTTGATTTCTTAAAAGATTGAGCTTGGTCTGATGAAAGCCAGACTAGCCATGGACCTCAGTTACACAATGCAAGGGAACATGAATCAGCCTATATTTGCACGAACAATAACGGACAAAAGCTCTTCAACTTTGGCCCGTTAAAATGTGTATGAGCAGTCTAGCGACGCATTTCACACAAAAGTTTCAAGAGTGGGGGATGGAGTAAAATATGGAGACAAATTGAAGTGTGATTTATTTTCGCGGAATGGATGTACATATTTTGTACCGCTATGCGGTACATCTAGTTTATTATTATACTGTATCTGCAGCACCAGCTGTTTTTAACTCTGTTGAAAAGGATATATTTAGAACTTATTATTTCAATAAATTTGACAATTTTAAGCTTGACCTACCACTTTCTTAGAGCGATGAGGGACAGGTGGGGCTCGAGAATGCCCCCTCAAAGTGGGGAATGAAAGAAAAAGTTTGAGAACCACTGATCTAGTTTGTTAACTACCACAGTCACGAGTTAGGTCGCGATAGTCTGTCATTTTTAAAAAGTGGGTCCCCAGAAAAAAAGTTTGAGAAACACTGTTAAATCTAGCCGAGTCTGCATGGCTTCAGTCCCAAGCTTGTCATTGTCTTTGCACTTGGCATGTCATTGTTGATTCTTACTGTACAAGAGGTAAGGGAGGTGATCTAAAATAGCCTTTGGTTGAGCTGTCGGAAGAATGGGATTAATTTTAATGGAACAAAGAGATATCAAACTATACTGAGCTGTAGAGTAAAGTAACTAGGGCTGAGACAACGTAATTGACTACATAAATTCGTCAAAGTGAATAATTTGTGTCAACTCGCTGCAATGTAGATTTATTAACGAAGTAGCAGCAACTGGAATCCATACATTTCCATGGAATTATTTTTGGAATCTGATCCCTTATCATTCCTGTTCATTCGTACTCGTCGCTCAACTTATCGTGACTAAATTCAAGATGACGGAGAACGGTAAACTTCCTGAAGGTACTGTCTGTATAAATCGTCTTGTAAATAAACTACCAGTACTTTTTCAAAGTTCTAAATGTCTCTTTTTAAATGTCAGGGCCCTCGGAAGTCTACTAATGAAGTGTGGAGCTACTTTGAGCCTCGTAAATGGTGTAAAACTGATTTATTTTCATGGCTAGGCCGATGCCCGAGGCACCCCCATCGAAAACGTGTTGGTAGCATCAGCTAACTAGCGCCAGGTTTCGGAGTGCAGGGGACAAGCTGAGATGAGCTATGAGACAAAAGTTCACACTCGGTATCATGTTTCAACACACTTTAGGTCAATATCACACCAGAATTCTCCTTTAATTTGTGCATTGACAATAAAGTTGAATATCATATGAACTAAAGATGACTAAACTTATGTAGAATATGTATGGTATGTTTTATTGATTGGGTGTGACGAGAGAGTGCCGGTGCGTGTTTTGCGCGACACCGGAGCGTCAGAATCCTTTATTTTGGAATCCACCTTGCCCTTCTCTGATGCATCCGACACTGGGTCGGTTGTCCTTGTCCGCGGTATTGAGATGCATACCATCTCTGTTCCACTGCACCCGCACCCACCCACACACACATAAACATAAACATGCTGTATATGCACACAATTCAAGAATTTCTCAGAATTATGAACAGGCAAGATGGGGGTGGGGTTGTATAAAATGTATATTACATGTGAAATCTATGAACTAATCATGTTTTGGTACTTGTTGTCTAGCAGATACCAGTGAGAATTGAGTGTGCATATAATGCAATTCAGCGAGACAGTTAGAATCATATAACAACAGACAACAACTGCAGTGAGTTGGGAGAGAGAAAGCAAGAACACATAGGCTACTACTGGCCAAATCCTCTCCAATTGTTAGAATTGGACTCTGGGCGTTTGGGAACAGCTGAGGGAGGAGGCTACTTGAAACTGTGAGTTTCGGTCGGTGTGAGCGAGCGGACTTTCAGTTGACAGTAATTAACACCCTTTTGAACAATCTAAGCTGTGCGAACGTCAGAGGGCGGTCTACGCTGATGCATCATTAGTGAGACAGGAGGACAGCTGCATGCAATTCCTAGCAGAATAAAAATAGTGGCTGCTGCTGAAGCGGCAGCCCTCGTTTCAGCCAGCCTCGGTTAAGACGGACACGGTCAAGACAAGCAAGTTTACCTGTGCAAGTTCACCGCGCACAGGCACCGACAAAGGCCAAATGTGCCGTTCCACCATATCTGTTATCACCGGCCATTGCAGAAAACGGCATCATGCCAAAAGGGGCAGAAATGTCAAAAGGGGCAGAAATCCCCTTAACCTCCAGGAACTTAAACGGTCCTCACCGACAGAAACCTCCTTCTCCATGGGCTTGTGGAACTGTCAATCCGCAGTCAACAAAACCGACTTCATAGCTGGCTATGCCAACCACCTTTCATTGGAACTCCTTGCTCTCACTGAGACTTGGATCAAACCAGAGAACACTGCCACCCCGGCTGCACTCTCCACTAACCTTACACTATCCCACACCCCTCGCCTATCTGGACGAGGAGGCGGGACGGGCCTGCTGATCTCCAACAAATGGAAATTCACCCCGCTACTGCCTTCAAACAAATATGTCTCATTCGAATTCCATGCCATCACAGTGATCGCCCCAGCAAAACTCTACGTGCTGGTCATCTACCGCCCTCCAGGCCAACTAGGCGACTTTATTGACGAACTTGACACTGCTATCCTCCATCCCTGAGCATGACTGTCCGCTTCTTGTTCTCGGTGATATGAACATCCACTTAGATGCCCCAGGCTCAGCGGACTTTTTGGCCCTGGTCCACTCCTTTGACCTCGAACTGGTTCAAAGCCCACCGACTCACAAAGCTGGCAAAGAGCTTGACTTGATCTTCACTCGGAACTGCAGCACAGACACCCTCATGGTGACGCCTCTCCATCTTTCTGACCACTTCTTCATCCAGTTCAACGTCAGCCTGTCAGAACAGCCTCCGGCTCCTCAGCCGATGGTCACGTTCCGCCGCAACATCCGGAACCTGTCTCCAACGCACTTCTCCTCTGTGGTTGCCTCCGGTCTACCTCCACTCAACACCTTCTCCTCTCTGGAGGTTAATGAAGCCACCGACTCGCTCTGCTCCACACTGACCTCGTGTCTAGACGAGCTGTGCCCTCTTACCACAAGGCCAGCTCGATCCAAACATTCTCATCCATGGCTAAATGATACCCTCCGATCGCAGCGCACCAAACTCAGAGCCGCGGAGAGGAAATGGCACAAATCCAAACTAGCTGACGACCTCAAAAACTACCAGACACTCCTGACCTCCTTCTCAGCCAGCATCACTGCTGCTAAGACTGCTTTCTACCATGACAAAATCAACAGCGCTACAGACACTCGAAAACTTTTCTCAACCTTCAAATTGCTACTCAACCCTCAGCTGCCTCCTCCTCCATCCAGCCTTACTGCAGATACCCTCGCCTCATTTTTTACAAACAAAGTGGCGGCAATCAGCAGTCAATTCTCTACATGCCCACTCAACGCATCTGACTCAGATACCGCACTCCTACAACCTCTAGGGACTGCTGGAACATCTTTTTCAGCATTCACGCCTCTCTCCGAGAGTGAAGTGTCCAGACTCCTGACATGCAGCCGTCCTACCACATGCTCGCTGGACCCTATACCTACGAGCCTACTTCAGTCCATCAGCCCGACCATCGCTCCAGCTATCACACATGTGATCAATGCCTCGCTAACCTCCGGCACATTTCCAACAGCGTTCAAAATGGCCCGGGTAACACCGTTACTTAAGAAAGCTTCTCTCAACCCTGCTCAAGTCGAGAACTACCGCCCTGTCTCACTACTGCCTTTCCTATCCAAAGGCATTGAACGAGCAGTCTCCAAACAGGTCTCTGACTTCCTTTCACAGAACAACCTTCTGGATCCAAATCAGTCTGGGTTCAAAAGCGGCCACTCTACCGAAACGGCTCTGCTGTCTGTAACAGAAGCCTTAAAAGAAGCCAGGGCGACCGCTCGGTCATCAGTACTCATTCTGCTTGACTTATCGGCTGCCTTTGACACGGTTAATCACCGTATCCTTCTCTCTATACTCGCTGACATGGGAATCTCCGGTTCTGCTCTCTCCTGGTTTGAATCCTACCTCCCAGGACGCTCGTTTAACGTATCATGGCTGGGTCAGCTATCTACACCACCTCCTTGGGACAGATTATCCGTTCACACGGCTTCTCATACCACTGCTATGCAGACGACACACAGCTCTATCTGTCCTTTCCACCTGACGACCCCCTGGTTTCAGCACGGATCTCGGATTGCCTTTCAGACATAGCTACATGGATGAAGGCACACCACCTCCAGCTGAACCTCTCAAAGACTGAACTGCTGGTCATCCCAGCTAAACCTACCATACACCACGACATCAACATCAAATTTGACTCCCTGTCTGTTTCACCGACCAGGACTGCAAGAAATCTAGGAGTTGTTCTTGACAACCAACTAAACTTCTCAGATCATGTTGCCTCAGTCGCCCGGTCATGCCGTTTCGCACTCTACAACATACGGAAAATCAGGACTTACTTGACTCAAGATGCTACCCAACTTCTGGTTCAGGCAATAGTCATCTCACGACTCGACTACTGCAATGCCCTCCTGACAGGTCTCCCAGCCTGCGCAGTGAAACCACTTCAGATGATCCAGAACGCGGCGGCGCGCCTGGTCTACAACCAACCCAAAAGGGCACATGTTACCCCGCTGCTCATCCAGCTACACTGGCTACCTATGGCGGCCCGCATCAAATTCAAGTCTCTAACGCTTGCCTACAAAGTAGTCTCCGGTTCTGCTCCCACCTACTTGAATGCCCTCATACAGACTTACACTACCTCCAGACCGCTGCGCTCCTCTGACGAACGACGTCTAGCTCTACCACCGGTACGCTCAAGCCAATCCAAACTTTTCTCATCTGTTGTTCCTCGTTGGTGGAACACACTGCCAGTTCCTACAAGGGCAGGGACATCCTTTTCCACTTTCAAAAAACTCCTGAAGACCCAGCTCTTTAGAGAACATCTACTCTCATAGCAACACTTACAACAAGTCTTACTGATCCTAGCACTCACCAGCCGTTTTAAACTGACAAGTAACTGTTAAAAACAGCACTCACCGACGCACTTATTCTTACTGTACTCTAATGTTTTTTTAAACTGTCCTAAAATTGTGAGAATTGTTCCAAAACGTACTGTTTACCATGTTGTTAGTCGCTTTGGTTAAAAAGCGTCAGCCAAATGTAATGTAATGTAATATATGCCTTTCAGGCCAATTTGATTATTGGTGTATATTTGTAGAAAACCATAAATGCGGTACCAAGCATTATACCAAGCAAATTGATAACAAGACTGTTGTATCTTTCGACTGTCATCTCATTCTTTTCTGACCATAAACTACTAACAGGAGCTAAGTGAGTTATCCACAACACGTTCGCTAACGTGATGGTTTTCTAATGGAAAATATACTTATAACCTGTCTATGATGGATCCTAAACACCGGGCTGGGACATTTCTGCTTGCTAAATAGGTTTTTCTGCTGTTGATTCGCTCACAGTCCTTGGTGGCCCTGTCAGTGCTTTGTAAAATGTTGCATTAAGACCACAAAAAGTCTCAAAAAAGCATCTGAGCTAACGTCCATTCCAAACACCCACTAGGCCACTTTAATCCTCTATTTTCAAAGGTGTTTCAAGTGGGGTCATCCCTATGTTCCCCGGGTCCTATGTTCCCTGCTTTTTTCAAAAAAGGGTTCTATGTTCCCCGCTGCTTCCAAGTAGACTGCAGCCGCATGGCAAGGCGCGGGTTGGTAAAGTGCTGTCGCGCGTGTTTGAGCTCCGAGTTGCCTCTTCTTGGAGGAAGAGCGCATGTTTGAATCTGCAAGCACGTTCACTAATGAACATTTCTTGACGAAGCTGGCCTATCTTAGCGATATATTTGATATATCTTAGCGATACATTTGAGTTAAATGTCCAGTTACAAGGCAAAGACAAGCACCTACCTCACCTAGCAAATAAGATTACTGCATTCACCAAAAAAACTTGAGTATGGGACAGGCGCCTCGATCGCGACAGTATTATGCCTTTGAGATTTCGAGCGAAATCGCTGGAACGTCTGATTGGGAGGCACTCTTGTGATCCCATGTATTAAACAGTAGGCCTACATCACATCCCTGCAAAGTTTATTTCAACAATATTTCCCAACCAGCAGTGCTCAGTATGACTGGATTATGGATCCATTTAATGCAGCATGTTGGCATTTCATTGAATATATTGTACAATGCTGTAAAATGGCCTATGCTTCCTAATATGTTGCTGGAAAACATAAATATGTGTGTTATGTATTTATTTATTATTATATCTGCAGCACCAGCTGATTTTAACTCTGTTGAAGAGGATATATTTAGAACTTGTCATTATTTCAATAAATTTGACAATTTTAAGCTTGACCTACCACTTTCTTAGAGCGATGAGGGACAGGTGGGGCTCGAGAATGCCCCCTCAAAGTGGGGAATGAAAGAAAAAGTTTGAGAACCACTGATCTAGTTTGTTAACTACCACAGTCATGAGTTAGGTCGCGATAGTCTGTCATTTTTAAAAAGTGGGTACCCAGAAAAAAAGTTTGAGAAACACTGTTAAATCTAGCCGAGTCTGCATGGCTTCAGTCCCAAGCTTGTCATTGTCTTTGCACTTGGCATGTCATTGTTGATTCTTACTGTACAAGAGGTAAGGGAGGTGATCTAAAATAGCCTTTGGTTGAGCTGTCGGAAGAATGGGATTAATTTTAATGGAACAAAGAGATATCAAACTATACTGGGCTGTAGAGTAAAGTAACTAGGGCTGAGACGACGTAATTGACTACATAAATTCGTCAAAGTGAATAATTTGTGTCAACTCGCTGCAATGTAGATTTATTAACACAGTAGCAGCAACTGGAATCCATACATTTCCATGGAATTATTTTTGGAATCTGATCCCTTATCATACCTGTTCATTCGTACTCGTCGCTCAACTTATCGTGACTAAATTCAAGATGACGGAGAACGGTAAACTTCCTGAAGGTACTGTCTGTATAAATCGTCTTGTAAATAAACTACCAGTACTTTTTCAAAGTTCTAAATGTCTCTTTAAATGTCAGGGCCCTCGGAAGTCTACTAATGAAGTGTGGAGCTACTTTGAGCCTCGTAAATGGTGTAAAACTGATTTATTTTCATGGCTAGGCTGATGCCCGAGGCACCCCCATCGAAAACCTGTTGGTAGCATCAGCTAACTAGCGCCAGGTTTCGGAGTGCAGGGGACAAGCCAAGATGAGCTATGAGACAAAAGTTCACACTCGGTATCATGTTTCAACACACTTTAGGTCAATATCACACCAGAATTCTCCTTTAATTTGTGCATTGACAATAAAGTTGAATATCATATGAACTAAAGATGACTAAACTTATGTAGAAGAAGAAACATTCACAAAAATCCATGGCCTCTCTTCTTGATACATGTAGCTGTTGAAAACTGCATGGAACTGACAGGGATTGTTTTGTTTATTAATAAATAAATAAATAAAAATAAAACTGATACCTTCTGCTTTTCCCAAATACAATGTAGCCTACAGGTGTACATGACCTTTCATCAGTCCAGTTGCAATGGATGAACTTTGATGAACTGCCCTACTTGTGATTGTTTAGAGATTTTAAAGGTTTTATAACAATGCTACACATTTTTAACCTGACTCTCGCCAGATGAATTTCGTTCCGCCTAGCTCCACTCATCCATCTGGGATCGATCCATTGGAGTGGTTCTTCATAAGGCTGGGTCTTGCAGGGTGCTGAGTGCAGGGGTGGCGCCCAGTAGTTAATGGGCTGGACTATAAGAAGGCCGGGTTTCCCATGGACGCTCTCTTGGCCTTATTGCTCATTTGTGGCTTGCTCCGATGGGGAGAGCCTGGAGAGAGCCCTCGCCAATCGTGTAGCCCTGTGCTGGGAGCTCCCTCCGTCTTCGTAGTGTTTTGTTTTGTTTATTCATTTTCCCTAGACACACTTTGCACGACACTTTTATACATTATACTGACTTTTCTATTTATGTAAATAAATTATGTATTTATATTGAACGCTACGGTGTGGTCTCCCCCATTTTATGTCAGGTCTGCTTTGAGCCAAGCAGCCTTGACATGTGGGGGCTCGTCCGGGATTTTTTTGCTTCGGGGATTTAGAATAATTGGATGGTTTCGTTTTGGATAAATTGGTTGTGCCTGCATTGTGCAGTCGAACGCAACAGTTTGCTGCTATTTCGGTGAGTTGCAGCAAACTTAATAGGCCCAGCTGATTTGTAATTGGGGGAACCCCCGTAGTGATTGGTTAATTTGAGTTATGATGCGAAGAATGGGAGTTCCGTCGTTGGTCGGTTAGTTTGTTGGTCGGGAACAAACTTTTTGAGCGCACGTCTTGTTGATTCAATCATTTGGTGGTTTCTGCTACAAAGAAGAGAATAAATAGCGAATTGGATTACATTGGAGCAACGTGAACACCCTGCCATAGGTGAGACCGCTTAAAAGTTTTGTTTTATTTCCTGCTTATTTGTTGTTTTTGCATGTTAAACGAGGGGGGGGGGGCTGCGTTCAGCTCAATCACGAAGACACGTGAAGATTAGAGTTTGGAAATAGGTTTTGGTTTTGCGGGGGAATTTAGATGCAGGGCGCTCCAGTCTAAATTGTTTGTAGTCCTTCATTGTGTCGGAAACCACTTTTAGTTGCCAAGACGTGTAGCTTAGTGTGAAAGAGCAAAGCGAGAGTTATTTGGATCGGGTCACTGGAAAAACGAATGCCCTGCTTTGCGGGAGAGGCGACGTAGTAGGTTTCAACCAAAGGGTGCCGGTTGTGTGGTCAGGATTGCGCGTTCTGAGAAACAGCAGTGTGTAAAACATTCAAATATGACTTCAGCAAGTGGTGTCCCTCTGAGTTCTGTGAGTGAGAGCACTGACACAGTCAGGGAGGTGCTGCTTTCAGAACAACGTCTCCCTTGTGGAGGTGCTAGTGAGAGCTATAACCCATTTATAACTAAGGGGTATGTTTTATTGATTGGGAGTGACGAGAGAGTGCCGGTGCGTGTTTTGCGCGACACCGGAGCGTCAGAATCCTTTATTTTGGAATCCACCTTGCCCTTCTCTGATGCATCCGACACTGGGTCGGTTGTCCTTGTCCGCAGTATCGAGATGCATACCATCTCTGTTCCACTGCATCAGATAGCCCTGGAGTCAGAGCTTGTGAAGGCAGAGGTTGTCTTGGCTGTTCGTCCGTCACTGCCTGTGGAGTTGACGTGATTTTAGGAATTAATTTGGCAGGGGGGGCGGGTGTGGCCAGAGATGCCACTGCCACCTGTAGTAACCCATAAGTCTGTTGTGCCTAGGGAGTCCGACCAGTGTTCTATTAATATTCCTGAAGTAGTTACCTCCTGTGAGGTGACCCCTGCAATGAGTCCCGACCTGGAGGGACACCAAGAGTCAGAAGGGTTGGATTTGGACTGTGTTAGCTTGACCTTGCCTGAGTCGCCACCTACTCTTTCCTGTGAGAAGGAAGCTGTTGCTCAAGGTAATGGGGAGGATGGTGTACCGTGGCTGTGGTTGACGGCATGTGAGGGGGTGCAGACTGGCATAGATTTCAGACCCAATGATTTCGTTTCTGCCTGTCAGGTCCATGATCCTTTGACTTTGTTGAAAGATGGTTTGGAGGAGCTCAAAGCTCCAGTGAATGTGTTTGACAATGTGAAGGGGTTCCGTCGGAGGTTGCTGCTGGCCTGGAAGATGGGCCGTGAAAATTTAAGTAAGGCCCAGCAAGACATGAGAAAAGTGTTTGGTCAAGTGGTGGAACGAGCATTTAGTCCATGCGATCAGGTCTTGGCTTTCTTGCGTATGCCCTGTTCACCATTTAGTGCTAAATTCGCTGGCCCTTATTCTAGGTTCCAACAAGTGTCTGAGCGTGACTACCCATTCCTTACCCCCGACAGGAATATACTCACCCAGTTATGTGATCTTAACTTGCTTGAGTCTCACGATTCGCCAGGTCGCAGTTTTGGTCTGGTTTGTGTGGATGTCTCATCTGCTGCGGTGGCTATGGTCAACAGTGCGCTTCCTAGTCATCCGATGGTGGCAGCAGAGCTTGACCCTGGTGGCACTGATGACCCAGTACTGCAGCCAAAGCTTGACTTTTCAGAAATATTGGCTAATTTGGATAGCCTGGTAGGTTATCTTTCAGAGAAAAGCTTAGAACTCAAGTTTTGGATTTGGTCATTTTGTGCTTCGTTTTCAGATATGTTTACTTGTACTAACACCATAGAAAGCAATATAGGTGTTGGTGGTCCACCTATTGTCAGTTGTGTTATTGTGTTGGCCTTGATGAAAAATAAAATAAAATGCATAAAATTGGGGAGGCCGAGGTATTTAGATCATGGTTAACCCTGTTTAATTGCACACACTACACATTCCCAACTTGTCTTGTTCCTGCAACACTACCACTTGAACATGCGTCACATCAGGGGTGTGGACAATGTAACTCATTGTCCTGCTCCTGTGGCAATGTTGAATAATTGTTCTCTCATGTCTTCTGTCCCTCCTGTTCCCTTTTCTCCTGGCCTCTTCTTAAAGTGCTTTCCAAGGGCCCTGGATAGCTGGTGGAGCCATATGTGGAGGTTTGGGGGGGTATGGGAAAAATTGGCAATGCACTTGGTGGTGGTTGGTGTGACATCTAAACTAAGGTTTTGTAGTGGTGTCTTGGGTTTTATGTCATGGTGGAGTAATGATTGATGTTATGCCTTGAAATAGTTTATTGTTTAATAGTTTAAATTCTTAGTGTTATTGATCCCACTTAGGTGGGCCTCTGTTTCGAAGGGGGGGGGACTGTTACGACCCTGTTGACTCTTCTTGGGGCTACGCCCCTTCATTCTGTGTGTTGCCTGTTTGTCTCCTGCATGGTGCAGGGGACACTTTGCTTTTATACATTATACTGACTTTTCTATTTATGTAAATAAATTATGTATTTATATTGAACGCTACGGTGTGGTCTCCCCTATTTAATGTCAGGTCTGCTTTGAGCCAAGCAGCCTTGACATGTTTTTCATCTAGTGCTCTTCCAGCACAACTAACCACAACACACTCTCATTCTGTTTTTATTGTATTCAACAAAATGTTTTATATTGTTGTTGGACCAGTTTAGCTGCCTGCATGTAACAACCTGTATTACAAGGATCACATGAGCCATGTCTCTGGACTTTCCCTGTCACACTGGTGACGTGAGCTGTGAGTGGAGATGAAAATGCTGGATCTGTGTCTGTATATCAGGGGATCCTCAAGTCTGTACTTCGAGACAGAACAGGGATGTACGTGGTTCATTGAAATGCAAGTATGTGTGCGTCATTCAAATGCACAGACACACACTGAACCCCAACTGTTTCTGTCAACTTGTTTTACTGCAGAGATCTTCTAGAATTGTCCGCCACCCCCAGGGATCCTGCAGTTACTGTTACACAAAGTAGGCTACATAAAAAGCGTGTCTTAACATTGTATGTAGCATTGCAAAGCACGTACACAGGGCACTTCAGACCGTCACATTATTGTTGCCCTGGCAACACAACATTATATGATACAGCACCTTCCACATTTATTGGCACCCCAAGTAAAGTTGAGTAAAGAAAAATTATCTTTTGGGAATTTATCTGAATCTTGCTGAAAACATTGAGGAAAAAACATCCTTGAAGGGAAGCAAGAGAGAAAAAAAAACAATGCATCAAAGATGTTTTATTTTATTTATTTATTATTTACAATTATTGCCTCCCCTGCATTTAGTAGCATACATTGTAAAATCTCCCTTTGTGAATAAAACAACTCTTAGCCTTCTCCTTTGACATGCCATAAAGTTGAAGGATATACAAAGAAAGGGTACAAAATTTCTATACATTGTCCATATTCTTCTTGTGCATTCTCCTCTTAGCTCACTGGTTGGTTTTATGGAGTTATAATCAGGCATATATTTTGGTTCATTAACCAGCAGGATGATCCAATCATGACCACAGGATATGATTCAACATAGAGCCAATAACATTATGCAACTCCAGACTTGTACATTTGTAATTGTATGACAAGAAAGGCCTTTTCTCCTGGTATGCCTTTTGAATCTATTAACATAGTCCATCTGAAGGTTTTTGTGGAGCCTTGGTGACTTGGTGATTTTTTGGCTCTCTTACTATCCACCTCACTGTGCGTGGAGGCAAGATAAACATGAGTCCCTATTCATACAGTCTTGATCAGTTGATTGGGATTTATTTATTGTTTTAGCTGTATTTTCATGCCTATGTTTTGGCCATATACAGAGGTCAACTAATTTTCCCAGATTTAAATTGTGAATTCTCTTGTCATGCCTATATGTTGAAGAATGACTAGGGCATTTGACCTCTGTGTCACATTATTTGTATCCTTTACCAGCAAGTAATGGAATACTACTTGAAAGTCCACAGACACTCTTACCTTAGAAAAAGAATAGAATACACTTGATTCCCTTCAAGGTGAGACTAATATATAAAAAATAAATAAGATAAAATGCCCAAAGATGATTTATTCCTCTTCTGTTCAACTTTACCAGGGGTGCCAAAAATGTGAAGGGTGCTGTATGTTGTGGGGGTCCTACCACCTTGTCTCTATCAGCCAAGAGTTTCTTGGCCTAAATACGTTGAAGACCTCTGAAATTATGTAGGCCTATTGCTATCACCATCTATATTTGTATCAAAACATGATTTGTCTCTGGAATTTAAAGATGCTCAAAACATAACATGGAGATATACAGTAGACACATTGCACCTGTATATCTTAACTGTTCAAAGTCATGTATGTTGTAAAACTTGAATGGCATAACATAGCAAAAATGATCATGAGATATGTTCTGCTCTCAGACAAAATCAACTACTTGGTACACTCTTATAGATAGAGGCATTATCTGGAGCAAAGATACATAATCTGCTAATCTTTTGTAACGGATCAACAATACTGTTGATAAACTTCCGTATTGTTTAGAAATATTTTGTTTATGACATTTTACCCCCCAAAACAGACATTAAACATTAAATCTAAATAAGTCACTGTGTCTGGAGTTCTGGCCACAGATTAGCACTTGTTTAATCATGTTAAGATTGTGAAACACAATCTTGTAAAAACATCACAAGTTAGTTTACTGTTAACAGTAACATGCGTGTTGCCATAATATACAGTTTTCCAATCTACACCCACACAACATCGGAATAATCTATCTTCTATATAGCCCCTAGCATAATCTATTTTAGCTATACTAGCATAATCTATCTTCTATGTAGCCCATAGCATAATCTATGTTCAGAGATTTTGGAGAGACTGGTTTAAGAGTAGGTTTTGTTCTAGGTAATAGGTCAAGACAGAGTTCCTGACCTAAGTGTCATCATCTGTTTTTATGTTATTGCATGATTCACTCCTTTCTTCTCCGTCACTGTGCGATCTGGGACTTTCTGGAAGGTTAAAATCAAGATTTTTCAGAGTATAGAGTACATGTAGTTGAAATAGGTCTATGCCTAATCACTTAATCCATAATGATAACTGACTTTGACAGTTTTAACATGAAAGTAAAGACAGAGAAGAAGAGAGAGAAAGAGCAACTAAATGACATGTGTTACAAAATTTGTGAAAGAAGGAAGAAGAACAGCCAACAAGTAAGAATTTAGGATTTGTTTGTGTGAATATACGTAAGTGTGACTGTAAGAAATGATGAGCTTGAGGAAAGTATGTGTTTCAGAATGTTGTAAGACATGCACGTCGATTCCAGTCTCTCCCACAGAGTTGTACTGCCAGGTACGTGTGTCTATGTCTGGGGGTGTGCTTATGTATGCAATGTTACTCAGGAACAGATGACTCAAAGGAACTGCATCACTTCCTCTTTTCTCAACTTTAACATGATAGGATAAGATGAGAGGTGGGTGGTCACTACATTTTTTTGTAAGGGGTAGCTGAACAAGTATGCAGCTGTTTAAACTTAGGAGAAAGTGTGTGAAAGACAGAAAGAGTACCGTCCAAAAGAAGGAGAAGCTGCTTTCATTGACTTAATCATACTTTTGCATCAGGAGTCAAGAAGAAGAAACATTTCTACCTATACACAGACTACAAAGAGGTAAACTTGCGCAATACTTTTTATTAACACTTATTGTGCTCCCCACCCTTCTTTGTCATGCATATACTATTTTGAACTAGAGTAATGTCTGTGGGTTGTGTAAAGACTTAGGACAACCTGACTGTAAAGAAAGTGATGGAAGGAGTTTATATTTCCTTCCAGAGTTGGGCTGCATAGCAGCCTCATTCAGTACATTCATGGCAGTCATGAAAGCTTTACGTATACTCAGTGTGAGGTTGAATAATTGAAAAAATAGAAAAAGGAAAGGATATTGGTGTCTGTTGGTGATCCTGATTGGGTCGGTGAATAACTGCCAATTTCCTGTGTCTCTTGCCACACACTCGGTGATCTGAGAACAGGTTTTTTAACTGGTTTTTTTAACTACTGTTTGCCGTATCAACACCCTCCATAAACTCAGAAAGAAAAACAAGACCGGTGCTGAAGAGCGGTCAGACTATGAGTCCAGTGAAAAGCTATGCGGGTCTGGATCACTGCCTTCTTCTGCCTGGAGTTACCTATTGTACAGTTTGCACAGTGCATTGGCAGACGGCTCTGCTTTCAGCCAATCTTGAATGAGCCAGACATCATCTACTAAGAGAATAGAGACTTTGTGATTATGCAAATGACACCAGTAAAGTATTGCATTGTTTTGTAATACTTAGAGACATACAGTATTGTACAGTTATTGACATATATATATATATATACTTGAGTAATAATAAATGAGGGATTACCACAAAATAACATTATAAATCATAGTATTTTCCTGATGTGTTTGATGCTTGGATCTGATTTGACTTTCTGTGTATTTTTTTGTCAGAGTGAAGCCATGGCCATGTGTGAGAAAGCCAAGTCAATAAGCGGGCGTCCAGAGGGACCGTATCGGGCTGTCGAGGCCTTGGATGGTCTGGCACATATAGCTTTTGAAGGCAAGGACACACTGGATAAGTTATTTGATCACTCCGTGCAAAGATTTGGCAAGGCCGCATGCCTGGGCACTCGAGACGTCCTGAGTGAGGAGACTGAGACACAACCCAATGGAAAGGTCTTCAAGAAGGTAAACACCATGCTTAAGGTGTCACTTGTCTCTTGCCAGGAAGCCATTAATAATGTTGGTCAGGGTTAGCCTTAGCACAGACCGTTCATTTAAAAAAAGAAAAACTACAAAAATTCTACACTTCAGATCAAATAGATTATCAGTGCATGCATCTGTATGGTGGCAGCTAACCACTGTCCTCAGAAATGTCCAGTTAGATCTCAAGACTGACTCATGGCCAAGATATACTGACACACCATAGTTCATCAGTCTCACTCATTAGTTCCCTGTTAATTAACCGTGGAGTCATTAGAGGATTCTGAGAAGGACTTCCTCACATGCTGCTCAAATGTCAGTTCAGTGGAATTGTGGCTAGTTGCCATTTGTAGGTTATCAATTTGACCCAGATCACTCCCTCTTGTTTGCTATTATACAAGGGGAAAAAACATTATCTCTAATAATATTTGCTCAGCATTGTCATATGGTAGGGTGGGTCTGGCAAATACAATATGCTGAATTGTCTGAATTTGATAATTACATCTGATGCGTTTCTCATGTGTTTGCTTAGCAGAAGGTTGTGTTAATTTTGTCCTTTAAACTGTTTATAAATCCAAACTTACAAGGTATTACCATGACATGTATTATGCAATGTAAAATACATTCTAATGTAAATAAAGTACTTTGTGTAATGTTGCTTGTAGTTGGTCCTGGGCGAGTACCAATGGATGTCTTATGAGGAAGTGAATCAAGCAGCGCGCTTTTTTGGTAGTGGCCTTACATCCTTAGGTCAACAGCCAAAGTCAACCATTGCAATCTTTTGCGAAACCCGTGCAGAGTGGATGATTACAGCACAAGCCTGCTTCAAACACAACTTCCCCTGTAAGACCCATCACATCCTCCATTTCCTCCATCTTTTCAAGACCATGAAAGATATCATCTATTATAGACCTATAGTTCTGCGCATATCATTACCCCGTCTCTCACCCCTAATCCCCATTTCTTTTGTGTGTGTGTGTGTGTGTGTGTGTGTGTGTGTGTTTAGTGGTAACACTTTATGCGACGCTGGGGGAAGATGCAGTTGCCTATGGGCTGAATGAGTGTGGTGCCACACACCTTATCACAAGTGTGGAACTCATGGAAACAAAACTAAAGGTGACAAATCAGATACAATTAGATATCACTATTATTATTATTCTACATGAGGTGTCAATATCTGCAACATACTGTATATGTTATAAAAATGACAACTAAACATGACAAATATTTATTACATTTTTGGTGTGAAATTCTTAGAGTTGTCTGTGTGCAGGTTTAGAACAGATTGACTTTTCTGTGTTTTGCTGTTTGTCAACTTGGCCCTAAACTCTCTCCCTCTCTTTCTGTTTGTGTTAGAGCATCTTGTCCCAGGTGCCAGCTCTGACCCATGTCATATATGTGGATAATAAGGAAGTGAGCAGTGATGGCTATCCTGAGTCTCTTGTGATCCAAAGCATGCAGTCAGTCACAGACCTGGGAGCCAAACCTGAAAACTGTAAGTGACAACCATCCATTCAGAACACATGTGAATACATCCAAACAAACAAACATATTACATACACATATATACACAATTACATATTAAATAAAAAGGAAAACATGAAATTAAGTGCAGAGGAGGTCTCTCCGGTGCGTTCTTCACCATGTCTGTTTTCCCTCTCCTTGTCCTTAAGTGAATGTGGCTGTGGAGCAGCCGCTTCCTTCAGACCTGGCAGTGGTCATGTACACCAGCGGCTCTACAGGCACTCCTAAAGGGGTCATGATCGTCCACAGCAACCTCATCGCTGGCATGGCTGGACAGTGCCAAAGGATTCCGGGTCTAGGGTATGCCAAATTAGCATGTACTGTACAGTACTACAGAGCACGACCCGTGTCTCTATCAGAAAATACTTTTATATATTTTTTTGCATATTTAGGCCAGTATGGTTGCTGTGATTAAATGTCTTACTCTGTGAAGTCATCAGGACACATACATTGGTTATTTGCCCTTGGCCCACGTGCTGGAACTGACCGCAGAAATGTCCTGTTTAACCCATGGCTGCCGGGTCGGCTACTCCTCTCCTCAAACCCTGTCAGACCAGGTACTTACAACATTACTGTGTACTTCACCTGCAGTGCCCTAAATGGCATATACTTACCTCATCCTACAGTATATTTTGGTTTGTTAGTTAACAGATTAAATGTAGTGGAGTTGTTGTTGTAAACATAGACTATACTTAAGTGTATACACCATGTAACTATACAAAGTATAGATGCCTCTTGATCTACAGATCTACAGAGTTTCATATTTACAGTAACTAACCACATAGTGCGCGACAGACACCCACACACACTCAAACACAGTCAAGAGGAAATTAAGAAAAACATGGGATACCACTGACCACATGCAGATGATGAAACTTTAGCCTCCCCACTCTGCAGTGTCCTAGTTCTTTTGAATGCCATTAACGTTTTGTGGCACCACCTGAATGCTGCCATGGTGTCATCTGACCAGTCTGTACCACCTGAACAAATTTACTGTAGAATGGGCAGCATTCAAGCTCAGAGTGTGTGTGTGACATACAAAGCAAGGAAAGCTGGTGGACGTGAGAGCCTAAAGCTACTGTTAAAAAATGAAAAGGCCTAATGACACACTTTGAAGATCTGATCATTTTGGATGCATTTAGTGACAGGATTTCCGTTTTTAATTTTCATCAAAAGGATCATTTGCAAGGTATCTTTACTATTGCTTTGCGTGGGAAATTTATGCTATTTCCTGTGATCTCTTTATAGTCGACGAAGATCAAAAAGGGAAGTAAGGGAGACTGCACAGTACTTCAACCCACTCTGATGGCAGCTGTGCCGGTATACTCTCATCCTCCATCTGTCTCTCACTTCATAAAACTTCATCTTCTCTGCTCTAATTTCTGTCCCTACTCCTCAATTACTCACAACTGAACTAACATTGGCCTCTTACTATATGTTTTTGGCAATAAGAAATTATAAATAGAAATGTTCCTCTGTCTTCACATGGGAAGTTCTGTATGCTGCAAAGTGGCTCATAACTTTGCTATATTTATTTGAGTCTTCTTTGGGTTTTGTGGTTAGATGACTTTGTTGCCACAAACTAAAATTCAAGTCACATACACAGGAAGTGTTGATAAACATGCTTTATGGGGCTTACTCATTTAATATGCGTGTGTTTGTGTGTGTGTGCATGTGTGCATCTGTTAGTGTGGTTTTAGCTGAATAAAACATATGAGTATGCACTCTGACTGTGTGTTGCAGGAGATAATGGACCGGATCTATAAGAATGTTATGAGCAAAGTGCAAGATATGAATTACATCCAGAGGACTCTATTCAAAATGGGATACAACTACAAATTGGAGCAGCTCAAACAGGGCAAGGATACCCCCATTTGCAACACGTAAGTGACATGACACTGGATAGATCACACTCCGCAGCCTTCCAACACAGCTGTGTTTACAAGAAGACTCGTAAACCCAGACTTGGTCGATTCAACCTCTAATACCATCCCTAAAACAAGACGAAAATGCTCCTCCTCCTCTCTTTACTCAGAGGCCAGTTTGGAATAACATGTGTGTCCTTCATAGGCTTTTGTTCGGGAAAGTGAAGGCTTTACTCGGGGGCAACATCAGGAGGATGCTGTCAGGCGGGGCCCCCCTGTCCCCTGCCACCCAGTACTTCATGAATGTGTGCTTCTGTCCGGTGAGCAATGGTTATGGACTCACAGAGACCTGTGGAGCCGGCACCATCACTGACGGTAAGCCTCGGGCCAAACCAAACTCCGACGTTACACCAACATAACACCCAAACCAAACAAATGTAGCAGCATTCACCAACTGTGAGCCTCAGCCCAACCCTCTCTCTGACAGAAACCCCATTCGACAAACAGTGATTGGCTAGACATTGTGGAATGTTTTGATCGTGGAATGTTAAGTGTTCTATGCATGCCAGTTCATATTTGATACTGTTTTTTGCTGTTAGAATGCACACATTCACATGTATACACATGCACCTGTCAAGCTGCAGCCACATGTCTGTATGCTTAAACTTGTGATAACCTTCTGTAGAGGTTACACAAAATACAGAGTGAAATCATCCTGTAACTATGAAATCATCCTGTAACAATATTACGTTTTTATGTATGTACCAGCATATACAGCTGAATAAAATATCTATTTAGTTTATGTACACTTTTATTGCAGCTGTGTAATGGATCATCATAAAATATGTCCTGATATTCAAATACGGTAGATGCTTACTGCATGACTTTTTTTGCACTAGAGTCTGCACCACAGGAATGTGTAAATGATGGTAAAATATATTTTCACATGGTAATACAGGTCAGGGCTAGACAGTTCAGACGTTTTTTTGCACGCTACTACTTGCATTAGCAAAGGACAAGACCTTTGACGTGTTATCTGTTGGCACTTTGTTTTGACATAATTTGGTATTCAATGATTTGGTGTTCTTTCTCTCTCTCTCTCTCTCTCAACATCACTCTTTAGTTACTGATGAGAGCACCAAAAGAGTTGGAGCTCCACTTATCTGCTCTGAGATCAAGTTACGAGACTGGTTAGAGGGTAAGGCTGTGAATACACACACACTCACACACCCCACCCCTTGGCCTCATTTCGCTCTTTCTGTGTGTGTGTCTGTTCTTGCATACATTTTAACTACCTTAAACAGTCATGATATTGTCTGATGAAATGCTTAATGCTCTGTCAATGAAAAGCAGACCAAATTAAGTATTTCATGTTTAATTTGGCATTTAAAGCACCGGTTAAAGTGGCAGAACATGTAAATCTGCTTATTTTGTTTGTTGTTTTGCCACAAGGGCTTCATTAGAGATCTTAGCTTATCATAATTCAAACTTAAGATACAATAGCTTACTAACACATGTATAACTTGGTAGCACAAGGCCTGTTACAACTCTAAAACATAATATTTTGATAGATTGATATGAGTTGTATGAATGAGTTAAAGAAATGAATCAGCATAAGAAACATTTTTCCACAGTATTTATTTGAATAGTGCTGTCCTGTTATTTGTTCATGCAAAAGTATTGCAAGGGCATGCCACTGTTATCTGGATATGGGTACAATAGTCAAAGCTTACATGATTTATCATGTCTCCTTGAATTCACAAGGTTGTAGTGCTCACTACAACAGAGATATGTCTTTGGAAGTTTGAACATTTTCATTGCCATTTCTTTAGTTCATTATCATCAGCTGAATGAGGTGCACAGGCTTTATGCTGCATCTCTGATACCTCTATCACAGTCCACAGGTTTTCTGTGATTAAGGCTACCTTAAGCTACACAATGTGACCTCATTCCTGGTCAGAAAGTTCTGACCGATAGCAAGCAGCACTATTGTTAATATCCAGTGTGCTTTGATAAATACTCTCTGATAACTGAGTTTGGAAGCACTCCAATGTACAGGTAACCATTCGTGTTAGTGCCATACAGGGAGTCAGGAAGTAAAGATGTCGACATACTATTTTCAAGAAAATCTTTCTTTAACATAGAAATTCTCTTTCCGAGCCCCTTTAACATCTAGTATCAATGATTTCAAATTTGATGAACGTATTAAACACGGAAAATTTAAGGATGGTAAACATTTTGTGAATGCAAAAGGCATTCAATGCAAGGCATTTTTGAATAGTAATGGGCTGACACTGCATAGTATGCCTAACAATCCCACATAACATACATAACTCTATTTGTTAGGTGGATACACAAGTGAGGACAAGCCCAATCCCCGTGGGGAGATCATGATTGGTGGGCCTAATGTGTGTTTGGGTTACTACAAGAATGACCAACTGAATGAAGATTTCTGGGTGGATGACAATGGCCAGCGGTGGTTCTGCACAGGAGATATTGGAGAAGTTCACCCAGATGGTTGTCTACAGATTGTAGGTAAGTGAAAAGAATGTTGTCAGTAGTACCACAGCAATCCAGAGATTACATTCCTCCATTTCTGTAGCAACATCAGTTTTTTTCTCTCTCTCTCTCTCTCCCTTTCTCTCTCTCTCTCTCTCTCTGTGTCTCCCTCTGTACCAATCATGGGCTGCCAGACCGTAAGAAGGACTTAGTGAAGCTGCAGGTCGGGGAGTATGTGTCTTTGGGAAAGGTGGAATCAGTGCTGAAAAACTGCCCCCTTGTCGACAACATCTGTGCCTATGCCAACAGGTACCCTTACGACAGTATACATTACGAACATGTGGTACTATGAGTCTATGTAGCACATAGGGATTTTGTTGAAGGCAAGCCGCTTAAATGTGCAAGGAGAGGGTTTCTTTATTCCTGTCTCTGTTGTGGGTTGCATCATTGGTCCCACTTCCTCCATCTTGAATTTCCCCTTGGGTGGGTGGGTATGTATGTATGTATGTATGTATCTATCTATCTATCTATCTATCTATCTGTCGTTTTGTCCAGTGATGTTTAACAACAAATTTCAGACTAAAGGTTTTGTGTTATCTTGAGCAAGTGGTATTTAAGAGAGAAATGTGTTTGGTTTACACTTGACTGATATTATTGGAAGGCAAGCTATGTGTAACCTCTGCTGCAACCTCCCTCCACTCTGAACAGTGACCAGAGCTATGTGATTTGCTTCGTGGTGCCAAATCAAAAGCATCTGAAAGCATTGGCCAGCAAGTGTGGTGTAGAAGGAGAGTTGGGTGAGCTCTGTGGGCATCCTACAATGGAGGCAGAGGTTCTGAAGGCCATGAAGGAAATTGCAACATCCAGTAAGCGCCACCTTACAAATACAGTCATGTAATCTAGTGTTCACATTTTGACATAATCATTGAACACTTTGACACATTTTTTTGAGTTTGTTGCGAAAAAAAGTGGGGTATCTTATGATTGTAAATCTTTGATTTGTATTTTTTTTTTTATCTGAACAAGGTAAACTGCTGCGGTTTGAGATTCCAACGAAGGTGTGCCTGAGCCCAGAGCCATGGACGCCAGAGACGGGGTTAGTCACGGATGCTTTCAAGCTGAAAAGGACGGAGTTGAAGCAACACTACTTGTCAGATATCGAGAGAATGTATGGAGCAAAGTAGAAACAAATGGACATCCTAAAAATGTCTCTCATGGTACCTTTCATCACTTTGATTTTAGTCCTTTTTTGCATGTGAGAGTGTATTTGACATGTTATAAGCTAGTCAGTTTTGCCATGGTGTACGTTAAAGATTACAATATTGTACAGTTAAAGAATAACATGATTCACAGATGGGAAATATTGTATGTAAATACAGAACTCACTGTTTAGTGTTCACACTCTTTGTACTGTTGTACTTTCTGTTATATTTTGGGCCTTCTGGTCCCTGTACATAATGTATCAGTGTTTGTTTGGCAAAAATGTATATTGTTGTAAGGGGACGATGATTATCAAATAACGATGTACAAGCATGCCCAGACACAGTAAAGGAGAGGGAGAATATGATGTCTGTATTTTTTGAGCATACTGCTCTCTAGAGGACATTTTGTCTACTATTTTGGTTACTATTTTACACTTCATCTGTGTATTTTGCTATTTAAGCTTTCACCTATGTACCATTGTCATCAAGGCAACTGAGTAGCTACATTGTTATTATTACTATTACTATAATACAAACAATTATTATTATTGTTGATTTATTATTAGCTATTATTAGCTAATAGCTATGATACATATTTTGAATAAGGCCTAGAACTGAAGCAGGTATTTTATTTTGAAAATCAACCAAGCATTTGTTTCTAAAATTAATTTTAGAGGTATAAATCAGGTATATTGACATTTCAAACATTTCCAAAAGTTGTATTAAAAATCATGCAAAAAACAATAATGCATATGTTTTCACATCACATTCAAAATCACCCATACTGATGCCTATACTGCCACTACGTAATAACATTAAAGACATTTTAAACCTGGCCACAATGTTGTCATATTTGCATGTATGTCACTTTTAAAATTAAAACACAATAGTGATATTTTAGGGGTCTTCAGAATGATATGAACTCAATACTGATCCACAATCAGCGTGTCAAACCAAAACGATAATCTTTTCTTCAGTTTAGACAAGCAATAGCATCTGCAATTTTTTTTGGAAAGGATAATCTAATCCAGATCAATCAAAAATGGAGATACAATGATATCATCAGTATAAGTATGGAAATCATAATCTGTTAAAGCATCTAAAAATTGCACACATAAGACTTACGGGTGTAAAGGGTTTATGAAATAAATGTATTTTTTGTGAAGCTAGTCTAAATTTGACTGCATTTCCATATCCAGTTTTTAAATCTGCCCTAAATGAAATTAAGTAGTCAGGATATTTAGTCACAGCACACATATTACATATTTACATCAGATCGCGAAGTCCCTACGGAACTCTGGAGGGGTCATTGCAAGATACTTTTTGGTGTATATCCAGAAAACATGCGCTCATTTTACTAAATTGTGCACACATTTTACTAAATAGTGCACTCATTTTACTAAATTGTGCTCTCAATTTAGTTAATTGTGCGCACATTTTTATTGTTTTGATAGCCTACATGTTCTAAATGTAAAGCACTTTTAGTACACAGCTGCATTCTGTGTATGAAAGGTGATATACAAATAAAGCTTATTGTTATTATTATTATATATTACTATTATTATTATTATTATTATTATAAATCATGTGCACATTGTACTAAATAGTGTGCTCATTTTACTAAATTGTGCGCTCATTTACATTTTTGTAAAATGACCGCACAATTTAGTAAAATGAGTGCATGATTTACTAAATTGAGCGCACAATATATTAAAATGATACCACAATTAAGTATAACGAGAGCACTATGTAGTAAAGCGAGCACACAATTTACTAAATTGTGCACACAATACAGTAAAATTAGACCATGATTTACTCAAATGAGCGCACATTCTCTCTACATACAAAAATATCTTGCAATGATACCGCCTGGGCTCAGTAGCCTACGAAGCACTGTCATCTGTTCATAATTGTAGCAAAACTTGGTTTGTTCACTCTGGACTCTGATCCAGACGTTCCGTGTGTTATACTCATTCTGACCTGCTGGTGGTGCGTTTGTGGAACAGGAGTCTTCTATCTGTCGAAAATACAATTTGTACCATGCCAGCACAGGAGAAAGTAGTCCAATAATTCAACCAATTCTGCTTACACGAATGTATCTCGCACGTGCGCGTGACAATCAATGCCTCGTTTCCAGAATAATTCTATTCTGTGGATAAGTGTCATTTCTGGATTATTTTTGATTGATTCGTGTAGCTAACGTTGTTTGATTGTAACGAGGTAAGTTGTAAAATGGCGGATACAGTGCTTTGAGTTTGTTGATTTTATTACCGCCACCGAAGTGTTAAGACCGATCTTTTATTTTCAGAATGATAAATAATGGAATGCACATTTTTGTTGACAGGAGCAACAGCGATTGCTGTCGCTGTAGCAATAGCTGCCGAGTAAGCTAACTAGTGGCGCTATGCTAGCAACTTAGCTAGCTTGCTAGCGAAGTTGGTGACAGCTGCAAGATAACGTTAGCTATCTATCAGTAACTAGCTAACGTTTGCGTACTTTGTACATGGCTCACAAACGTTTGTTTTAGCTAGACGTGCATTTCCGCATGTGACCATTTCACAATTTAACGCAGTCTCTTCGTTTGCAAACTTACATAGCGGTGTCTGTTCAATTGCTTTTGGCATCTAGATGGCCAGCTAACGTTAACGCAGAGAACACAGAATTACACAGAGAACACAGAAGCTACATAATGTTAGCTATTATTATGGTTAGCTTCAATGTTTACGGAAGAGACTCGATGTACCGGACTGGGCAGCTAGCTAGCTACTTTGGAAAGCCAGTGTTCTTTAGCTAACGTTACAACTTGCTAATACCCCACAAAAATAAACAAATATCTACAAACCCGGCTAGTAACCGATGGCTTAGTTTGCTAACTGGGTGAGAACTCAGTGGTTGGTCGTAGACGTTTTAAATCAGCTTATCAAACCAACATTAACGTTTGTTGACTGTGACATTTTTAAAATCGAGCTTGTAGTGTTAGCTGATGTTACAGGAGATTTTAAACTTAGTGCATGGAGGGATTTGGTAGATGATTCTTGCTGCCATTGCTAACACTCAACAGCTTAACCACAGGACAGTTTCTGATCGGACAGCTAACTAGGTGTTAAGTTAGCGTGTTACCGGGTTAAACCAGGCGTGGACCTGAGAGGCAAACTAGAAAAGGCCTGAAGGTCTATGTGGAATACGAATACAGCAAAAAGGCGACAATTATGCTCTAAAACAGTGGTGCTCTACCTGGGGATCCGACCCCCAGGAGGTCCCCATAGTAATATTGCATTCTTTGCGGACTAATACTTTTACAAATAGTCACGATGATATTGTCCTCCATAGCTGTGTTGTTCTATTAGCTGTGCATTGTTGTTGATGGTCAAGAATGGCTGTTATGAACATGATGTCCTATGTATTCGCAACAACTGTAACAGTTGGCCTGCGGAGATGGCTTCTCGGGAAAAAAAAATGTCTAAAAGCACTGCAGCCAGAGTCAGAATTGAATTTATTCTGTCTGTGGAATGCAGGTAAAATCAAAAGAAGGGTCTGCACACTGTATTAGAAGCTCCCTGAAACTTTAATTCATAGCAAAAAAAGTGCAGGGAGCGTGCAGGAGGAGGGTGGGGTTGGTCGCAAACACCATCATTCTGGGGGACTGCCACTCACAAAAGGTTGAGAACCACTGGCCTAAAAAATATATTTCTGCGTTTTAGTTCTTTACACTTGGTAAGCAGCAATGTAAATAATGACCTGTGTAATTCTAAATATTATTTGAAACTAGGAGTGCTTTACTACACACTCAATAAATGTGTTTACAATTTGATTGTGTTTATGAATGTTACACAATTTTCAGTGTTTATTTATATTCTAGTCATCTGGTGACATTTGTTTTCATGTTTTTTCCCCTCTTAGTTTTCTGGAAGCTTTAGAGGTGCTAGCTGAAGAGGGGACATCTTCAAGTGCTAAACTGGGAAACAGAAAATGTTAAAGAAATGATAGAGGCACAGGAGCTCCATTCAGACTTTCACTTCCCTCAGTAAGTAGAACTTTTGAACTTATGAAACTGACGGATTCATGGTGAGCTTTGGAAAGTTTGCTTACAGCTGTCATCTGTAATATTCCAACTTGAACTTTCCTTAACTCATGTCAGTAGACAGTAGAACTTGCAAGTAAAGTAAAGAAGTTAGAGGTTTTGATTGATTCTTCCAATGACACTTTATAGATTCAATGACAGTGCAATTCTTTTCACAGGGAAGCTGATACTCAGCTATCCTCTGACACTGATCTTGAGGATCTAGAGGGGCGCAATGCAAAGCTTGGGAAAGCAAAGGTAAGTAACTTACCTGTTGACTTTTAAACCTCCTCTTTGTTTGTCATCAGCAGTTTTGTGTGACCTGAAATTTGCCGAAAACTTAATTTCAGGACTCACGTTACTGGGAAAAGTCTTCATCCATAACAGTCATTGCTTTGTCTGTTTTGAATATGCCCAGGTGCCCAGGCAGGGGAAGAAGG
This sequence comes from Alosa sapidissima, assembly GCF_018492685.1. Classification (NCBI taxonomy): domain Eukaryota; kingdom Metazoa; phylum Chordata; class Actinopteri; order Clupeiformes; family Clupeidae; genus Alosa; species Alosa sapidissima. Next base: position 30,510,149 of record NC_055961.1, on the reverse strand, counting down.
GGGCCGGTGAGAAGGGCAAAGGCTCAGCGGGCAAAGGTGGCGGGCAGAACAGAGTCAACGGCCACCACCAAGAGAATGGCATGGAAAACCTGACCCTTTTTGAGGTGGTCAAACTGGGCAAGAGTGCCATGCAGGTTAGCATGCCTTACGCTTATATATGCAACACCGTTATGCTCACGCTTTCTTCGTAGATGCTAGATATATGAATCTCATGGCACTTTTTCTGTGTTTGTGCAGTCGGTAGTAGATGACTGGATTGAGGCGTACAAAAATGACAGGGACACTGCACTGCTGGAGCTTATCAACTTCTTCATCCAGTGTTCGGGCTGCAAAGGTAAGTCAAACACGTAGCTGGTTACTCGGCTTAAGTTGTTTTGGACATATGTTTTTACATAAATGTCTATTGTTGTTGCAGGTGCTGTGAGCTCGGAAATGTTCAGACACATGCAGAACTCAGAGATCATCAGAAAGATGACGGAAGAGTTTGATGAGGTGCTTACACCCTCTAAATGTTTGCCTAAGTGCATATGTACAATATGTATTGTGTGTTGGTATTTAAAATTGTTTGACAAAGTTGTTGATAAACATGGACTTATGTTTATTTTTTGCTTTCTCATGACTGTAGGACAGCGGAGATTATCCACTGACCATGGCGGGGCCACAATGGAAGAAGTTTAAGACAAATTTCTGTGAGTTCATCGGGGTTCTGGTGCGGCAGTGTCAGTACAGCACCATCTATGACGAGTACATGATGGACACGATCATCTCGCTGCTGACTGGCCTGTCTGACTCCCAGGTCCGAGCCTTCAGGCACACCAGCACGCTAGCAGGTGAGAACTGTGTGCGGAAATCTTCTCACTCAACACCTTGAACCGGAACAAAGGCTGCACCTTGTTAAAACAAAGACCAGATATTTGATCCATCCTGCTGCACGGTGAGATTTAGTGTGGATGAGAGGATTTCTCTTACTAATTTTTGCATTACCTTTGTGTGCTTGCAGCAATGAAGCTGATGACCGCTTTAGTGAATGTAGCCCTAAACCTCAGCATCAACATGGACAACACTCAGAGACAGTATGAGGCTGAGCGAAACAAAACCATCGGAAAGCGTTCTGTGGAACGAGTGGAGCTACTGTTCCAAAAGCGCAAAGAGGTTAGTCAGTAATACTCATTTATACAGATAACAGATCTTAATTGATCTTGTAATCAAAAAACCTGCAAATCTTTAAAAAGTTCATTTTTCCATATTTTTTTCTGACACATTTGGTTTACTTTTATATACTTTCAGCTTCACGAAAATCAAGATGAAATTGAAAATATGATGAATGCTATCTTCAAAGGTGTTTTTATACACCGTTATCGGTACGCTGCCCAACTTTATTATTGATTTATATATTTTGTGGAGTAGCATATAGCATTATAATATACATTAAGAGTATGCAGTGCAGTATTTGTTCTGTGTTACATTGTATTACATTGTAGTGGTTTTATTCCTGTCTGTTCTTCCAGTGATGCAATAGCAGAGATCAGAGCCATTTGTATTGAGGAGATCGGTGTTTGGATGAAGATGTACAGTGATGCATTTCTGAATGACAGCTACCTGAAATATGTCGGTTGGACGTTGCATGATAAGGTAAACAGTAATGATGGATAAGTAGATAGATCTTCACCGCTGTTTGCGCCATAGAGTTCTTTTCCTTTTCTTCACCGCCGATTTGCATTTTCAAGTTACTGTCCCAGTGAAAAAGCACGTTTTCAGAAAAATGCGTCACTGTGATTTGAGGGCAGTGCAACTGTAAGTGACACTCTCTCTCTCTCTTTCTTTCTTTCTTTCTTTCTTTCTTTCTCTCTTCCTTTCATGCTACTTTCCTCCTGTCACAGCAAGGTGAGGTGCGTCTGAAGTGTCTAACGGCCCTGCAGGGTTTGTATTATAACCGGGAGCTCAACAGTCGCCTGGAGCTCTTCACCAGTCGCTTCAAGGTGAGAAGCAGAAACTCATATCTACACTCACTCACACAACACACAGATATTCATGTGCCTGTGCTAACGTACATGCTATTGATTTGTGTAGATAGACATTTCCTTGGCTGACTCAGCACTGTTGAGTTGCGGAAGGCTGACTAATAAATTGGTCTGCTTTCATAGACATGTAAGACAAACACAGCTGAGTGAACTTTGACCTCAACACATCAGAACATGGTACAGTTAAAGAACAAGCAGACTGTTACCATAGGTTTGTGCACTTTAGGTAAAATATTGACTTAAAAGCTTTGACAGACGTTGATGCAGAGAGGGTAAATAGATTACTATGCTGTCATGTAGATGCTTCATAACGTCCTAGAAGCCCATTAAAACTAAGTCCATATTTTTGTTGAAGAACAAGAACATAAGAACATGTGCAGAGAGGAATGCAGCTATTTCACTATTATACCCACCATGAAAAATCAGTTTGCGTCAGGCAAACTGGCCAGGATGTTAAGGTATGCTTGAGCTACTCGGACTGGGATGACCCTTGTTTTTTTTTTTAACTTGTTCCATGCAAGGGGATCCTGAGTAGGTGAGAGGTTACCTTTTGTGCAGTGCCACTTCTGTTGTTGTGGTGTGGTGTTAGATAAATACTGTTGACAGTAGATGTTTATTTCAAATATGCATATGATTGCAGTCAGTAAGCAGGGTCAGCTGTCCAACACTTAACACCTACACATGCACAGAAGATCCAGTCCAATTTTAATTTGCCTTTTCAGGATCGCATTGTGTCCATGACTTTGGATAAGGAGTATGATGTGGCCGTACAGGGTGTAAAACTCTTGACCTTGGTCCTACAGTAAGTCCTTACTTGTCTACATTTAAAGGAGAATTTCCGGCTTTTTTTTTCACATAGATCTCTGTAAACATGCCCCCAGAGTGTAGCATTGTAGCTTCCTGGCAGCTCTAGCTGTTGGCTGCACCAACTCGAGCTGGTAAAACAGATTGTTTTGGGGTTTTTTTTCGTACCGACTGTACTCGGTGACCTCGAGAAACAGAGATCAATGTGAAAAATCGCCGGAATTCTCCTTTAAGTAGAAACCATAATTTCCGGTTTCATGTCTGTTCTCAAAGTGAAGTGGTGGATATAATTTTTGGTCGTGTTGTGTTGCAGGAGTGGTGATGAGTGCCTGACCTCTGAAGACTGTGAGAGTGTCTATCACCTGGTGTACTCGGCCCATCGGCCCTTGGCTGTGGCGGCAGGGGAGTTCCTCTACAAGAAGTGAGTTGCAGTCAAAGACAATATCCTCAAATACATCACAGGAACGGTTTGTTTTATTGAATGTGGAATGAGTTGATATTTATGTATTCATTTTAACTTAAGTTAAATTCCTGGAGCAGTTGATAAAATATGTTGTTGGCAGTCATCATCTTTAGTCCTCATCTACTATAATGATCTTACTTGCAAATGAGGTGTGCTGATTGGCATGGTGATTCCGACAGTAGCATTAAAGGCACCCATAGCATTTTTTTGACCTTAACATAACGTTTCCCAAATCATTTTGATGGCACATAACCTCATAACATGACGAACAGTACATCAGCCATTGTCTGAGCGGCACTATGTAGGCGACCTAAACTGCCCCCATACCCCCCCCCACCCCACCCTCCCAAAATTGAAACGTAAAAGATAGATAGATAGATAGATATTATTAGATAGATAGATTTATTGTCATTCTCACAACATGGGAGCATGAGGAGAGCTTTTATGCTACAGTGATTCGGAGATCTTTTTCGACAGACTGCTGTCGATGCATTCCCTCTATATATGTTCATACTTTGTTGCAAAGGACGCATATTTAGTTTGTTTATTGTTGCGCTTCTCAGCCAGAGGGTTAGCCTGGAAAATCCAGACCCTGATAATCTAGAAAGATTAAGGGTCGGGCAATAAGCAATGTAATGGCCCAACTCGAGGGGCTGCAACAAGCATGCATTTAAAAATCTCACTGCACGCAATTGGATAACACTAGACCATGTTTACTCTGAATGATTTCGGACTTCGACGCAACCGGATAACACTATGAACAATGTGTACTGTCCTCCAACGTTGCAGCGCTGTCTTCATCAGTTTAGCTGGTTCCCCGGAATGCAAGGGGAAAAAGTAACATCCATCATTGCTCTTTGCCAGAGTGTCTCGCAGAGACAATTCCATTGTGCTCTCGCGAGAACTCTGGATTTCCAGGGTACCAGAGGGTGACCCCGAGAGCAAATCTTGTTAAGGGTTCCTTTAAACCTAGTGAAAGAAACAAAGCGTCTGCTTATGTTTCTTGTTGGGGCTAAATTCCTATCCATCTCGTAAAAGGAGCAAAATGATTTGAGTTAAACTATTGGTAACTTTATTGTCAGCGGTGTCAAGTATTTAGATACATTTGGGAATATTTTAAAAGGGTGAAAGATCTCTTAAGGCCAAGAAGTCCAAAGTGAAAACATCTACTGAACAGCCACAAGCTGCATGAGTGCACACAAAGGGCACGTTTGCTACCCCTGCTTTAGGTTCATATCTAGAGTTTGTTGGAACCGATGGTTCTTTGATTTTTGCTAATGTGAACACAGTCTACCGAACCCGGGTCCGGACCAGGGTCCGCTAGAAAACGGGCGTCTAGGGCACAGTTTGTTAGAACTCCGGTGCAGTTTAAATGCTATCTGTTCCAAAACCAGGAAATAAACTGCTGTTTTTGTGATGTTGCCAAGCGATATTAGTAAAAATAAGCTAGTGTATGTGCACAAACAAAAATATAATGTGAACAGAGACCAGCTGGGTCAGGGCTAGGGGGGAGTGATCACACTCGGGTACGGTCCAGTTAAACAGACCCAGTGTGAATGCACCCTAAGGCCCCATTTCAGTGCTCAGTGTGTCTTATACAGTAAGCATTGTGTTCTAGGTTGTTTAGCAATCGCAGTCCCGAGGAAGATGGCATGCCCAGAAGGGGAAGACAGAGTCGCAATGCAAATCTCATCAAGACTACAGTTTTTTTCTTCCTGGAGAGTGAGGTACACAGAACATGGCTTTCCATGTGTAACGTCTGTCTAACATCTGATTGTATGCATAGACTTTAAATAAAAGAACTGCAAAAGTAAGGAGTAGGGACATGCCAAAGTTTCAGTTGGAAAAAGCTCAAATTTGTCTCGATTGTTACTAATGGATATTATAACAGATTACTGAAAGATTACGCCATCGCATCCAGTTGAATAAAGATTACATTTGGGTTTAGCTCAAATGTGTTGTTTCGTTGCTGTCAAAGTGTTTATAACAATGTTTAAATTCCAGAGAGCCCGTCAGACAGATTATCTGTAAGCCTGTGTGTCAAAGCAAAGCCAAATAGTGTCTTTGTGTGTTTATGTCTATACTATGGTCCACTGGTCCCGCGTGAGGGAGTGATGGGTTCTGTGTGTGTGTGTGTGTGTGTGTGTGTGTGTGTGTGTGTGTGTACAGCTCCATGAGCACGGGGCGTACCTGGTGGACAGCCTGTGGGACTGTGCGTCGGACCTGCTGAAGGATTGGGAGAGCATGATCAGCCTTCTGCTGGACGAGCCCTTCCCAGGAGAGGAAGGTAGGAAGGACCAAGACCTCTGTCACGGCTAATGGCTAATATGCTCCACACTGGATTTAACCAGAGAAGAGCGCTCAGCCAATGGCCCCAATAGCTATTATTAACCCGTAACCCCTGTTACAAGTGTAGATGATAGATGATGACAGATACACAACAGATGTCCAGACTTACATTACTGAAGTCTAGTCTGGTCTGCAGTTTTTATGCTTGACAGATGTTGTCACTTAGTTTGTAACACTGTGTGTTTGTAACCTCTGTGTTGTTGTTATTTGTGTTAAGAGCTGACGGACCGGCAGGAAACGGCTCTGATTGAGATCATGCTGAGTGCCGTTCGCCAAGCCTGTGAGTGCCACCCACCTGTGGGGAGAGGAAGTGGCAAGAGGGTGAGCTTCAACACGCGCGCACACACACACACACACACACACACACACACACACACACACACACACACACACACACACACACACACACACACACACACACACACACACACACACACACACACACACACACACACACACACACACTCATACAGATCGGACTAGATATCTCATGCACATTCTCCATGGATCTCATCAAATCTCTTGTATGTCCATAGACACACAATCATACAAGCACACACTCTCACACACACACTGCTATGTTAGGAATGAACTTGACATTTCCAATGTTTCAAATCTCATGCAGGTTCTCACAGCCAAAGAAAAAAAAACTCAGCTGGACGACCGGACAAGAATCACAGAGATGTTTGCTGTTGCTCTTCCATTGTTACTAGCAAAGGTAGGTTTTACATGATGGCCATATTAAGTTAAGTAAAAATGGTGTAGTTTCACCTTCCATACACAGACAGAAACTCTACATGCTCCCCATTGGCTTTCAGTACACGGTGGATGCAGCCAAGTTAACCAATCTACTGCAGCTGCCCCAGTACTTTGAGCTGGAGATCTTCACCACTGGCAGATTGGAGAAGGTGAGTTATCAGCATTGTCCTGCTAACCTGACTAGTCAAGTAAAGCACAACTTGGACACGGACATTTCACGGACATCTTATGTAAATAGAACATTACATTATGGAACAGGGACTGAACTGATGGTGTGGTGATCATCAAGTTCGCTCTCTAAAATTGTTGTTTGATCAATCACCATAACTCTAACCAACATAAATTATTGTTAACAGATATTGTTTTATTATTATATTATAGCAGACCATCCAACTAAAGTGTGACCCATTATGACATCATGAGTATGTTTGAGTGAGTGTCTGTTATGTCTTCTTGTAGCACTTGGAGTCTCTGCTCCGTCAGATCCGTGAGGTGGTGGAGAAGCACACGGAGACGGACGTGCTGGAGGCCTGCTCCAGAACCTTCCACGCCCTCTCCAACGAGGAGTACACCATCTTCAACCGCGTGGATATCGCGCGCAGTCAGCTCCTGGACGAACAGGTTGACAAGCTCAACCGTCTACTGGAGGAGTTTTTACAGGAGGTGCGTCTTTATGTAATGTTTATCAATTTGGAAAAGTTTTGTAAATGAGACATTTTTGTGCAAATATGAAAGTAAGTGTGATTGACCAGTCTTCACTGGAGGGGTTTGGTGTAACACCAGATTTTACTCAAAATAATTTATGTCAGGACTAGTTGATATACTAAATGATGGCAGATTTGCTGATTGGTTTGGTGCTGCTGTTTGATTGTAATAGTAAGCTACAGCCACACGTGCCCTTTAAGAATAAGATTAACAACCCTTTGAATAAACACTTGTATGACTCTCTTAAATAGGGGGAGGAGACTGATGAAGATGATGCGTATCAGGTCTTGTCTACACTGAAAAGAATCACAGCCTTCCATAAGTAAGACCACATCACATATCGTACAGCTCTTGCATACTCTGTTCTTCCTCAAGTGAACATTTGCTGGTTGTGTTGGGAGATGTTGTATGAGTCTGACCCTTGCTCTCACACTTGTGTCACAGCGCTCATTTGCTGGTTGTGTTGGGAGATGTTGTATGAGTCTGACCCTTGCTCTCACACTTGTGTCACAGCGCTCATGACCTCTCCAGGTGGGACTTGTTCACCAACCTCTACAGACTCCTCAACACTGGTCTGCAGAACGGGGACATGCCACAACAGGTGCAGTCTTTCACAAAGCCTTGGACCTTTCGCCTACTGATTCAGTTGTTGAGGGCTATAGTAGGCATCTTGTGTTGCCATAGCAGCATCTTTCCTTTTTTCCCTCTGAACCAGTCCCCTATGTATGTTTATGGGTTCCACATTGAGTAATAATGATTTGTGTATTGTGATGAGAGAACTTAAGTTCTGTATTCCCTACAAAGACATGCTTTGACACAGGATGTTTTCTTTTTCAGATTGTGATACACGCCTTGCAGTGCACACATTTTTCCATTCTGTGGCAACTCGCCAAGGTCTCCAAAGGCACTGCAAAACAGGTAATATTGTGATACAGACTCTAATAATAATATTCCTCTGTTACTTGGTGAGTTATAGATTTAATCCCAAAATATCCAAAAGCCAAAATATCAATTAACAGATCCCAGATTTCTATGCCGGTGTGTCTCCCAGATTTCGATGGCAGTTTTTAATTATGACTGCCGCGCAGCAATTTGGTGTCAACGATTTCCGGGACACTGAAAGACTGGGGTGCATGAAATGTGCAGGACTGAGCTTTGGTCATATTTTGTACCGCTTTGCGGTACATCTAGTTCATTACATTTCAGCATTGCCTTCTGTCAAACACCCTCGTGTTTGTCTTTCTCTGCCCTCTTTGCGTGCTCAGAGCGACATGGGCAATCTGAGGAAGCAGATGAGAGCTTTCTGCCTGATGTGCCAGCGTTACCTCACCAGCGTCAACACAGCTGTCAAAGAGCAGGTCAGTCCAACTTTACCCCTCTCTCTCTGCAACCAGCCACCTTACAGACTGAATTACAAAACCCCCTGTCGCACCTCGTACCTTCCTCTAACCCGGCGCTGTGCGCTGTCCCCGGCAGGCCTTCACCATCCTGTGCGACGTGCTGCTGGTCTTCAGCCACCAGATCGTGTCGTCTGGCCGCGAGGCCCTGGAGCCGCTCATCTACAACCCGGACTCGTCCCTACAGGCCGATCTGCTCAGCTTCATCCAGGACCACGTCTTCGTCTACCAGGATGAAGAAAACAACACAGGTCAAACCCCAGTTACATAACATAGTTAGGAAATGCTGAAAGAAAGTATACAATGTCTGATATGGTTGTAGGTTGTGTAGAAGATCAGTAATTAAGGTTACTTATTCATGAGTCCATATTTTTAAAACTTCACAAGTTTGTCATTTTTATTTATTTGGCACCGACAGAAGACTTTTTTTAGGTGTAGGATGACCATGACATTAATTTTGGACGTTGAGCTTCAAATCTTGTGCTGTCAGGTGGCTGGCTGACTTACGTGTGTGTGTTTTTACTGCAGATGATCAGCGGTATGACGAGGTATGGAAAATCGAAGCTCTTCACAAAAGACGGAACCTTCTGGCTGCGTACTGCAAACTCATCATTTATAACGTGGTGGAGATGAGCACTGGAGCAGACATCTTCAAACAGTACATGAGGGTAAGGACCAGACAAGTGGACAGCTCCGTTCAGTTGATCATTGATGAGATATCTTTAATCCTAATTGTATTCATTTTATAACACAAGTGAGTTTGTGGTTCCTTGGGGCTGTGTAAGTAAGAGGTTGCATGGTGTTTCCCTGTCCCAGTACTACAATGACTACGGTGACATCATCAAAGAGACCATGAGCAGAACCAGGCAGATCGACAAGATCCAGTGTGCCAAAACCCTCATCCTCAGTCTCCAGCAGGTAACACCAGGCTCCTGCACACGTTGGCCACACATTCCCTTTGACAGAGGGATTTGGAGGTGATTTCAAATGCAGATTGGTCTGACCTGTTGCCATTGTTTTTGTTTTGCTCATCTTTGCCGTAGCTCTTTAACGAGATGCTGTCGGAGCTGGGCTGTAACATTGACCGCTCGTCGGCTGCATTCTGTGGCATTAAGGAGCTCGCCAGGCGCTTCTCTCTCACCTTTGGACTGGACCAGGTCAAGACCAGGGAAGCCATCGCCATGCTTCACAAGTAAATAAACATCCACGCAATACACTTTTCTCATTATAATCTGCAGTATAGACATGTCAGTGCACAGGTACATCTGTACAAGTTTAAATGAGAATAGTGTTGGCGATACTGTGACTTTCTCATTATGAAACCTGTGAAATCACAGTGAAAGCTGGTGTGTGTGTGTGTGTGTGTGTGTGTGTGTGTGTGTGTGTGTGTGTGTGTGTGTGTGTGTGTGTGTGTGTGTGTTTGTGTTTCTGGGTGTGCTTGTGTGTGTGTGTTTCAGGGACGGTATAGAGTTTGCCTTCAAAGAGCCCAGCCCACAGGGAGAGGGCAATCCTCCCCTACACTTGTCTTTCCTCGACATCCTCAGTGAATTCTCCTCGAAACTGTTGCGCCAGGACAAGAAGACTGTGTAAGCAGCCTCTCACTCGTTATTTCTTTATATTTTTTACTGTGTGTGTGTGTGTGTGTGTGTGTGTGTGTGTTTTAATGGTCTGTGCTCCATACTGCTGTGCAGGAGTGCCTCATGACATTCCAGATATGTGTGTGTCTGTGTGTGCTTGTGTTAATGGTCCCTGTTTTAATGATGTGTGTTGCTGTGCAGACACCTGTACCTGGAGCGCTTCATGACGTTCCAGATGGCTCTGCAGAGGGAGGACTGCTGGCTGCCGCTCATCTCCTACCGGAACTCTCTGCAGGCGGGTGCCGACGACGACACCATGTCCGTCATCAGTGGCATCAGCAGCCGCGGCTCCACGCGCAGCAAAAAGAGCAAAGCCCCCTCAGTCACTAGCAAGAGGAAACTACCGGAAGGTGAGTGTGTGTGTTTCAATGAGTGAAAAAAAGATTGTGTAAAAATCTTCTTATTTCATGGAATACTTTAAAGGTACCGTGTGTAAGAATTGAGGTAAAAATATCCAAAAAATGAGCTACACGCATCAAAAGAATGAGAAGAAATAAGGGCGATGATGTCATTAAAAAATGACATGGTATAGTGCTGCAGAGATATCAACCTGAATTAGCTTGCTAAATCACTAGCCACAGCCCGACAGGTGTCATAATACCAGTTTCGGCCATGGGAGGCAGTATGCGGGCAACATAACCGCCAGCCAAACTGCAATACACGTTTCTCGGTTGTTATTCTAGGGTAAACCAACTCACTTTCTGGAGGTATACTGCCCCCATCTTTTATGGAATGTGGAGTATGAATTTTGATTTTTTTTGTATGAAAAATTGATTTTTTGGCGGACATTACACATGGCACCTTTTAAAAAATGTATGTGATGCATCTATGATTTCTAGCTTTGATTTGTTTTTCTATATTTCTCTATTGCACTCTTATGTCTTCTTTTATTAACGTGTCTTGGGTTTCTACTTGCATGTGTTTTTTTCTGTGTTTGTGGTTTGTGTGTGTGCATGCTCATCTCTCTCTCTCTCTCTCTCTCTCTCTCTCTCTCTCTCTCCTTCTCCCTCTCTCTCTCTCGTCACCCTGATCAGAGGAGGGTAGCTGCAGCAGCACAGATACGGCCATGTGGCTGAACCGCGAGCAGGGCGCCCAGACGCCGGTCATGTTGCCGTCGCCACACCTCACCTCCACGGTGCTGCGCGAGCCCAAGAAGCTGCGGCAGGAGGAGGCCGGAGCCTACGTCTACGCCATGGCCAACGAGCACCAGCCGCAGACCCCTCTGACCCCGCATAGCCAGCCGCAGCCCACCATGGACTACAAGTAAGAACACCCCCCCCCCAGCACAGCTACCAATAAATGGCTTTTGAAGAGGGTTTTTTGATTGTGCAGTACACACACACACACACACACACACACACACACACACACACACACACACACATACACACATCTAGAAATATTGCCATTGCTTGAGTCCACCATTCCTGCATGTATCTCTGCTGTGCAGTATCCACCAAAGCTATAGCCCTTGCTTGCCATTTTCACAGATAAGCACCAATACACAGATTGTTTTGTGATAACACAGAGAGAAGACAAGACTATCAAAGCAGCCACTCCCTTTTTGTAGTGGAGCAGGATTTTGTTTATGCCCTATTGTTTTCATGGCAATTGTGTCAGTGTGCTGCCATGGCCACATGTCTTCGTTGTGTGCATGTGATGTGAGCGTTGTTGTGTGCTCTGTGTCCATAAACAGCTCCCAGGTCACATGGATGCTGGCCCAGAGACAGCAGGCCGAGGCCAGACAGCAGCACGAGAGAGCCAGCATGCACTACGCCAAGATGAGGAGTCACATGCAGCATGCCATGTAAGAGACCACGCTGCACACAGACATTTTTGAAGCTGACGATTAGTGTTTAGATTGTGAAGAACACAAGTTACCAGAAGTCATAGTTTATCAGTTCATTGGAACAAAAAAGTATTTAAATACATGCCAGGGGTACTTTGTGTGTGTGTGTGTGTGTGTGTGTGGAGAATCTATTAATCATGGAGAATCTATTAAAATTCATACTTTATCTGTTACTGATTTGAATGCTAGGGGTACTGTGAACAATTGTGTTTATTCAATTTGTAGCCGACGTGGAACTGGCTTAATGGAAGATGACGAGGAGCCCATAGTGGAGGATGTGATGATGTCATCAGAGGATCGACTAGAGGACCTGAATGAGGGGATGGACTTTGACACTATGGATATTGACCTGGTAGGATTCATTCAATTTAACACTCATCATGAATATGGACCTGGTATGATTCATTCAGTTTAACTGAGTGGTTTTTGTGTCGAGTTAGATCAGAGCAATGTTGGTCAGGTTGAATGGAACATTACTGAAATTATTCAAATAATGAGGATTTTTTTAATACTAAAATTTACCAATTCATTGAAAGGTATGAGTCATGAAGGGAGTTTGAAGGTGTCAAACTAAAACTGTTCTCTTTTTTTTTCTCTTCCAGCCTCCATCCAAAAACCGTAGAGAGAGGACAGAACTCAAACCCGACTACTTTGATCCAGCCTCCATCATGGATGACTCAGTAAGTATTCAGCTGTCAATCAGTTTGTCACCTCTTCTATTCTGAGGTTCTTTTGAAGTTTTACATTTAGATTTCCTCATCTTGGTCAGTATACATTTTTAATATGTTGTTCACTCAAGATATCCATCATATGTAGCAACGATATGATGTGTATGATATTTTAAATTCCATTTGGTTTTATTCATAAAGCGCCATAACATAAGAGTATGTCTCTAGGCGAGTCCTATATACATTAGATATCCCTTGATGTATATGGCTTGTGTATAAGATTACAGACTGATCTTTTAGACTAACAAGAATGCCCCCTGCCCCTCATCTCCTGAGCATGGTCTGTGCTCGGAGCAGAGTGAGCTGTCAGACTGGCCTGTGTCTGAACTCCTCTTTCTTTTTGTTCAGGTCCTTAATGTCTCCATGTTTTAAGCTCAAACACGTGGAGGAGGGAAGGAAGGCGGCACACACTTTGCTTTGTTACAGAGGATGAAAAAACTTTTTGGAGCCTGAGACTCAGTCTTCGTAGAGAATCATTGGGCATTTCGGTGATGCTGGACTTGATACACGAGAGACCGCTTGAGCTGCCTCTCGGGTGATAACCTTACACTCGTTAACTTTTTTGCCAATCTGTGAGTAAGCTTCTGTCCTACTCTTGTAAACAAGTAGTTGGTATATTCATTTCTTACACAAGGCATGGCATGTAGCCATAGATATCAAATCTATTTACAGCAAGAAAAATGTGAAATGTCTTGGTCAGAAAAAAAATCCTTTCCACGAAATGTAATATATGGAGTTCTCTCTCAATCATGGTATTTTTTAAATGAAAATTTAATTGGTCTGCTTTTTTAACAGATAGAGGACTTTGATTTATAGATATTTTGTAATGACAATCAGATGTAAATCAGTACTTTATAAATGTGTTATTACTCAAGATGAGAACTTTAACCCTTTTCCCTTCGAGTTTCTTCTTTGGGATACTGGGTCTGAGGTCCAGGGTATCTCAACATTTCATGAACATTTATCATTACCTCTTTCTTTAGCTGATAAAGGTTGATGCTTCCTATCATTTCCTGCAAGTCTAACACAGCTTTTTAAGGTTGCCCTTCTGCCTTCTGTTAACACATACATTGTGTTTGTTTTGTATGTTAGAATCCCAGTACCATGAGCTTGTTGGTAGTGTAAGGGGAGCTAAGAGTAAAATTGCCTGCTAGAAGAGGGACTTCAGTCACAGGGGCATTTTCTACAATACTCCACATACAGTACTGATCTGATGTCTGAGATGACGTTGACCAAGGACGACCATTGGGTGTAGTGATAGGGGAACTGTGGTGGCGAAGCACTGATGTCTTTAATATTTAATTACATTTATTTAACACAGTTGGCATTTTAGAATACAAGCCCACATACCTTTGGTGGATCGGGGTGAGGGTGTTTGCGGTAGCAGAGGATTTATTCACTTAAAGTGATATTCCAGCACTAGACTCAAGAAACTTTATTTTGTTCAGTGTTCATAGTTGTTTAAAATGGTTCTGTGGTGTTTTTATCCATTGTGTGGCTTTAGTTCGGTGTTTAAGTTTGAGATGGGACAAAAATGACACCCCATAGGCTCCCAGCTGGAATCAATCTAAGACCACAAATTACTTGAAATTTAGAAATGTTTTCAAAACGTCTAAAGCAGCAAAAAAATATCCCTCAATAGTTGGATTATCACAGCCATTTTAAAATGGAGACCAGGTAATAGGTTGAATGTATGTATTATTTTTTTTTTCAATTAGCCTGAGATTGTTTGCTGCTCTGCACTGTTGGAATGTTGTGGTCAGTGACCAGAATGTGAACTTGAATGTGGTAGTAGGTAAACATGTGCAGCAGCAGCACTTGTCTCACAGGACCAGATGGAACTTTTGCACTTAGTGACGTGAGTTCAGTCTGCACACAGCTCAGTGAAATTGCGGTCTTGAAGTGCGTTGAAAATGAATGCACATAAGGCGAGGCCAATACAAGCTTTTAATCTTCAGTTCACTCCCAACCTTCACATGTCTGGGTACTTTTAGCCTCGCCCTCAAGACACGTTGGATCGGTCTGGAAAGTTACAGCTTAAATATTTCTTTAGAGACATTTAGGCCAAGTTTCTCTATGGTCCTCTCCAGATGTTCACGCTAAAGTTCTTACGGTTCTTTGACTGCACATGACCAGTTCAGAAATGTGTTTTGATGTTCCATGGAAGCCATTGGAAGGATCGGAGGACTAGGAGGACTGCTAGCCTGATTTCACCAGACCCACTCACTTCGTGAAGAGTGGGTAATCACCGTTGGGAAATGTTTCCAATACTAGCATCGTAATGAGTCTAGATTTTGCGTTAACTTTGAAATCATTGGTCCTGCCTAACCAATCACATTGATCTGGGAGGCCTAACATTACTTCCTACTTCGCCTCACCTTTACAAACTGGCCAACTTGGCAGTCAGGAAACAACATATTTACCTTTGCTGTGTAAATGTACACATGTTCCCTTTGCTACTACTGTTTACCACTGCCACTTTTGATTTCGACACTAATGTCACCCCCTCTTGCCGCTGATTGGTCCGCCATCCTGGTGGCTGAGGGAAATGTAAATGCATTTAGAGGAACCAGACTAGTATTTCAGTGAAATGAAAATGGGCCCAGAAACTAGGTGGGCATGGCCAGGCTAGAGGACTACACCTTTAATGTAAAATCTGAAGCGTTTGACCAAAAACACCCCAAAACCATATTAATCAACTCTGACTGTGGAACAGAGTATGTTTTCTTGAGGCTTTATGTTGAAATATCACTTTAACTTACCTCTGAAATGTAAAGTTTGAGCTATTCAGAGATGTTTTAGTTATATTACCGTCATCTCTTGTTTATTGCCCTGTTTTATGAATAAGAAAATGTGCTTGGTAAAGAATGTTTCTAAAAAAAACAAAAAAACATTTTGATTTTGAAATCCTGGTATTATGATATATTATTATATATCCTAAAATGTATAATTTTATATTATATTGTTTATGTGTGTGATATAATGTGAATTGGTGCTGATTTCATTTTTAGTTGGTTCAAGTTTTAGAAAAACTCTCCCTATGGAGTTCTTCAGCTGTTCTTTCAAACCAACAGTTTTACACCAAGAGTTCTTACTCTCCTGATAGAGGGTTTTTACTTTGTAGAATTCTTTAGAGGCACAAAGAACCCCCCCACCCCACCCCCCAAACAAGAAACAAGAAGTTCTACACAGCAGAGGTTCTACACTCTTGCTTCATACGGAACTCTTGAAGAACCCATATTTTAAGAGTGTAGATTCAGGTTCACTAGAAGCTAGAATGTAAGTATACAGCTGAACTGCCTGACATTGAAATCACATTGAACATTTATTTTTGTTTCTGTTGTATTTTGTCAGTAGTATTTGTTTCATGTTTGACAAACCTTTTTCCCACTTTTTTCCTCTGTATATTTTTGGCTTGCCTATTCCTAATGTGCTTGTCATGTTTCAAGTTTTTTTTCCCTTTCTTTGCTTGTGGATGGGGTGTGGGGTGGGTGTAGACTTGTGAATATTGAGTTAGTGTGTTTCAAATGTCTGACTTGGCTGAAATAGATCTATTTTCTAAAGCAAGCATCTGACCTCAAAGAGGCAGACTTGAAACCCTGAATTGCTGATTGTGTGTGTGTGTGTGTGTTTTTAGTTTGGACAAAATCTTTTTTTGTGTATGTTGTTTCACCCAGAGTGAAATACTGATATGTTCTATTTTTTATCCCTTACCTTCATTTCCATTGAACTGCTGAACGTCCGTGTATGTGTATACAGATACATGCATATGTCTGTATAAACATACACATATAATATATTAAACTGTACATAAACTCAGCTGTTTTGTATTTCTATTTACAAAGCGTCCACTATACCATCTCTGGTTTGTATTTATGTTTGGCCACGGTGACTTTGAGCAGAATAAAGCCCCTACATTGTGATGATTTTAATGTTTGGAGTTTTGGATCTTGTAAGTGGCCATCTTGCATTTTATGTTGCTCTGTGTTGCGTGTAACATTTACTATGTTGTAATACAATGGTATAAAACAATGAAACAGACTTGTAGCGATAGTACAATGAAACAGTTTTGTTTCCACTTAACTGGAGGTGTGGCAAAGAATGCTTGCTACATCTGATAAGAATAGATTTTTCTTTTACTCTAGGCATACTTGAAAGATAGGAGATTGTATCATCTGTTTTGTTTGGTTGATAATCTGGAGATCTAAATATCTCGGGTATTTCTGTAGGCCTACAGCCTGTATGAATATTAGATGTGCACTTACTAGGAATACGTGTCAATCCTATGTCTTCCCTATGATATCCTTACTTTTATATGAATTGACCCAATAGTTTTAGACCAGTTCAGTTTATTCCATGTCCATGCACTTTTCTTTTAATGGCCGTATTCAATAGGTGTATGTTCATTACAGGCCCAACGTTAGTATTATCACATGGCTGCTTAATGAGTTTACTTTCCTCTCAGTTTACTTTTTTATTCAAGCGTTTAGAACCTTTGTGCTACAGTAAGTCGGTATAATGTTCAGTGTCTCAACTCTTCAATAGGTCCAATACAGTTATTTCTATACTCAAGCACAAGTAATGTTAAATGTGTGAAATGTGAAATATAAGAAAATAACCCTGCACATCCTTACCTCCACTCGATCATTAGGCTATTCAACCTTAATCATTTCTGACTGACCTCATGGATGCCTGTTTTAAGCTTATATTATTTTGTCTCAATGTAACTACGTGACTAATTTCCACTGTAAAAATGTTGGTCTATTCAAGGTTCATTCTTACATTGATGCTTGCGGAATACTATTACAATGGTTAGAACCCTAAAACTAATCTGGAATTAAGAAATATTTAATAAATTTGCAGCAACTGCTGAGCAAAAGATAAAATAACTTGTTTTATTGTTCAAGCATGCTGCACCTGTGTGTCACTGAATGATGCTGTGTAATAGTTGTCTTCAGAGTCCATACTACCAACATTCCCTGTATTTTAATGGTATTCCATACATTTCCTGCTGAAACAGATATTTTCTAGTACACGTATTTTTGCTTTAAAAAAAAAAAAAAATTGGCCTGTTATTTAGCTGAATATGCCGCCGTTAACACTTTACAATTCACCCAAACCTTTATCACACTTATGAGATGAATCCTGTATCCTCTGGTGGGCGGTACTTAAGTGAACCAATGCTTCTGCGCAGAAGAGAAAACGGAAGTAACGTCCCGACTGTATTTTCCAGGAACGTTTCAAAGCTGATGGCGCGTTTACTTTATCGTTATATTTTGGCCGTTTTACAGATGCTTGGATATCTACGTTCTCTATAAGTAAGGGTATGTATTGGCAAGGTATTGCTTATTTGCAAAAGCAGACGGAATGAATCTTCGCGATACCGGCGAAAAGCTGACTTCTCCAGCTGATTTCATATCAACAAATGTTGGAAGTAAGTAACAGCTTGCTTCATTCCTGTTAATCAAATGGACTTATTTCAACTATTTGTGCTGGCAGTTTAGCTTAGCAAAGTTTGTTAAGCAGATTTGTCACTATTCCGCTATCTGTGTTTGGATGAGTTGCCATAGGAAACCGCATGACTAGAATGATCACAGACGTACAATTTCAATTTTCTTAGACATTTCTGTGAAAATAATTGTACTCCTTTTTCCAGGAGATACTCAGAGGAATCTTATACCACCTTCTCATTTCATTACGAACCACCAATCCACATCTGCATCAATACCAGGACAGCTCTCCTCTGGACCAGTAACAGGTGCCCACCACTTCACTCCTTCGTCATTGCCAGGACCCCAGAGATTTGGTGCGACAACAGTGCCTTGGACCCTTCCATCCACAACTGTGCCAGGGGACCCATGGCTGGCCATTGCCCAGACCAACAAGGAGATACTGGAGCTTCGTGAAGAAAATCAGAGACTCAAGGAAAAAAGGGACCGGTCACCTTCGGCTCAGCACAACACACACTCGGCTAGGTAACTTCAAGCATTAGGCCCACTAACATCTCTAAGATATAAAACACTCTGGAGTACTCTGAGCAAGGTGTGTATTTTGAACTGTCATCTCAGGTGTGGAGAGCGGGGTGGGCTGGAGTCAGAGTGGCGTCTGGATCTTGAGAGGCTGCGTGCAGAGACTGAGAGGCTAAGAGGCCAGGTGGAGACCCTGAGAGACAATGCTGTCAGACAGAGGGAGGAGATGAGGGACAAGGAAAGCACTATTCACAGGTAGCCTATCCCAATTGTACCTGTCCCAACCACTACCCTGTTTGACTGACGTTTATTGGTGGGTCCATAACACTTGGTTTGGTCAACTGGTTATGAATACTACTTGAGTATGTCACACCTAACCTTTTCCTAAAATATCAGGCAAAATCATGAGCTGGAGGAGTTGCATGCAGAGATGTGTCGCTGTAAAGCTGAACTGGCCCAGAATGCGTTAGAGTTGACTCAGAGGAAAGAGGAAGGGGAGAAGCTCCTCTCTCAGGTCAGTGGAGTTCTGCTACTACTATGTCTCTCTCTGTGGTGATGAATACTTTTCCCATAATTCAGCTTAACGGCTTTGAATGTGTTTGGCAAATATTGCTAAATGGACAGTTGGACAAACTCCAGAGGGACTTTTCTGAGGAACGGAACAGGTATCTGAGGGAGCTGGAAGCCTCCTGTAAGGATGTCCAAAGACTCACATGTGAATCCCAGAAACAGAGTGTGCAAGCCAAAGAGGAGGCCAGCTTAGAAGCAGCGAGACTTCGAGAGGAGCTGGAGAGAGCCGTTCAGACACATCAGAGTCAGGTCAGCTGTAGGTTTGGTCTAAACATGGAGCACTTTGAATGTAGAACTGTCAACGTTATGTTGAATATGTCCTTTTGGATGTTTTCTTTATGTTGACCAGTGAACCATAAAACATCAGTGCATACCACAAGACTGACTGTAATTTGGAAAATCTGTGTCTGACTTTTTAGATTGAACAGATGTCGGTGGGCCACAGAGAAGAATTGGCCATTTTGAAACAGGTGAATTCTGACCAGCAGCTCAGACTGAGTGATGTCACCCAGGAAGTGACTTCACTTAGGGGCCGTTTGCAGAATATCAGCACAGAGAGAGATGGTCTACGAGAACAGCTACGGTATGTCCACTTTTAGGCTATGGAAACATAAGGGAAAGTCAAATCAAATAATGTACATTATGTTGAACAGGTTTCTTTTGGCTTATGGCAGAATGGGTTTCCCAGGGCACAATATTGCTACTGCATAACTACATGGGCAACTTGTTCTTGTGATTTATAATTATCATGCTGTTTTGCTTTTGTCTTTTGCTCAGGCAGTTGCATCAAGACTTTGAGGCTCAGGGAGAGACAATTCAAAGTCTTCGGACGTACATTGGCCAACTTAATCCAGAGAGAGGAGAGCAGAAGAGGCTGACAGAGAAGATACAGGTAGAGAACGAACGTAAACACAACCATCAATTTATCCTTTGGATCTGACTGGTTGCAAGGCATAGTGTGAATGTAGTCTTGGGTTTAGATATTTAGGCTTTTGTTGTGATTGTGTTACAGACACTGGAGAAGGAGAGAGAGGCCCTGCAGACATCACTGGAGCTTGTAAACATTAGACTAAAGTCTGCAAATGACATTGTAGCCATCCAGGAGAAAGAGCTCACTGAAGAGGTGTGTGGAGCGCTGTTGATCTTGCACAATGTTCATACATTACTGTGCTAAAAAAACATACTACACATGACAATGTATAATGGAACATATGCACAGTGCATGCACTACACGACTGTGTTGAGGTTAGCCCTTTAGTTGGAAGATGTGTTTGGTTTTGTGCAGATGAACTGCAGCTCTGTACTGAAAGGCAGCAGCAGAGGCAGCAAAGTGCTGGCTCAGTGGAGACACAAGGTGTTCCTGCTCCTAGTGCAACTCCGGGCCAAAGACCTGCACTTCACCGGGGAGAAGAACTCACTGCACTCCACTGTAAGTCCACTGAGGTTGTGTGTGTGTGTGTGTGTGTGTGTGTGTCATCAAGCATTAAGCCTCTACACTTAATTGTGGGTATGCCCTGTGCATAAAAATTAATGCACTGGAGCAAACAGCATGTCACAGATGACTGTACTGCCTTAATGATGAATGTTTACTCTCCCAGGTGCTCATTACTGGGCCCACTAACTTGATTGCAATACGCATTCTCAGTTGAAATTAAAATAATGATGCGGTTACATACTGTGTAGTTAGTTTTACACTGATTGAAGCTCTATAAGCAAGGCAAGGCAAGTTTATTACAGAACGGCAATTCAGAGTGCTTTATAAATGAGCTAAAAGAACAGAGAGAGGAATAAGATATTAATAAAAGGTAATGGGCATAAACAGGTACAGTAAGTGCAACAAAAACACGGAGTGTGCAAAAAAGTCTCTATACTCTCCTGCAAAACAGAACAGTGTGTCTGTGTCTATGTCTGTCTGTGTGTGTGTGTGTAGATCTGTTCTCTGGAGGAGGACTTGGAGAGAGAGAGGAGCCAGCACAGTCTGGTTCAGCACACGCTGCAGGACCGGCAGGCTCAGCTGGACCTCCAGTGTCTCCACACACAGGTCAGTCTGACATGGTCTCTGCCTCTGTCTTTGTCTTACGATTTCCTCGTTACTTGACAGACATATCCAGCCACTGTCACTGCAGGCCTTCATGTAACTCACAAAACTGCATGCTTATTAGGTCAACACAAGCTCCAAGTCATTTGCATATTTGAAGCACATTCATGAAAATTTGTGCCAGTTTCCAGAGGCAGTGTTTTACAAACGTAATTAGTACGTGTTTGTATGGACCCTTTCAACAATGAAAACAAAAACAATGCTTGAACGTTCTATTTGGGCCCCAATCTACTTCCTCTGCATTAAGATAACATATGGAATGTTAAAACGGAAGTCTTGTGGGGCCAACTATGATGCTGTTAATGGAACTCTCTTGAAAGGGTCTATATATCTCTGTGTGTTCAACAGACACTGCAGCAGGATTTAGCCAGTGTCAAGGAGGAAAACGATAGACTGAGACAGGAAAAGCAGAACTGCACAAAGGCCCTAAAGGATATCACGGAGAATGTGCAGAGGTACAAACAGAAGTACAAAAGTACAAAATAGGTCGTAAAACTAGAGCAACACAACTCTTTCACCTCATATTTCTGTCTTAGCTTTGGTGTTCTGTTCGAGAGGAACATGGCTGACATGGAAGATGCTCAGAGTCGTCTCAGTGGCTTAGGACAGAGAGTTACTTTTGCTACAAGGAGAGTTGATACCATTCAAGGTATGTTTGCTTGTTTGTTTTACATTTGCCAAAATAAATAGAATCCTAGTTAAAGTCAAAAGAGTAGTATACATCGCACACTGGAGGGTATATTTTGCTGACTTTATTTGGCGTGAACAACGCATTTCGCAAGTTGCTTCATCAGGTTCACGTTCACAGTCAATCTGACACCCGCAGGTGAAATAGGTGGTAACATCATCACATGACCACATTTAATTAAACAACTTTTACAGAGAGAGGCCTTTTGGATACATGAACTCAACACAGTAGAACCATACGGTCTAAATGAGGTACTGGATTTAAGTGTATTCTTGGGATAAGATGTGTATGTAGAGTATATTTTTGTAAATAGATTATATTTTTGTAAATAGAGTATATTTTTGTATAGAGTGTGTTTTTCTATGTAAATGAATTGTTGGTTGATATGGGTAATGACCAAAAAAATCTATTGTATTTTTTAACATGCAATATGTTTTTTTCTTGATACAAATATGCTTAAATGACATAGATTGTGTATATGTAGGCCTATATGCAAGCTAAAATATGCAGGATATTGAATTGACGATATTGATTGCAATTTCTGGTGTTAGAGTGTGGAGTACTTTCACTGGGTCTGGTGTGGTCATGTGATGATGTTACCACCTATTTCACCTGCGGGTGTCAGATTGACTGTGAACGTGAACCTGAACATTACTGCAGGCTTCAACGTGGCCGTGTTTACGATTAGAAATGTCAAACAAATTTCGCCTACGTAGGAACTCACGACTGCTACCTCCATAGTTTGATCTACTCAAAACCCGAAGTGCTTCCATATCGAACTCCTCAAGTTATTAGGGTTAATCCCACGTCTCTCTCATGTCGCACAGGCTGATCGCGTTGTCCTCCATTTTTTGGCATAACACGTAGCCATAGACAGTAAAAGAAACGTAGCACAGCAGCCGATTGAAACACCTGTTTCCGGTGCGTAAAATTGGTGGGAATTTTATTTTTAGCTTTCGCAATGCCTACTGCACTTTCGGAATTCTTTTTTTTTTCTGCTTGTTTGTGAGTTTTGTTACATCTATCTTTTTTATTTGTTTAATTTGTTTAAAATTAATAGTGTACATATTTGGTTAAAATCGATTCCCTATTTTAGTTTTCGAAACTTGTGTTGGTTGGTCCAATCGATTTTCGAACGTAAAGTGACAGCTCTAGTATTGACTGACATGGGGAGTCCTCTCCCCACTCTATGTTTGAATAAAGTATGTAAATGACCCACTCTTTCTGCATGTACAGGTCTACTTATGAGAAGAGAAGCTTTACGAAAAGTCCAACAGACAGCAAAACCTATAGAGACCCTTTCAGACAGGTACTAATGCGAACACAATCAGCTTTTCAGGATGCTGGAGCAGTCAAGCACTAAAGAAAATAGAATATGAAAAGATAAGATCACTTTTAAGATCATTTGGTGAGTTACTGTATTTTAACATCCAAACGGTTCTTTACTGTGTACAGAAGGTGCATTGCTGACCTCCAGGCAGAGGTGGCAATGTTGAGCCAGGAAAGGGATAAACTGGCCCAGGAGCTCAAACGCACCCCAGAGCTGATTCAAAGTGCTCTCGTCGACCTGCAGGAGAAGAGTGGGTTCACCCATATCCCCTTCCAGCACTGGCTTCGTGTTGTCATGTTATATTAGTTTCAGAGGCTTCAAGTTCAAGCTGGGCTCTGGAAAGCACCTTGGGGCATATTTATATTTTATGAATATTTTAAAATATTTCATATTTTAAATAAAATGTAATTGAATTAGTTAACATGGTGTAAATGCCACTTCTATCAGAAGAACCTTGCACTGTTATGAATTTTTTTTCACTTTACGTCATATCTGGAAGCTGAATCCCTCACTTTACTGTTATGAGCCCCTTGGTGTGGCCATTGAGTTTCCCCCAGCTGACCTGTGTGTCATGTGGCTGCCCCTAGTGGACTCTGAGGTTGGCCGGCTGAGTCAGGCCCTGCTGGAGAGTCAGCAAGAGGCTATGAGCTCCGAGACCGGTCGCCGGGAGACAGAGCTGGAGTTGCAGCAACTGCAGGAGCGTGCTCAGGAGCTGGAGGGCCTCCTCGCGGAGCTGCGTGAGGAGGCTCAGCTTAAGCAAGAGGAGACTGAGCGAGGTGAGCCAATGCGAAAGCTTCTTAAGATGAATCTCAGTTTTGCCAGAGAGAGTGAGAAATCCACCAGTGTGTCTGCTGTGAGAGGTGTGTGTACAATAATGGAAAACAATATTGTCCACCCAATTTAAGATCATGCATGACCATTAGACATACTGCATGTAGTCCAGAGTTCAAATGTGAAGGATCAAATTCTGTGGATTTTTGTGTGATTTTATAATCAGCATAAAAAACAAGAATCTGTGCTTAATAGAAAATGATGGACATGATATAACCTCAAAGACTACTGACTACTGCCCACACTTGCAGTTTTCTGTCAGAAAGGATATTGCAGATGCATCAGGAAACCTAACTAAATCTGGACTTGATTATATTAAATTTGTGAACTTGCTATTTGGCTGTTGGTGTATTATGGTATAAACAACATAATTTTGAGGAAGTCCTTCCCAATTAGTAATCTGAGGTCCTGGGTTCGGCAGCGAAATAGTTAACAGGAAGCTACATTAAGGCGGGGACTATACATCCATCTTTTATTATTTGACTTCGCTCTGGCCACAGTGCGCATGGCCACTGTCGGCAGAATATGCGGTCAAACTCGCACCCCGAGAGTTCAAGTTTTTTCTGTCTGTTCAGTCAGAAGCTCACTGCTGCTGCCCCCTAGTAAAAACCATGTGAACTGAGCGTTGTTTTGACCTGTGTGTGCTGTGTCCTGCTCACAGAATCCAAGCAGAAACTCTCGGAAGTGGAGAGTCAGTGTAGAACCCAGCTGAGAGCCATGGAGGCTCAAGTGAACACGGCCCGAAGAGAGCACACTAAAGCAGGTAAAACCCCTGTCAACACACCGCCACAGCACAGCTAGTCACCCATCCAACATTGTGTACATTTCAGAACCTACTGTACCTTAATAGATATGCAGTGCTTAAAGTGTATATGTCAGGTTAAAAAACATTTTTGACAAATGAAGGGATATGAAGCAAGATAGTAGTGAGTAGACATTTTTCTTGAAAAATCAATAGATACAAAATAATAGAACAACATTTACAGTTATTTTTATATATATATATATATATATATATATATATATATATATATATATATATATATATATATAAAATAAAAAAAAAATAAAAAAAAATAAAAAAATAAAAAAAAATATATATATATATATATATATATATATATATATATATATATATATATATAAATATGAACATTCCAGGACACATTCCAAACACAATGATGACCTCATAAGAGGGAGTCCAGCAAAGTTGGTCAATTAAAACACATGGAATAAGGGATCATACAGTAGGTTTTTTACACTGATGAGGCCAAAAACATGACTTCATTCCAGTATGTCATGCTAGAGTCTACTACCTGCCTGACATAAAAATATCCTGATACATTTTTTCTTTACTGGTGACCATTATTGATCTTAAAATGTGATGAAGAGGATATGGGTAAGTAGCAATGCTTGAAAATGAGGTAAGCAAGTATGATGATGTAAGCAAGTCATTAGTCTGTGTTCAGCCAACCATGGGCATATATGCTTCCTGCTTTAGATAGATACTTTATTGATCCCCAAGGGGAAATTCAAGAGACCTGACTATAAAACCATCAGTGTATATGGGCTACCACACATTTGCTCTTTATATATCCATCTGGTTATCAACTAATGTTAGCTATAGACAGACTATTAATTTGCTTACTGAACTTATTTGCTAACTGAAGTTAAGCTCTACTTAACTTGTTGTATATGAAAGCCTATGTGATGGAAAATGACACAACTGCCATTTTGAAGCCATGATGCATACTAATAGTGATCCGATCCTACTCACACCCCTAATCAATTTCTCACTGATGGTCATGATTTACCTAAATTTTGTAGCCTATTCGTCTTTACCTTGTCCCTGCCAGTCAGGCTAATGCTTATGAACCACTGGTATGTCATAGAGAACATTTTTGGCCTTATCAGTGTAAAAGAAAATGCAGTTAAAACCCATTCTCCCCTATGCTCAACTTTGCTGGACTCCCTCTTATGAGGTCATCACTGTGTCTGGAATGTTCATAAATTCAGTTATAAAAATAAGTAAGGGATAATGTATAGAACGCCGGTCATTATGGGAAAAATAAGTCCCGACAGGGCGTACCGGACCCCGAAGCGCCAGCGGAGGGGTCTTGTTTCGCCCTGAAGGGATTTATTTTCCCATGATGACCGGCGTTCTATACATTATCCCGCTTATTATACGGCTACTTGCCAAAACGAAAAAATAAACTCCATGATATGTCTCTTTACACTTATTTGTTACCATTTCGTCGTGGCTTTTGCTGAGAAACAAATAGTTCGCAACACACGCTGAACTTGAATCAAACATTCTTTAGAACACAGCTGATCAACCGTCTGCTTTCACTTTTGAATGAAGTTCCAAGCACAAACTCCATTGCCATTGACAGCGGTCATTCTTGTTTTCAGAGGTCCTTTCCCAAGAAATAATGACCGCTAAAACTTTCGGAAATCCCATTCAAGTCAATGGAGCATTCTACTTGCATTGTGAAGAGCCGTATAATAAGTAAGGGATAATGTATAGCACGCCGGTCATTATTGGGAAAACTAGATGTACCGCAGAGCGGTACAAAATATGACCGCCGCCCAGTCCAGCACATTTTTTCCACAAAAATAAATCACGCTGAAAGGCCTATATGATTCTAACTGTCTCACTAAATTGCATTATCCACACTCAATTCTCACTGGTATCTGCTAGACAACAAGTACCAAAACATGATTAGTTCATAGATTTCACATGTAAAATTCATTTTATATAACCCCACCCCCATCTTGCCTGTTCATAATTCTGAGAAATTCTTGAATTGTGTGCATGTGTGCGTGCACACGTTTATGTTTATGTGTGTGTGTGTGTGTGCGCGTGCTTGTGTGTTTGTCTGCGTATGTGTGTTTGTGCATGTGCATCCTTGGAATCCTTGTTGGTGTACGGTCACTAAATGTACACATAAATCATTTTATTGTAAGGCCCCCCATGAACGAAAGTTCACAAAACTTGGCATGCATTCGGAAGGTGTCATAATGATCCTACACTTTCAATTTCGTGCAGTTTTGACCATGTCAGCCAGAGATATTGTGATGAAAACACCTCATTTTTACTTTTTTGTGTTTAACTAGGTGGCGCTATACATGAAATGAGTGGTTATGGAATGGGTTGACATGGCCCCTTGAGATCAACATACAAAAAAAAAATGGTCCTCCTAAACCCTACGGTTCTCGAGATATTCACAGAAAACTGTGTCTGCCCTACCCTCCTTTCGGGGGGTCCAGTCCAGGGGGGGGTCTACAGATCAAAACGAAAAACGATGGTTCCATGCTATCCATGTGGAGTTACATGCCCACCAAGTTTCGTGTACCCCGGTCTTTCAGTGTCCCGGGAATCCTTGACGGAAATTTGGACATGCGAAAAAGAAAAAAAAAAAGAAAAGAAAAAAATCGGACTAAACCTATATGACCGCCGCTTCACTTTAGCGGAGGGGTCTTGTTCCGCCCTGAAGAGACTTATTTTCCCAATAATGACTGGCGTTCTATACATTATTCCGCGTATTACACGGCTACTTGCCAAAACGAAATAATAAACTCCCCACAATATGAATTTAGCCTACATAGCCTAGCCTATTTGTTACCGTTCATCGTGGCATTTGCTGAAATAGTTCGCAACAACACAAGGGCGCGGGAAGGGGGGTGCTGGGGGTGCTGCAGCAGGAGATAGATTTTTAAAATTTGTTATATATATTTTTAAATAATTACTAATTCGCTGTCTGACATTATTTATATTTGTGTATGTGAAATGATGAGTCAAATAGCAAAAAAGGGTTATGGATTGGTTGGAATATAGGCTACTAAAAATGAACAGTTATAGAGATCAACGTGAACGTGAGTCAGTTACTGTAAGAACCGTAGCGTGGTTTCAGCTATGTGATAGCCAGAGAATGTCTAATCCGTAAACGGGCTCTGGTGATGGCGATCAAGTGTGTAGGCCTACGATTGATATAGGCCTACATATTCTATGCGATTTACACGTTCAAAAAAGCATGGATAAGCTGAAAGAAACTTTAATTGTGTTGTACAGTTTTGCAAAATTAATAAATTATAGCTAGTGAAATCATTTCACTAGTCGCTAAGATAGAAATTATTAGGACACATTCTTGCTGTGGAGACGACACACTTTAGGCTATTCAGGAATTATTTGTGAGATCATTGCAGCCTGATTATTAGCCTATATTTAAAGCCAAACATCTCTGGTGTGGTTTTGACGATCAGAAAAGTAATTTTCCTTAGCTATACTGAAATAGGCTAATGATGTCCAGTGTGCTTCTGTGGGGTTAGGGTGGGTGCAGTGGAGTCGGAGTGCTGTCGCGGAACATTGGAATTTGTGGCTGCCCAGGACGTAGATAGATAGATAGATAGATATACTTTATTGATCCCTAAAACTTCTCTCTATCACCCACACACCGCACTAAAATGATGTATTTAGCAGTCAAAATCCGAAACATGTCCAGGAGGGGAGAAATCGTCGGACATCCATTATTTTTGTTATTCAGCACCCCTGGTAAAAAATAGGTTCCCGCGCGCCTGCAACAACACGCGAACTTAAATCAAACATTCTTTAGAACACAGCTGATCAACCGTCTGCTTTCACTTTTGAATGAAGTTCCAGTGCAGTGCAGGTTCTTAGGCACAACAGAGAAGGGCATTGTGTAAAGGTGTTTTGATCACTAGAGCGCCTTCCTTTGGTAATTTCATAACAAGTGCACAGACCTAAGCGCTTTGATAGACAGACCTTCACCTCATTTGAGTGTGTCTGGTAAAAATGTAAGCTTTTCATATTCACGGCCCTCTGCCACTTCCCTCTTTGAGATGTAACCTGCATCTTGATTTTCAAGGTCTGACAGGCACTTTTAATCTAATCTAATCTCTACACAGAGAGGTAGCTCACCCCTCCCTTCGCTGCTTTCCGAGAAACTCCACAAAGTGTTTTGTTATTGTTTGGGGGACAGGCTGCCCTGACTTTGTTGGTTTCCAGTTCATGTAGCTAGGGCTGTATAAGACATTTCCTTTTTTACAGTGTACTCTGTAGAGAATGGAGAGCTAGTGGATCGTGAGGATATTAGAAAGAAGAAGAAAGTGCAAAGAGTTATAAATTGCTTATCATCGCTTACCCTGCCTTTAGGGTAGGGTAAATGTTGCCAAATTGCTATATCCTATAGCCCGCTGGTCACCTGGTTTGCTTTGAACATGGAAGCGCAAAAAGGGAGTAAATTAATTTCATCTGACAATTTCCTAAGTTACCTTATAATATTTGAATCTTGCTGGGTTTATTGCCCTTTTGGATTATTCACTTTGCTCTGAGTACATAATATTCCCAGAAAGGCTTCGTGCTACTCTAGCATCCTAGTGTGTAAAACATGCAAATAATTCTTCACAATTCCTCCCTTTGATGATGTGCTATTTGTGCACAGTTTGTTGCCCTTTAAAATTAGGTCCATTAATGTGTGTGTGTGTCTGGGTGTGTGTGTGTCTGGTGTGTGTGTGTGTGTGTGTGTTCTATACACGCAGTGGTAGCTCTGCGGCAGTGTGAGCGCCAGGCGGAGAGGGCTCGTGAGCAGGAGAGAGTGGCGCACACGCTCCAGAGTGAGCATGCCCTCAAAGAGATCGCTCTGCTCAACAAGCAGCTCAAAGAGAAGGACAAAGACAGAAACCTGCTGCTTGTGAGTAAACGTATAATCACACGCCACCCACACACCTTCATATGTATGCAGTCGGTGAACTGGCCTCCTTTTGTACTTCAGTTCGACCAGCAGCCTGGAGCTACCTGCTGAGGAGAACTAAAAAACTCCAGTGACAAGATCTTATAGGAGTTAAAAGTCCTGCTGTGTTTTTGCCACATACTGTACTTTTGCTTGAACCGGCTCATTTCTATCAGTAAGTTTGTTTGTTGTGGAACTTTCTGTCACTAGATAGTATCTCCATTTTCTTTGTAAACAGATATTTGTGCTCTTACATCAGCCAGAAGAATTCAACAACAGCAGCTTAGTCTGATCCTATATACGTTTTGGCTTTAACAATGAGGCAAAAATATTTTCTCAAGAAGGTTTAGAGAAATCACGGTTGAAATTCACCTCGAGCAAACCTGTGATGATGTTGTCAAGGGGAGAGACAAAAAGAGAAGGTTCCTTTTTAGATGAGACAACCTGGAGCTGCAGAGTCCTCTTCAGACAGCGGGGCCTGGAGGCAGCTCCAAGAGACGGGCAGCGCGTGCCGAGTCGCTCTGTCCTTTGATTCGCTCCTGTGATTGATCTTGCAGGCGGTGGTGCACGAGCAGAAGCTGATGGGCGAGTACAGGAGACTCAGGGGCGCGGTGCGCCGCCCCTCACAGGCCTCAGATCAGCAGCGGGAGCACAAGAGGGAGAAGGAGGAGAGTCCGGTGCTGCAGCCCCAGGCTCACGGTAACGTGTTTCTGCTCTCATGGTTTTTATCCCAACAGTGCCCCAACAACACAGCATGGGTGAAAAATACTTTTTTTTTTTTTTTTTTTTTTTTTTTTTAAACGGGGGCATATTTGTCAGCCAACAGAGTAAGACAAAGGGCAAACAATGTTAGTGGTAATGAATTATGAGGCCGACTGAGTAAACAACTATTTATTTCCTAATGCCTCCAGTTCACGCAGCGTTGTTTTCTGCAGTGTTGCCCGTCAGTGTTGCCCTCTTTTGACATGTGAACGTTTGCTAACAGGGCGCTGCGTCTCTGATCATCTTGTACCCTGTCTCTCGGACTCTCCCTGTCATCTCTCAGACACGTTGCTGTCGGTGCTGGGCGACCTGCGGGCTCTGAGCACGGCCGTCATGCACAGCTCGGAGGAGGGCAGCGAGGAAGAGGATGGAGGCGAGGAAGGTCAGGGAGACAGAGCCACTAAGGCCAGTCTCCTCCGATAACTAGAGTTTTTAAGAAGATGTTTTGTTTTAAAGAGATCATTTGATTCTGAACATTTTTCTTATGTGATTTGTATGTTTTTAGTTCGCAATAAATGATTTATTCACTCACAACATGCATATTTTCATGTTGTCAAACTGACGTGTAACTCTTCCTTTCCTCAAAGCACATCTCAAGACCTTTTTGTTTAATGATCACTTCCTCCACACCTAACACATAGCTCCATACAGTTGTGTACATTTAGTGACTGTACACTTATTGGCCTGTAGATGGTGGTGCTGAGCGAATGGTTGGTGGAAGAGGATATTGTCTCACATGCACTCTTTCTTTGCAAACACACATACATATATCAACACACACACGCATATACACACGCACACATGCACACACACACGCACACCTGCACACACACCTGCACACACTCACATCTACAGGCACAGATACAGACATCCATTCACAGACACAAACACACACACACAGGCACGCACATACTATCGGTATCGGCAATTATAACAGCCGATACATAATTACAAATTCAGTAGGATTAACCACATCATGCACAATAAAAATTTCAAGTTTTTGCAGTAGCGTGCGGTGACCATACATTTTGGTAGGGCAGAAAGCCTTGTCTGACTTTTTTTTTATAGCCTATCATTTTGGGCTACATTAAAATTACATATTTTACAGGACTTTGCTGTATGCTTAAATCATGTCACAGTCAGAAAAGTAAGTGGATTTAAATTGTAGATCAGTAACCCATCAGTTAAGTTTGTACCGTTCTCATCACGTTAAACCAGTGAAGCATAGCAACTGTTGTGAGACAGGGCGGTAGTTCTCGACTTGAGCAGGGTTGAGAGAAGTTTTCTTAAGTAACAGTGTTACCCGGGCCATTTTGAACACTGTTGGAAATGTGCCAGAAGTTAGCGAGGCATTGATCACATGTGTGATAGCTGGTGCAATGGTTGGGCTGATGGACTGAAGTAGGCTCGTAGGTATAGGGTCCAATGAGTATGTGGTAGGACGACTACATGTCAGGAGTGTAGATACTTCACTCTCGGAGAGAGGCGCGAATGCTGAAAAAGCCCTAGAGGTTGTAGGAGTGCAGTATCTGAGTCTGATGCGTTTTGTGGGCATGTAGAGAATTGACTGCTGATTGCTGCCACTTTGTTTGCAAAAAATGAGGCAAGGGTATCTGCAGTAAGGCAGCTGAGGGTTGTGTAGCGATTTGAAGGTTGAGAAAAGTTTTTGAGTGTCTGTAGCACTGTTGATTTTGTCATTGTAGAAAGCTGTCTTAGCAGCAGTGATGCTGGCTGAGAAGGAGGTTAGGAGTGTCTGGTAGGTTTTGAGGTCATCAGTTAGTTTGGATTTGTGCCATTTCCTCTCCGCGGCTCTGAGTTTGGTGCGCTGCGATCGGAGGGTATCATTTAGCCATGGATGAGAGTGTTTGGATCGAGCTGGCCTTGTAGTAAGAGGGCACAGCTCGTCTAGACACGAGCTCAGTGTGGAGCAGAGCGAGTCTGTGGCCTCATTAACCTCCAGAGAGGAGAAGGTGTTGAATGGAGGTAGACCGGAGGCAACCACAGAGGAAAAGTAGATTGGAGACATGGAGGCTGTTCTGTCAGGCCTCAGAAACTGGTCAGAAAGAGGGAGAGGCGTCACCATCAGCCGGTTTTAGAAAAAAAAACATACCTCCACCTAGAGCCTGTTATTTGTTTTGCAAAAATCCACAGCTCTCGGTTCTTCTGGTCCAATCAGAGCAGGGCTGTGAGATCTGACAGCAAAAACTCGATGAGAGGGTGCTCGGTGGTAGTGGGGGAGGGGCATGAGAGTTTGTAAACATTTTGGCTAAGTCCCCTCAATCTGTCAGACTTGCCAACTGCAGCTTTAATGTCTGTTTTTGTCTGTGCAATTGTTGGTGCATGGGGGTCCTCAGTTTTTGGACCTCGGTATTTTTAAAACTGTGCGGCCCTGGTAACCACTATAGGCTAGTGACAATGGCCCCAATTTTTTTAGATACCCCTACCGGAGGTAGAACTAAACCCAACAATGTTTTTCTTCATCTCTAAGGTCTCCCATATATGAAATGGATTCTTGGCTAAAAATATTTTACTGCTAAGATTGTTAAATTAACAGATATTGTTATACACCCCAAAACCAAAAAAGGACTAAAATATAGCCTGTCCGTATTGGAGTAAAGGCATATAAATTAGTGCAGATCAATCACACAAGCTCTGAGACCTTTGAAACTTGGCATGTTTATAGTCAGGAAGTTACTTTACCTACTAGAAAAGACTGGATGTGAATATCTTGATGTATGGAATGAGTAGAGACATGTAAACATACACCTAAAATAAGCGGACATGCAAAAAATTAATATCTATGCAGAATGTTTTCATTTACTTTGTTTTGTGGCTGCTTTGCCAGGGATTATCATAGAAACACATATGATGACTTGTTGGAAAGGTGGGGTTGTACTGAATCCAACAATACCAAATATGTAAAAATATAGTATGACGAATTAGGGTGTTCTGTCACTCAATGTATGAGGTGTCCAAAATGAAAGAAAACGGAACACTGGCAAAATACAGTCTCAAGTCCAAATCACATTATCAGTGGTGAGAAGAATGTTGACAAAATTCATTGTTACTGCAAGGTAAGTTACATAAGGTAAGTGCTGCTCTATATTTACATTTAATAATGATACATTTCATATGTACAGTGTTCATTTTAGGACATCCTCAGACTCAGGTGTCAGACTCAGAAAAACATCGGTCATCTTCAGACAAAACTGCCTCAGCGTCAGAAAAACCTCTGTCATCTTCAGATAAAACTGCCTCAGTGTCAGAAAAACCAGACTCGGGTGTCAGACTCAGAAAAACATCTGTCATCTTCAGACAAAACTGCCTCAGCTTCAGAAAAACCTCTGTCATCCTCAGATAAAGCTGCTTCAAACCAAACTGCCTCAGAAAAACATCTCTAAGGAGTCAGGTCTCAGAAAAAACGCTGTCAGAAAAAGTGGAGTCAGGTCTCAGAAAAACCGCTGTCAGAAAAAGTCAGACGAAAAAGTCTCAAATGAAAAGTTATTGTGGGGACAGAAGAAGATGACGGATACAGAACGGTGAGTTTATTATTATGCTTAATACATTCATTCTGTCACTGGCATGTTATATTTGGTGCTTGGTTAGATGTAGAAATTATAAGTAAAGGTAGAAAGTGATCCAATGGTATACACATTGTAGGAAATCCATGTATGTAACTTAGCTAACCTCACTTCGCTACTAACATTAGCAGCTGCTGTAAGGCACATACCGGAGTAAGCTACGTACTACATACAGCAAAATAATTTGTTTTTCGTAGGACTACGGTACATTCAATGAGCTAGGGAAAAGTGGGTTAAACATTTTTCCACCACGAAAGTCCAGAACGACACCTGGACCATTATTTCTTACTTTTGCTAACCGTTTCCCAGTTGTACACTACCTACCTGTAAGAAACCTGCATCATTATCATCACATCATTATTCCCAAACCCCCATAAAGACAAATGTGCTATGCCATGATGTAATACCAGACCTGACTCCACTTTTTCTGACAGCATTTTTTCTGAGACCTGATTCCTTAGAGATGTTTTTCTGAGGCAGTTTGGTTTGAAGCAGTTTTATCTGAGGATGACAGAGGTTTTTCTTACGCTGAGGCAGTTTTGTCTGAAGATGACAGAAGTTTTTCTGAAGCTGAGGCAGTTTTGTCTGAAGATGACAGATGTTTTTCCGAGTCTGACATCTGAGTCTGGTTTTTCTGACGCTGAGGCAGTTTTGTCTGAAGATGACCAATGTTTTTCTGAGTCTGACACCTGAGTCTGAGGATGTCCTAAAATGAACACCGTACATATGTCCCAGTATTAAACAATTCATATGAAACACAGATCCAATTGAATCAGGTTAACATTGGGATGGAACACCTTTATTAAAATATTTATATTCACTTGAATTTTGTTTTGGTCATGTCATTACTGAATAATGGAAAATAATATAGTTAGCTTTTGTCTGTCCAGACCAGCAGTGGACAGTAGAGCCTACACTGCTTAAGAAAAAAGATCCCTATGTCCAAAACCCCACAGTAGAAGTCCTTCAACACATACTTACCCTTGCTCAGCAGAGAGTGAGATGGTGATGTCCATAAAACTCTGGCTCCATATACAGATGATATTTCCTCCAAAATCAAAGTTTCATATCATGTAGAGTGAACTACTGCAGTAAGACAAATATCAGTGAGCAGCAGCAAGTTGCAAATGTTGAGAGTGAGAGCACATCTGCACCAAGAAGGCTGAGTAGGGTTGATACAACATCATTTCAAATACGGAGAGATTGTTTTATTTGTGGGAAGGCCAGCTCTAGATCAGAACCTCTGACAGCCATTTCGACTGGTACAGGCGCAATGTAAATTATAGGCCAAGTATACTTGCGTATACAAGGAATTTGGTCTCTGCATTTATCCCATCCGTGAATTAGTGAACACACAGAGCACACAGTGAACACAATGAGGTAAAGCACACACTAACCCAAAGCAGTGAGCTGCTTTACCACAGCAGCGCTTGGGGAACAGTGAGGGGTTAGGTGCCTCGCTCAAGGGCACCGTGGATGTGGGCATGGGAGAGCAGTGCTCAATCACTTCCCCCGCTTTTTTTCCTTCTGGGCCGGGGATCGAACCGGTATCTATTCGGTTACATGCTCGAACCCCTAACCAGTAGGCCATGGCTGTCCCCAGTACCAGAGACGAGGTCCTTCGGGCAGCTTCTGAAAGGCTTGATGAAGATGTACATCTTCAAATTCTTTCATGCCCAGATCTCTTTGCATATGATGCCAAATACCATAAAATGTGCCTTGCACACTACAGTACATATCTAAACGAAATATAACAGCAGCCATAGAAAAGAATAAAAAAAGCAGACCAATGTCTATAACAAAGCCTTTATTAAGCTCACTGAAGACATTGATAAAACAGTATTGTCCAAAGATATGAAAGTTAACTCAATTCTTCGACTGATAGCTATGACAACATACTAAAGACCATTGCTGAACAAGAAGGTGTGTCCATAGTTCAACACAAGAAATATAGATCCTGGAAACTAAAGGAAAAGCTGATACAGCACAAAGACAGGTTTGCATTTGTTCCACGTCCAAGACAGTCAGATCTGATCTGCTCAGATAGATAGTATGACCATATTGTGCACTGAGGGAAGCTGCTAAACTCACAGACATAAAATCCAAATATTACACAGGGCTGCAGACATATTGAGGAAGAGCATGGATCAGGTAGAGTATGACGGTGAGTAATATGTCAGCAGTGACTGTCTATTATGTTTCCAATGCAGCAAATATGTACCCAACATCCTGTATGACTTTGTGAACTGGTGTGTTGATTAACATGCCCACAGAGATGACCAAACATGTGATGATGACCTAACCTGACTCGCCAGATGAATTTCGTTCCGCCTAGCTCCACTCACATCCATCTGGGATTGATTCCGTTGAGAGTGATTTCAGCACGAGATTGTATGGTAGAGCTAATCAGGACGCAGGGCAGGAGTTTCATAGATGTGCCCTAGCGTAGAAGCGACTGTGAGACTGTTCTCAGCGTCATGGCTTGGCTTCGATGTGAGTGGTTGAAGTAGCACGTCAATAGATGACGGACAAGTGGCTTATCCAATCTTATGCAAGGATTTTTTTAATAAGGCCCAGCCTTCTGAAGCACCACTCCAATGGACCGATCCCAGATGGATGAGTGGAGCTAGGCGGAACGAAATTCATCTAGCGAGAGTCAGGTTAATGATGACCCAGCTTCAAAGGAGAATCTGTGTGTTATCGCAAATTGTCCTGACCTGGAGCTGTCACATCCATACGGCAATCACACTGGGACTTCCCATTTTGATACATCATGAGTTTAGTAGTAAGACAGTCATCAATGAGCTCAGTGCAATGGGGTACTGTGTTTCCTATACAGAAGTCAGGGACTTGTCACATCTGTTGCAGCAGACCAGATATCAAGGACAGAGAGTGGTGTCTACATCCCAACTGGCCTCACTGGAGTTGCTGAACATGGAATTTTTGATGCAGCCATCAGCAACTTTGACCAAAATAAAGACACCCTGAATGTGAAGAATGGACAAAAGAATGGACAAAATGTACCTGTAAAGTTTATCTCCATTCATATCAAACATGTTTAATGTGGTGAGGGACCTATGTGGAACCTGTGCTATAGGCATGTATCTGCTGTAGAGACTTGGCCTCTTCGGAACACAATGATGCCATAACATGAGTTGTATGCTTCCCATCCAGGGTGTCTTCATTTTGGTAAAAGTTGTTGATAGCTGCATCAACAATTCCATGTTCAGCGTCTCAAGTGAGAACAGTTGGGATGTAGACACCACTGTCCTTGATCTATATTTCTTGTGTTGACACACCTTCTTGCTCAGCAATGGTCTTTAGTATGTTCTCATAGCTATCAGTGAACGAGTTGAGAGTCCTCACTTTCATACCTTTGGACAATACTGTTTTATCAATGTCTTCAGTGAGCTTAATAAAGGCTTTGTTATAGACATTGGTCTGCTTTTTTTATTCTTTTCTATAGCTTCTGCTATATTTCATTTAGATATGTAGTGTGCAAGGCATTTAAGTATAAGTATATATACGTTTTTGATCCTGTGAGGGAAATTTGGTCTCTGCATTTAACCCAATCGGTGAATTAGTGAAACACAAACAGCACACAGTGAACACACACTGAGGTGAAGCACACACTAATCCCGGCGCAGTGAGCTGCCTGCTACAACGGCGGCGCTCGGGGAGCAGTGAGGGGTTAGGTGCCTTGCTCAAGGGCACTTCAGCCGCGGCCCACTGGTCGGGGCTCGAACAGGCAACCCTCCGGTTACAAGTCCAGGTATGGAATTTGGTATCGTATGCAAAGAGATTTGGGCATGAAAGAATTCAAAGTTGTACATCTTCATCATCTTTGGTTTTGACTCTGAAGAAGACGCATGGGCGTCGAAACGTTAATCAGTTTGCACTAATAAAAATCACTTTAAGCATTTAGTGCACCGGTCCTGCTCCTTGGCTCTTGTTAGACCTTGGATCTCCCTTTTTATCTTCATCAAGCCTTTCAGAAGCTGCCCAAAGGACCTTGTCTCTGGTACTTGCGCCTGTTCCAGTTGAAATTGCTGTCAGAGGTTCTGGTTTAGAGCTGGCCTTCCCACAAATGAAACAATCTCTCCGTATTTGAAATGATGTTGTATCAACCCCACTCAGCCTTCTTGGTGCAGATGTGCTCTCACTCTCAACATTTGCAACTTGCTGCTGCTCACTGATTTTTGTCTTACTGCAGTAGTTCGCTCTACATGATACATGATATGAAACTTTATCATCTGTATATGGAGCCAGAGTTTTATGGACATCACCATCTCTCTCTCTGCTGAGCAAGGGTAAGTATGCGTTGGAGGTCTTCTCTTGTGGGGTTTTGGACATAGGGATCTTTTTTCTTGCCCTTTTCAAAATGTATTCCACAAATGATACAAAGCTTTGGATCCAATGTCTGTAAAACATTCTCCATAATTCAAGAGACTAGTGAAAAGGAAAAATGATATACATTTCAGATATTTCATTGAAATGCAAATCAAGTTCAATTACACATGCAACATTAGTCAGAGGGCTAAGTACTTTCTTAGCTAGGGAAAGTAGTTTCTACAACTAACTGTTTAGCTACTTAGGGGTGAAGTAAGCAGTGTAGGCTCTACTGTCCACTGCTGGTCTGGACAGACAAAAGCTAACAATATTATTTTCCATTATTCAGTAATGACTTGACCAAAACAAAATTCAAGTGAATGTAAATATTTTAATAAAGGTGTTTCATTCCAATGTTAACCTGATTCAATTGGATCTGTGTTTCATATGAAATGTATCATTATTAAGTGTAGATATAGATCAGCACTTACCTTGCAGTAACAATGAATTTGTCAACATTCTTCTCACCACTTATAATGTGATTTGGACTTGAGACTGTATTTTGCCAGTGTTCTGTTTTCTTTCATTTTGGACACCTCATACATTGAGTGACAGAACACCCTAATTTGCCATACTATATTTACATATTTGGTATTGTTGGATTCAGTACAACCCCACCTTTCCAACAAGCCATCATATGTGTTTCTATGATAATCCCTGGCAAAGCAGCCACAAAGTAAATGAAAACATTCTGCATAGATATTAATTTTTTGCATGTCCGCTTATTTTAGGTGTATGTTTACATGTCTCTGCTCATTCCATACATCAAGATATTCACATCCAGTCTTTTCTAGTAGGTAAAGCAACTTCCTGACTATAAACATGCCAAGTTTCAAAGGTCTCAGAGCTTGTATAATTGATCTGCACTAATTTATATGCCTTAACTCCAATACGGACAGGCTATATTTTAGTCCTTTTTTGGTTTTGGGGTGTATAACAATATCTGTTAATTTAACAATCTTAGCAGTAAAATATTTTTAGCCAAGAATCCATTTCATATATGGGAGACCTTAGAGATGAGGAAAAACATTGTTGGGTTTAGTTCTACCTCCGGTAGGGGTATCTCAAAAACTAAAGCCCTTTCTGACCATTTGTCACTAGCCTAGGGCTTTCGATCATGGCTCTATATCTGAAAATGTTCAGAGCTTTAAACTGTACAAGTGTACCAAGTGTCATCCCCTGACACAAAAATGACTTAATTAGCATATATTACGTTCAGTAAGTTAAGCCAAACTACCAGTAGGCCTACAATTTGCCCTTCCACCCACGCACAAATGATGCCAATGCTGTTTTAAGCGGCAACGGTGAACCAATGAGCAGCTGCTCTGCAAGAACGTTATCTGCAGTCATACAGCGAAGAATCTTGTGTTGAACGGAAAGCTTGTTTTATTGCTCGTGAAATAAAGAGTACAATGGAATCAGAGGCAATGTCCATCTTTTATACATTCAAATACAGTGCAAAGGTTAGGATCAAAGCAGCAGGAAGCTCCAAAAATTCATATTCCAAAAAAAGATGGTAAGGCTAGTGTAGGCTACTGAATGCTACATAGTATGGCAAATACTCATGGCTGGTAACTTAAGCACAGAAAACAATCAGCTATAGCCTACTGCTGGCCTGTCACAAACGTGGACAGTTCAGGGATTTGCTATATTCGCCATATTGGAGATACTCGCCTCATTAGAAAGCATTAGGCACTGAAGTAAATCCAGTGCCTAATGCTGGGGGGGGGGGGGGGGGGCACCAACAAGGAGCACCCAAGAGCAACAGGGGCAAGGAAAAACTCCCTTACTAAGGAAGAAACCTTGGGCAGATCCACGGCTCAAGGGGCTAACCCAACTGCCAGGGGTCTTGGTGTGTGTGTTGGGGGGATGACAAGGGAGATGGGATAGTGTGCTGTGTATGTGGGGAGAGGGCAGTGTGCAATATGTGTGTTGGAGAAGCTTCCTCATGAGACAATGTGCTGTGTATTGGGGGGGGGGGGGGGGGCAGTGTGCTGTAAGTATGTTGGGGATGTGTGTTGGAGAAGCTTCCTGATGAAATAATGTGCTGTGTAAGTAGGGGAGGGGGGGGGGGGGGCAGTGTACTGCAAGTATGGTGAAGGGACTTACTATTGCAAGCAGAGTATTTTTTTATAATAATTGGTATCGGTCATTTTTTCCACCGATAAACCGATATTGAAATGGATAAAGAATGAAACGCGCTACTTTGTAAAGCGTCTCTCACTCCCTGAATTTGCTACTCTGTGCTCAAGAGCATTGTCTCGCCCACTACACCGTCTGATTTGTTAGCACGAATGCAGCCAATCAGGATCGAAGACTGAACACAGACAAAGTTTAGGATTCTCACTGGCAGACTGGGCTTCAGTTGTAGCCTACGGAGCTATTTTTCAAAGGTAAGGAAGGTAGCCTACATTGCTGAAGTTGCAGTGAATCACAATCATCTACACTGAAGTTACAAAAACACCACTTTGTAAGCTATTGTCTCTTTGATCCGGATCAATAAGTAAAGCACCCACTTCCTTCATTTAGCGAATTCCCGATTGATGCACGTTACTGATGCTGTTTACTAGTTATCCCACAAACTCGGGTGCTGCGCGTCGGGAGTTCTCTGCCTCCACCTCGTTCGTTAATTGTGAATAACGGGACACCTCGGCGGACATAGTACAGACAAGTCCTAAATTATGCGATAGCGAACGTCAAAAAGTCTAATTGCTCCTTTTTGAAACTGACTGTCAGAAAAGACTATGCACCCAGGGCCAACCGTAATTTAATCCGACCTGAACAAAATCGCGTCCTGAGCTGGCTATTAACGTGCCTTTTAGGCTCTCAAAAGTGTAGCTTATAGCCTACACATGGACACATATTGCATGCTTAAATAGCCTAAGAACTATTTTAAAACTGTTTTGTTAAACTATTCAACAGTAACACTTGCCATCACACATGCACCTCTTCCTCTCCCTCTCTCGTGCACTCACACACACGATGGCAAAGCATCCTCTTTGTGACAGGTCCCTTAACAAGCACATATCCCATTGTGCAGGCCTACTCTATGAAAATAATGGCTATCACTCAGCTCTTGGATTAACATGATACACAGGATTTACACTTGCAAAGTGATGCAAGTTGATAGACAATTGTGTATCAAAAGAAGAAAGAAAAGTTTGCATAATTAAATGATTTTGAATTAAATTTTTGTAGCATATAGCCTTTACTATCTACCCCCCTTTTTGACAACTGACATATCGGTTTTACATATCGGTTATCGGCCTCCTGTTTTGGTAATAATTGAATCGGCCCTGAAAAAACCATATCGGTTGATCCCTAGTGCAAAGTCAGTATAGTGTGAGTTCAGAGTTCGGACGGCCTGGGGATAAAAACGTCTCCTGAGTCTCTCAGTTCTCATTCACTGAGTATCGCCAATATGGCCGCGCGTGCTGGGTTACCATGGTTACCGGCCAGAACATGACGTCAGTGCAAACCCCTTATTAACAACCAATATAGCGATTTGGCTTTAAAAACAAATTGCATGTAACAAATAACCACATTTAAGGTCTATTTTTTAATGGTAAATAGTTACATGGTTTTATAAAACAAGCGTCTATATATATTTAGTATTATAGACTGTATGTATTACTTTGAGCAAAACCTTCAGACTTTCCATAATTTTGCACATCTGGAAAACAGTATTTCATAACTAGACCTACATATCTTCCCTGACTTCCCAGACCTAAATTTACATTTATTTACATTTACATTTATTAATTTAGCACTATTAACCAAAGTGACTTTTATATTTCAATTATATTACGAAGTCCATTGTCCCTGAGAGCAATTTGGTGTTAAAGGATAATTCCGGTGTGATTTTGACCTAAAGTGTGTTGAAACATGATACCGAGTGTGAATGTATGTCTCATAGCTCACCTCGGCTTGTCCCCTGCACTCAGAAATCTGGCGCTAGTTAGCCAATGCTACCAACACAGTGTTTTGTTGTGGTGCCTCGGGCATCGGCCTATCCATGCAAATAAATAACTGTTTTACACCATTTACGAGGCTCAAAGTAGCTCCATACTTCATTGGTAGACTTCCGAGGGCCTTGACATTTAAAACGAGACATAGAGAACTTTGAAAAAGCACTGGTAGTTTATTTACAAGACGATTTATACAGACAGTACCTTAAGGAATTTTACCGTTCGACGCCATCTTGAATTTAGTCACGATAAGTCGAGCGACGAGTACGAACGAACAAGTATGATAAGGGATCAGATTCCAAAAATAATTCCGTGAAAATGCATGGATTCCAGTTGCTGCTACTGGAAGCAACTGAATCCATGCTTTTCCACTGAATTGCTCAAATGCACAATGGTGGAAGCCAAGAATTGAACCCACAACTTTTCTGGCTACTGCATGCTAGCCTAGCTCCTTACTGTAGGTCAGACGATCCCTGAGAATGTCAGAACAGCATTTATTGCACAACATTGCCAGTTAAAAGGCTACATAGTACATAGCGTACTGCTGCTATAAATGTGTCTGGGTAGGCGGCCTACATACTCTGTTGTTCACATATGCCACCAACACCATCACAGTCTCACATTTGCCACTAACACCAATCAAGCGCACCTTCCTTCCTCCGTTATTTTTTATAACCACCAGTCGCAACTGGTGTAAGGGTGACCATGCCAGACGACGTTCCTTGGAGGAATGTAGCGGCCGAGGGTTACAACATAAGCCTCTATGAGAGCATTTAAGGAGCAGACCCAGCCATCCCTTTGTAAGCAAGCATCAGTGACATGAATTTGATGCTGGCGGATTTTTGCATATTGCTTTCCTTCTCTGCTATATCGGAAGTGTAAATGTATGTTTTCGGAAGTGTAAATGTTTGTGTTTTTGTCATAAACTTGTGTGCATGCGTGATCATAGTAAATGGCACTGGTAATGCAGTTTCACAGGTGACTAGTACAATTCTCGCTTCTGCACAGCAACATCGGCAACAATGTGGTTTCAGTTGTTAATGGTGCGAAGTCACTGTGATGCAAAAGCGTTGTCAAAGCCAGACAAGCTTCAGGCATAAGCTTCTCATGCAACCTGACAGCTCCCACTGCAATCACGGGCACATGGTGAAAAATAATGCTGACTTGGCGCACAGGGTTAAAGCCTGACAGGGAGATTTGTTTCCCCGGGGCCTGTTTTAGAGGACGGACACGCTCACTGATAAATTGCCCCCTTTGGTCCTGACTTGCCCCCCAGCTGGTCTGGCTGGATGTTTAATATAGAAGAGTTTTTTTAGAGATCAAACTCTTGTTCATCTGTTTATCATCCGTGAACAGCTAAGGTGTCCTCAGCAGGGTTCACAGTTGGGTTTTACACAGGATGGTACAGGGTTCCCACTCTAAGTGTAAAATTCCATGACTTTTCTCTGACAAAACCCCTGAATTTTCTGAGAAATGAGATAAGATTTCAGAGCAGCCGCGCAGCGTTCAAGAATCTTTGACTTTTTTAGAGTGGAATATGAATAAATGAGCATTGAGCTCATTTATTCATATTCCACTCTAAAAAAGTCAAAGATTAACAAAGTTGGGCTAGCCATCATCACTCAAACAAGCAGTAAAGCTAATAATCAGATATACACAAATTCTGTGTGGAAATATATTTGTATTTTGACAAGTATATTCTAAACTGCTACAACAAAATTCCCTGATATTCCATGACTTTGCCCCAGATATGATACAATTCCCTGAATTTCATGTCTGGAATAAAATTCCATGATATTCCAGAAATTCCATGACCCGTGGGAACCCTGGATACATAGGGATCCTTTTTGAATTATGTTCT
Source organism: Alosa sapidissima (assembly GCF_018492685.1). Taxonomy (NCBI): domain Eukaryota; kingdom Metazoa; phylum Chordata; class Actinopteri; order Clupeiformes; family Clupeidae; genus Alosa; species Alosa sapidissima. Next base: position 30,465,640 of record NC_055961.1, on the reverse strand, counting down.
GGACTATAGCTGTTATTTAATTTGTCAGATACACATCTCTTTGGCAGAAACTGTCTGCCATAATTTGCGTCAGATTGTGAAAACTTCAATGTTTGATGTCACATGTCACCATGAAGTAGTCTTGATGTGACCCTTGTAGGCCAAACACATATGAGTCAGTAATTTTATTTTAACATGCAGTAATCAGCAGAGAATGCAGTCAGATCCAGTCACATCTTTGTTTTATGAAGTCTGAACAATATGTTATGAAGTTGTTAGCTGTATTTGGTACATTAGTGCTTAAGACATTCATTAATTCTGGGCACTTTACCGCCCATTCAGAAAGGTATTTAAACAGACTGGAGAGTTGATTGCTGTGATATGAAATTCTCAAATCCCCATGTTGTGAGCTGGAAACTATCTGACATTATTTTCTGAAGCTTCAGAATTTAGCCTTATATTAAACCCACAAGTACAACTAGATGGAAACAGCGAACCATTATGTCGGACCAGCAAATTCTAGGTATCTTATATTCAGTAGCATGAAAAGGTTTTCATATGAAGTGTTTCAATCTGAAATAAACAAGCCTCTGCATTCATTTGGACAGGCATGAGATGCTAAATGGTTCCCATGACGATGCCCTTTTACTGAAGGAAAAGTGGCAAGTGCTCAACAAGAGCAGCAAGACAATTACCGCTTCTGAGCACATTTAAAACCGCCTGCTTCAAATTCTCACAATGAGTGGATTAAAAAAAGTTCATAACTCACACATTCAAGAAAAAAACACCACAGACATGCATATGCCTAAATTAGTACAAAACACTTTTTGTGCCATCCATGGTTTTTACCCCACCACCATTTGCTTATAGACATCTTTCAGTATGGAGACTGTGCTTGTGCACTGCTGTGGTGCATTCTGCTTGTGTGAGTGGTGCAGTTTAATCTCCACTCTGATTCAGAGAAGATGTGGGAATGTGCTTGAGTGCTGCTCAGGCTCGTACCTGTGGGAGACCGTTGTCTCTCTCCATTGTGCCGCTTAGCTGGAGTGGAGGCGGGAGGAGAGTGGATCCTCGTGCATTATGCATGAGGTGAGTGGTAGCCAGACGTGAAATCAGTGCCGCTGCTGCTGCTCTCTCTCTCTCTGTGAGCGAGCCGAGCTGAGCCGAGCGTGCGCTCATCTCATCTCGTCTCGATCCGCGTTTGTATGGGCCCCATCGTGGTTAACAACATGTAAAAGCAGCGGCTCACGGCGAAGGGATGGTTTAACCTCTCTCACTCCTCAGCTTTCCTTCGCTTAAAGTCTTAAAGTCTGCTACTCATTCTGGGTTTGCTATTAGGGAACTGGATACATACTGTATGGTAGGTAGGATATTACACCTACACATTTAAAGTTGGGCCCCTATCTTGATTGAAGTCTAACTAAAGCTAATTCAATAACTAGGCAAAAACAATTAAACACCATGGGTAAGTAAGTAGCCAACACATGCTCCCATATGCAAGGCAGTAGCTATATTGCATTAGAACTTTGCTTGATGACTGAATTTGCACTTTGACAGCCTTTTAAATTAGGGTCCCATATCTTGGATGTTAACAAGGAAACCTGGCTCTCTCATCCATGGAACAACAAATGAGTGAATTAAGGCAGTGGGCCAATGCATAATAGGAGACCGTAAACTACTACAGTAAATGAGAATGTAAAGCAATTTAGAATCAGTCAGAGGGGGTTGACCTCTGACAGTTACGCAAAACAGTCGCACCACAGTCAATATACACACACATCTGATAATAATAAGGTCTGCATGCTTACTGACCCTGTAATTGCGTTGTCACATTTAATAAGGTTACTGTTCCACCGCTGATTCACAAATGCACCCAGACAGACTTGGGAATTATCGATGTGAACCGCTGAATTACATGTTCTCTCATAGTTCATCTGGAAAATGTCAGGAAAATAACCCAGAGCGGTGCAGAAAAGGGGCTCAGAGAAATGTAGACACCTGTCACAAAATGGGACAGCACAGCTGATTTGGCAGACCGAGCGGCGCAGCGTGTGCCAACGCCAGTGTGCTGAGCGGAGGTGTTTTCTTGTCCGTTTCTGATCCATCACTGGACCATCAGGGGAGAGAAATATTTTACTCCAAAACACTCAGCCAGGGTTGCAGACAGGTTGGCAAAGGAGAAGACGAAATGTGTGAAATCAACACGTAATCCAAGTTATGGTGTCCATTTTTAAGCGGTTCTATTGTTTATCAGCTCTCCAACATATGGTTTACATTTGTGGATATTTAGGAGAGATCATTATAACTCCATTAAAAAAGAACATTCTTTAGATTTTGCCATTATTTATTTTAATCCTATTTTTTTTTTATTCTAGTGATATTGTATGACATGACCGCATCTTGTCTTATATGGATTCTTGCTTTTAAAGGTTGTGAGTGATCCTGGGTGTTTACAGTGATAATACAGTAACAATCTTCAGCCTGAGTGTGTGTGTCTGTTTGTGATTTGGGCAGATTTGTTGAGTGTAATGGAAAAAGTCCGGCTCTGCTGGCTCAACGGTGGCCCACCAAACAGGCCTGCGGGCTGCATCCTATTCGTCCATCTCCACGCTTCTGCGCAGCCATCAGCACATGGCAGTGATGTGGAATGACAGCGATGACAAAAGCACTGCTGCCCGAGCACAGAGAGCGACCATACAAACCCATTTTTAATTTTTAATTAGATGACGCCAGATCTGTTTGTCAGGGTGCGCTTGACCAAACACACACACATACAGTATGCAGGCACAATATGCACGCACACACTCATACGAACAGATACTCACACATACCACATTCACACTGAAACACACGCACACACTGACACACACAGTGGCGCCTTAAGCAGGACTGAACCACTGGAGCGTCAGCTCCTACCTGTGCCTGGGTATATGCCCGTGCGGGTGCCACTCATCAGGTCCGAGCAGCGCCCACAGCCTAAAACACAGACGGCCTCCGCACACATGCCTGACCACACACGTAAACCTCCATCTGAAGAGCCTCCACCCACAGACCTCAGGCTGTCAAACATATGCCACCCATTTCACACACTCAAATAGCCAAACAGCCCGCGATTGGAGCCAGCCACTCTGCCAGATTACCACGCAGAAAAAAAGGATGATGAGGATTTCTGCATATTTCATAACTAGGCAAGAACTTAAAAAACACATAGGGACAATCAACCCCCAGGACCTTCCAAATACTGCCCCTAAGTAGGGCAAATAATGACTTGAGAGATCTTGGTAGCTATTTATATTGTAATTACATATCACCAGCCAGTAGTGCCCACACTCATACTCTCTGCATCCCCGAATGAGGGATGAGAGAAGAGGGATAAGAGAGAAAGAAAGAGAGAGAGAGAGATGGTGATTCCTCCACAGTCTTAATTAGTGAGAGTGGGAGGGGTTTGTTCACTGCTCACTGTGCAAGTGGAACTCGGCTGAATATAGGCCAGCTTGGTCCCTCAGGCCAATGCTATGAGAGAGAGTGAGAGGGAGGGGAGAGATTTTTGCCTGCTTACATGAGTGAGTGCTTATATGATGTTTTTTTGAAATGGCCAATTATTGTGTACCAGTGTTTGGTACTTTGGCTTAAAATTCTTATATCTTTCAGTATTATTTTTTCATTAAAGCACAAAATGGCCATCACACACAATACTTTCCCAAATAGCATAGTAACATTAATTGACCATCCCTAGGTCATAAGCAAGTCGGTATTAGTTCATATAAATTCATGTATAACTTGAGGGCAACAGGCAAATGTTTGATCACAAAAAGCAGTCCGACGGCTAAGCCACTGCTGTAAATGAAATAGAATTTTCGTATTTGCACAAGGACTTGGAGATACACCTGCACTTGGGGATGGCAATTTGCCAACAGTTATTCAGTGTAAGTGTGTAGACAAAACTAACAGGATTACATTACTTCACAGAGTAGTCAAAGGTGTGCTAAAGTCACCACAGTGAAGCAAATGGCAGTTGTGTTCATTTTGTAATGGAAGGATATCTTTGTTAACCTCTCTGAAAATTCCAAATGTTATATGAAAGTAGTGGTGCTTTCCCCTTTATAATATGTGTGGTTTATGTGCCCTGGATAGGGAAAAAAGTGAGTTCTCTTCTCAATATCATTATATCAATTTAATGGGGGGAAAAAACACTAATTTCAGTGTGAAGCAACATACATACCGATCAATACCTGGTTGATATTTAGCAAACGATGCAATCAGAGGTGAAGCAGCTAACAAGTCAGAGGTACAGAGGTACATCTGACAGTATAAACAAGAAGAAAATATTACTCAGCCAACGTATTTATGAGCAGAACTATTAGTATAGCGAGTAACCATGAAAATTGTGCACTTCTTGAAAGAAACATGAAACTTCTACCATAGTTAGGTTATACCATGAGGTTTATTTTCAGATTGGGAGGGAAGTCAAATTTGACCTCTGAGGCCCGGGAGAGGTCAAATCCAAGATGGCCGCCAATAATATTCAAAAGTGCTTCACGTTGGAACCAAACACAGTAGAAAAACACTTAAGGTGTCATTTCCCACTAACTTTTGGGTGCCCATTCTGTATCTGATAACTTTGAAACCACCAGAGTTCAAGAAAATGCATTTATGTAAAGGTCAAGGTAAACAAAACATCAAAATATTCATTTTTTATGTATCCCAATTCATTTCTTTGTTGTCGCTGTATTATTCAGTTATTAGTTGTAATTTCATGAGATTTGTGGCTAATTTAATTTCTTCACAGCACAGAATTATCCACAGGTGACCCCCCTAGACCATTTTCACAGACCACCTGCAATACCACCGCTGGTTGAAAAAACCCTGCTTTAGAGAGTTGTTGCTACAGGCCACAGTATGCACAATGTAGAGAGCACTTCAACTGACATATTCTAACAGGTAAACAGATTGACTATGAACAAACAATATTATTACATAATTACATAATATTATTCATGTTGCAAATTAATTTAACCATAGCCAGGAAGGAGTTTTCCTTGGTAGTTAGCTTTTGAGGTAAAAATCATGGACATTGATCAAAATAATTATCCTAGCTAAACTAGAAGATAGTCTGGAACATTTATGTGAGCTGAAGCTAGTTTAATGATTGAACAGAGTATATTGTAGATATGTCAGCTTGGTAATGTGAAATTTGTTATGGCTGAAATAGGTAATGTTAACAGAGTAGCCTAGTTAAAGGGACACCAGGTAACATTTTCGTGTTAATTACTCATCTTCGTAAGTCGGTATATGGTTAAATGACTCTCTCGCCCGCCCCTATTGCCTGTAGGAAGAATATCCCGCTTGCAAGTTCAGTGTATCCTACCCGCCGACCGAAGCAGGCAGGCTAACGAAACGCTAGAGATTGTTGCAAACGTGTGTATAATGGCAGAGCCGGCGAAGAAGCAGCGAAAACCCTTGACAGAAGACGCAAAGAAAAGGAAAAGAGCTTCAGACCGAGCGAGGGGTGGTCTTACTGTAGGTGAACAAATTGACACCACCAGACTGAAAGAACGACTGCTTTCTGAGCTTCCACATCTGAGCATCACATTCACGCGTTAGAGACACACTCCTGAGTTTTGAGAAGGACATTGGACCAGCTCTCGTGATAGCCTGTCAAACTGACAGTGATGCCATGCACTTAATGCGAGCAGCACAAGTAGTGCGCAAAGAGATCCTTAATTCATCTTTCTCTTTTGATGGGTCATTCAAAGAAAACTGCCAACTAAGGGCTGTGCCACCATCTCTCTTGGCCTTCATCAACATGGTACTTGATGGTACACATATTTTGATCTGTTGCCCTGCCTTGAGAACCAAAAGACAACAATTTTATCATCAAAATTCTATAGCTGATGTTTTTAGTAAGGTCCCACCTTTGAAGGTTTTAGAATATCTTATTAGCATAGATTTTAAAAAATATATTTAAGTTTCTGTAACACACAGTGCCATTAAATAGCCTTAGTTGTGGAAATGGCCTTAAATTAAACAAACAAACAAACATACTTGATGGTACAAACATTGAGCATCAGTCCACCACAAAACCTGCCCTAACAATCTCCCAATTGATAGTCTTAACAGTAAGAAGTAATTAATTAGTAGTAATTAAAGGAGAATTCTGGTGTGATATTGACCTAAAGTGTATTGAAACACGATACCGAGTGTGAACGTATGTCTCATAGCCCATCTCGTCTTGTCCCCTGCACTCCAAAATCTGGCGCTAGTTAGCCGATGCTACCAACAGCTTTTTCAATAGTGGTGCTTCGGCATCGGGCTAGCCATGCAAATAAATCACTGTTTTACACCCATTTACGAGGCTCAATGTATCTCCACACTTCATTGGTAGACTTCCGAGGGCCCTGACATTTAAAACGAGACATTGAGAACTTTGAAAAAGCACTGGTAGTTTACTTACAAGACGATTTACTGTATACAGACAGTATCTTCACGAAGTTTAGCGTTTGCAGCCATCTTGAATTTAGTCACGATAAGTCGAGCGACGAGTAAGAATGAACAGGTATGATAAGGGATTAGATTCCAAAAATAATTCAGTGGAAATGCATGGATTCCAGTTGCTGCTACTGGAAGACATACATTGAGCCTCGTAAATGGGTGTAAAACAGTGATTTATTTGCATGGCTAGCCCGATGCCGAAGCACCACTATTGAAAAAGCTGTTGGTAGCATCGGCTAACTAGCGCCAGATTTTGGAGTGCAGGGGACAAGCCGAGATGGGCTATGAGACATACGTTCACACTCGGTATCATGTTTCAATACACTTTAGGTCAATATCACACCGGAATTCTCCTTTAAAGACACAGCCTTATATTAACATGCTAGCTACAAATGTGTTCAAGCCCGGTTGACCGGCTTGATAGGCCACTCTGTTAACATTACCTATTTCAGCCATAACAAATTTCACATTACCAAGCTGACATACTGTATCTACAATATACTCTGTTCAATCATTAAACTAGCTTCAGCTCACATAAATGTTCCAGACTGTCTTCTAGTTTAGCTAGGATAATTATTTTGATCAATGTCCATGATGTTTACCTCAAAAGCTAACTACCAAGGAAAACTCCTTCCTGGCTATGGTTAAATTAATTTGCGACATGAATAATATTATGTAATTATGTAATAATATTGTTTGTTCATAGTCAATATGTTTACCTGTTAGAATATGTCGGTTGAAGTGCTCTCTATATTGTGCGTACTGTGGCCTGTAGCAACAACTCTCTAAAGCAGGGTTTTTTTAACCAGCGGTGGTATGGCAGGTGGTCTGTAAAAATGGTCTAGGGGAGTCACCTGTGGATAATTCTGTGCTGTGAAGAAATGAAATTAGCCACACATCTCATGAAATAACAACTAATAACTGAATAATACAGGGACAACAAAGAAATGAATTGGGGTACATATGGTACATAAAACATGAATATTTTGATGTTTTGTTTACCTTGACCTTTACATAAATGCATTTTCTTGAACTCTGGTGGTTTCAAAGTTATCAGATACAGAATGGGCACCCAAAAGTTAGTGGGAAATGACACCTTAAGTGTTTTTCTACTGTGTTTGGTTCCAACGTGAAGCACTTTTGAATATTATTGGTGGCCATCTTGGATTTGACCTCTCTCAGCCCTCAGAGGTCAAATTTGACTTCCCTCCCAATCTGAAAATAAACCTTATGGTATAACCTAACTATGGTAGAAGTTTCATGTTTCTTTCAAAAAGTGCACAATTCCCCTTGATTTGAGGGCTTAACCGCTGTACTATATCTGTCTTTCCATGTGCATCCCATCCCATATGTTACAGCTGAGCTGGTTGAGGGTGGGCTTGCCTGTGGGCACTGTGTGAGTAGTATGTGTTTATGCGTAGGAGTGTGATTGAAAGGTCATCCTATTTTCACTGATCCTTGCTAATCAACCTTTACTTTATGCAAAACAGTATGGGGCTGGATTAAGGTATTTCATGGCAAAGAGGTTTTTGTTTTACTTGTTGCTTTATAATCCATGCAAGGAGTAATTTAAAGTGTTGTCTTTGTTTCATGACATCTGCACAGGTTGTAAAATTAAACTGGTGAAATAAATTTTGTGTCCTCTATGTACAGTATGTACGAAGAAAAAAACATATTGTAATGTGTTTCACTTCTTGCAGTATTACCATGTCCCCACTATTGCCTTGAACATATACACACAATATCTTTATAAATTGTGGTACTGTGTGAAGATCCTCAAATCATACAAACACTGTCCACTTTTCACAGTTCTGTACAAAAAGCACACACTAGCACATACTTTGAACCTGAGATCTACAATAGGCCTATATCAGAATCTATGTATATTCAACTGCAATGTAGGCCTTTTGGGCAAATTACTATTCCAATTGTGCACAGGAGTGCAAAATGAGTGCCCAGTTTTTATTCTCGTATAGCCTAAAGCAGAGGCATCCACTCTGGATTGTAATGTATTAGATCTGCTGAATCAATATGCATTGATCCACTCAGACCCCTAGCGAGAGGCCCAGCCAGCGAGGCTGGTCTGAGTGCTGACTAGTTGCAATTGCCCTTGAAACTTCCATGGAGAAAAAAAACACACCACCATTCGACTGTTAAGAAATAGGCCTACTACATTGCTACCCGTATATTCATACACTCCCCACCAAACTACAATGGAAGCGATACTTTTCAATTGAGATAGGGAGGGAAGTTACATTTTTACAATAAATTGCTGTGAAATTACATGTTATGTATGAAACCTGTTGTGACAAAAGATGCTGTGTAATATTAAAGATTGTGAACTGATTTTACTGACAGTTAAGTATACCCTACAGTTGCACAGTGACTGAATTGTAAAAGGCCCATCTTCCTTGCCACATTTTCCTATCAAATCATAATTTAAGGTGTAACAAATTAAAAGGGAACATGCATGTTTTATTAAATTTTCAGGACGACGGCGACTTGAATCTAGTCACCCACGAAATAGGCTACTGAAGAGATAATAACTGACTAAAGATTTACATTTTTTCAGAGCCATTTTTTTTTCGTGAGCTCTTCTCCCTGTCGCACACACATGCACGGACACACACACACGCACGCGCCGGGTTGCAGCAGCGCTGCGTGCGGATGGGATGCTAGTGTTATCCAACGTCAAAGCGAGTTACCATCCTCTTGTGATGTTGCTAGGTGATTTGTACTTACAGTGTGAACGGTAGTCTTCCTGAGACCACCGTCTTCTGCACAGGCTTCTTGGCTGGACGACTGGGCGAATACTTCGTTTTTATTTCCCGCTGCGTCTCCTTGGCGCAGTGGACACAAAAGTCCATTCACATCGTTCCGATTTTTCTTTGCTCTGTCCCCCATCCGCGTTCATGGTTCTCCCGTCTCACTTTCGCTCGTGGAGTTGAAGTCTAAGGAGAAAATGGGGCACCGTTTGATAGCGACCGTCCTGTTTCTCCCGTGTCTCATCAGTAAATCTTTCGCGGGATTTCCAAATCAAATTAACATAGGTATGTCACTACTTTTATTTCTTGATATGTTTTGTGTGAAAGCACCGCGAACCGCCTGTATGGAACGAAATTGCTCTGGAAGTTAAGCAACAACTTGAAATCACTGATTAGCCAGTAGCCTATGTGTGTAACGTCTTACTTGCTAAAATTGGTCTTTGTCGGTCAAATACTTTAAGCTGTACGACATCTACAGAGCGTTTCGAAAACGTTACAGAGTAAATAGTATAACTCTGATTGAAATGTGATTGTAACTTCTGTTTTCCTGTCGCATGTTTCAGGGGGACTGTTCATGCGCTCCACGGTTCAGGAGCATAGCGCGTTCCGCTTCGCTGTCCAGCTCTACAACACTAATCAAAATGTGACGGAAAAGCCGTTCCACTTAAACTACAACGTGGATAATCTTGAATCATCCAACAGTTTTTCGGTCACCCATGCGTGTAAGTATCACGTTATTAATGGAGCACTTAAAAAAAAAAAAAAAGTGACAACAAGTGGGGGACATGTTCCGACAATAAGTGAACTATTGTAGCCTATATGTATGTATTGCAAACAGCCAGCTGTCCATCTCAGTTGAGCACATACAATAGGACTATACTATTAGATTCATCCAAAAGCATAATGCAATGATGAACTGTGACTTTTCAGAGTGCTAGATTGTTCTGATGATGATCCCTTTCCGCCTTCCCAGATTTTACCTCATTTGTGCACAGATCACTGTAGATCAGGATCACAATATTTGCCATGGCAATAGGAAAAAAATGAGATGTGGGTTGTGAGACAAGGCCATGGTGGTTGGCAGTTTCCTTTGGGAGCCTTGGGTGTTACTGAAGGAATGTTCACTTTGTGCAGGGATGCATTATTTGATGTTTCTCAGATCTGACATCTGCACACATGCCCATGCTCTGGGAAAAGCCTTTTCACCGTGTGTGGATGTTTGTGTGTGTGTGTGCATGTGTGTGGGTGTGCATGTGCATGTGTGGGGGTGTGTGGTTATTGCAATTATAAAATGGCTATGTATGGCGCTTGTCATTAGACGTCAATGTCCTCTCTTCTCTTGCTTGCCAGCTTGCTGCACTGAAAGCCAGGACCTCGCGTTGAATTTCCTTGCCCATTTGTTTGTAGAGTCGTGTTCCCGGGGCTGTTGAGCTGGCCTGGTAGAGAGGGTGCCCGCAAATAAGCCTGGAGTTAAATGAGCTGTACCAGGCAGCGTCTGTAGAGGAAGTGGGCCATTGAGAATCTCAGCAATTATCTGTCCGCCTCTATGTAGGCCAACTGTAGGGGTTAATGGACAAAATGTAGGTGAAGCCTCATGCAGTGGCCAGAACACTGGATCGTAAAATATGGTATTTTTTTGTTCTGTGACAATGATTTTAAGTTTAATGTGACACTGTTAATTCAGATTTGCTCAGATATTGTCCTTGGTGTTATTTTGTTAAATTAAACTTTGGTTAAACTTTAGTGTGATAGAAGGCCTATTGTACCGTATGTTATGAAATATCGGACCAAGCCAAGCAGACCAAAATTGGAGTTATTTGACAATGAGCACATATTTGCATGCTGGCACATATAAAGAGAGCTGTATGTGCCGCTATAATATGAAGTTATATCCTCCATGTCTGCATGTGATGTTAGGTCTTCTTGAAAAATGATGCTGAAACAGACTAAAATGGGATGGCCTATATGCTACCTGTGTATTTATAGCAATGAGGCAGTTCAGGTTGATCACATAAAACGTGGCATAAATTAGCTGCACTGAGAGAGATTGAAGCACTTTCTCAGGCAACAATAATCATCTGACAGATCAGTTCACTGTTCTGTTCAGTTCACTGTGCAAGTGACAGTATCAAGGCCTGATGTGGGTAAGAGCCTATTTTTTGGAGTTGTTTTCTGGGATTGCTTCATTCTTGTATTCTTATGACATTTTCGACTGCCTGATTTTTCTCTGATGACTTTGTTTGGGGGGTTTTTGTCAAGGGAGCATCTTGCATGCATTACATGCAGTTGAAATGAGAAGGTGTTCAGACATACAGTACATGCTCTTGCATCAGGTCATGCACTCAATACGTATACTTTTTCCGATTGCTTAAATACTCACAGTAAAACAGAGAGAGAGCAAGTGAGAGAGAGAGATAAAGAGAGAGAGAGAGAGATCTGTAATATGTGGTTTGGCCCTTGCCTGCCCTTTGGAAATGAGTGGCATTGATGATGTTCACTGGCCTCCCCTGTGGTCACCAGATTGAGCACTTAGAAGCAGCTGTCTGCCTCATCTTGTTGAGGTGTTTTAAAGCCCCCTCCAAACACACACACACACACACACACACAAACACACACACTGAGCGGCTCCCAGTGGCCTGGCCGTCACTAGACTGTTACATCACACACCAGCCTTGAACTGGAAACATGAAAGCAGAGTGAACTTTTCGCAAAATACAAAATGGTAAACAACAAGGAGCAGATTTGCTCTTCAGAAGTGGTTTTGAGCCACCAACATCTAAACAAGAGTACACATTATCATTTAATTGGCTAATAGTGCTCTGTGTTTTGCATGACTTCACTGGCAAATGATGAAAAATTAGGTTGCCTGTTAAGTCAGATTTTGTTTACTTTCATAGAGCTATGCTTACAAAGCATTCACTTTACTAACCATTCACTTACATTTTCAGTTCATTAGCATTGACAGTCATTTCTTTAAAGTTATCCGTCACATTGAGCTTGAGCTTGAATAATAATGGAACCGAGTATAGATCATTAACTTATCCACACACAGGAAGACAGTAACAGATGCTGTAGACTAGAGGATAAAACTGTAAAGAAAGTGGTGTGAAAATAACAACAGGATGATAAGAGCATTTCTTTGTTTCTCTGCAGAAAGAGAGAGAGAGAGAGAAAGAGAGAGAGAAACGCAAAGCTAGAAAAAAGTGGTATGTCTTTGTAAAGAAAGAGGACTTGGATGTCCTTGCCATACTGTGACAGGTTGTCTCTATTAATGTATTGTGCACTGCGTGAGTTCTTACCACTGCGTCTAAATGGGCATGGCAAAGGCACAGCAGTGTAGCCTGCGGTGGAGTTTTTGGGAGAGCTGTCACAGGGTTTTTGTTTGAATGCAACATGCTGGTGCACGTGGTCAGCTGGCATTACAGGGGCGTATACGTAGTCTGACATCCTGTGTGGTGGGAGGCGTTTGGGGCAAGAAGGCAGTGCGTTGTTGAGCATCCTAGATCATCTATGTACAGTTGTTTTCTATGAGTATGACTTGGTAAAGCGTATAAATAGAGATTGCACAAGCATTCCTTTATGAGTCAGAAAAGTATGTTCATAGTTCGACATGTAATTTTGTCATATGAAATCATGCAATGACCCTAATGACCTAAATGAAAGGAGGAAGAGGATGAGGCGCTGAGTCCTGAGGAAGCTTGCTCTTCATCTCGTGCCATTTGCCTAGCCCACTGAGTTCCACATCCACACATCCCACTCATCATTGGACTGAATTATGTAGTGCACTTACTGTCATTGACTTCAAAGAGCCAGCTATGGGAAGTCAGTATATTTCAAATAATTATCATGCCGCTGTTTCTG